>NC_040232.1:39875738-40217020 GCF_001444195.1 Xiphophorus couchianus
TCCTTTTTTTAAGTAGGGCTTGTCGACAGGATGATGAAAAGTTCCCTGCTAATGTGTAATCTTTTACTAATAAAAGATGAGTAAAACCAACAGTCCTCGCCTAATAACTGTTTCACATGGAAGCCCGTTTCCACCACTCTGTTAAAAAAAAAAAATTATCTCAAAATAATGAGATAGTAACTCAAAATAATGAGATAGTATCTCATTATAATGAGATAGGATCTCAAAATAATGAGATAGGATCTCATTATAATGAGATAATTTATCTATTTATTTTTACAGAGTGGCGGAAACGGGCTTCCATAGTTTCCGGACGTTTCTCATGTGTTTTTTTTTTTAAATGGAAAAGTTTCTGATCATTAAGTATTTCAAAACCAACTACACTGCTCAAAAAAATAAAGGGAACACTTAAACAACACAATATAACTCCAAGTAAATCAAACTTCTGTGAAATCAAACTGTCCACTTAGGAAGCAACACTGATTGACAATCAATTTCACCTGCTGTTGTGCAAATGGAATAGACAACAGGTGGAAATTATTGGCAATTAGCAAGACACACTCAATAAAGGAGTGGTTCTGCAGTTGGGACCACAGACCACGTCTCAGTACCTATGCTGTCTGGCTGATGTTTTGGTCAGTTTTGAATGTTGGTGGTGCTTTCACACTCGTGGTAGACGGACTCCACAACTCACACAAGTGGCTCAGGTAGTGCAGCTCATCCAGGATGGCACATCAATGCGAGCGTGGCAAGAAGGTTTGCTGTGTCTGTCAGCGTAGTGTCCAGAGGCTGGAGGCACTACCAGGAGACAGGCCAGTACACCAGGAGACGTGGAGGAGGCCGTAGGGGGCAACAACCCAGCAGCAGGACCGCTACCTCTGCCTTTGTGCAAGAAGGAACAGGAGGAGCACTGCCAGAGCCCTGCAAAATGACCTCCAGCAGGCCACAAATGTGCATGTGTCTGCACAAACGGTTAGAAACCGACTCCATGAGGATGGTATGAGGGCCCGACGTCCACAGATGGGGGTTGTGCTCACAGCCCAACACCATGCAGGACGCTTGGCATTTGCCAGAGAACACCAGGATTGGCAAATCCGCCACTGGCGCCTTGTGCTCTTCACAGATGGAAAGCAGGTTCACACTGAGCACATGTGACAGAGTCTGGAGACGCCGTGGAGAGCGGTCTGCTGTCTGCAACATCCTTCAGCATGACCGGTTTGGCAGTGGGTCAGTAATTGTGTGGGGTGTCATTTCTTTGCAGGGCCGCACAGCCCTCCATGTGCTCACCAGAGGTAGCCTGACTGCCATTAGGTACCGAGATGAGATCCTCAGACCCCTTGTGAGACCATATGCTGGTGCGGTTGGCCCTGGGTTCCTCCTAATGCAGGACAATGCTAGACCTCATGTGGCTGGAGTTGGTCAGCAGTTCCTGCAAGATGAAGGCATTGAAGCTATGGACTGCCCAGCCCGTTCCCCAGACCTGAATCCGATTGAGCACATCTGGGACATCATGTCTCGCGAACGTCACGTTGCACCACAGACTGTCCAGGAGTTGGCGAATGCTTTAGTCCAGGTCTGGGAGGAGATCCCTCAGGAGACCATCCGCCACCTCATCAGGAGCATGGCCAGGCGTTGTAGGGAGGTCATACAGGCACGTGGAGGCACAATACTGAGCCTCATTTTGACTTGTTTTAAGGACATTACATTAAAGTTGGATCAGCATGTAGTGTTATTTCACTTTAATTTTGTGTGTGGCTCCAAATCCAGGCCTCCATTGGTTAATAAATTTGATTTCCATTGATGATTTTGTTGTCAGCACATTCAACTTTGTACAGAACAAAGTATTCAATGAGAATATTTCTTTCATTCAGATCTAGGATGTGTTATTTGAGTGTTCCCTTTATTTTTTTGAGCAGTGTATTTTCTGTACTATTAACGTGCTTGATAAATTTTTCCACGTCGCTAAACAAACCAAGAATTTTAATATGTTTTCCAAACGTTTCATCTAGAAAAGCATTCATTTCCTCCAGAGTGTACAAGTCACGGCTGGATGTTTGAGAATCTGCGATTGAAACACTGTCTGGGTTGCTGTCATTATCCATGTTTTCTACCGGTGCAGCTTCATCTGCAGGGTGGACCGCTTCATCCTCACCTTCGGGCAGCAACAGAGAATCAACTGTCTGATCTATTTCTGTGTCACGATGACCACAGTTTGAAGAATCTTTTAGGAACATTAATTCCTAAAGATTCTTCAGTCTTTGGGAATTAAAGATTGAATCCTTACATGCTGTTAGGACAGCCTAACAGCATGTAAGGGAGTATCCTCCCTTAAATGAATAAACAGGATGATGTTTATTCTGACCAAGCTTCCTTCCCCGACATCAGAGACATCTGACGGGGAAGACGTCCCCTCCTCCGTGATTGGAGGAGCACCAACTGTCAGCAATGCCTCCATGCTTCAATTCACGTCAACCTGCACTTCTTTTGTGCGGACAAGCAGTCCATTTAAGCCAGACATCCCCATACTCAAAACATTTCATGTTCCTAGTGCTCAAAAACCATATAAAATCCCTCTTCATATTTAACTCTCAGCATCTGTGACTTTAAGAACATAAACACTTGCCTCCTGAAAAATTGAACATGTTTCAGCTTCTGGATCATATCATATTTACATCCCACACCAACAGTTTTAAAACCACTGGCAAATTTCCCAAAATACTGGAGTTTTTTCTCTATTAGGAATGAACAGCAGCATATCCGAGACAATAATCTGGATGAAGGGCACCGTGAGTGGTGACACCTGCAGGTACTCTCCACCTATTGTCACCCCACTGACAATCAGCTGATACGCAAAACGTTCCACTTTCAAAAATATCACCACTCCAGAATTCATTCTCAATGCATAAATTAAATAGATGTGACCAACAAGATCAACAACTTCCAAAAGAACTGTTTCAACTGGGATTGTCAGATCAGGATGAATCCGAATCCCATTCCTCAATAGAGGGGCGGTGCCTCTGAAGATGCCATCCTCATGAACAAACAGTGCTGTAAGCGCTAAAAACTCAAAAATAACCTACATATGTAAAATCAGTGCAAATCAAGAATATTAGAAAACCAGCACACACAAAAATGATCAGAAAATGTTAGACAACTCTTCCACTGTCAGACTCACCACACACAGCCTCACCATCACCAACAAATTCCCAGTATGCAATGCAGAAAGAAAGAAAGATTTTTTTTATTTTTAACACCACATTTATTTTTCAATAAAAATACATTTTGACAGCATTTAGTTCATTCTTAGGCTGCACAGTGGCGCAGTTGGTAGCACTGTTGCCTTGCAGCAAGAAGGTCCTGGGTTCGATTCCCGGCCGGGGTCTTTCTGCATGGAGTTTGCATGTTCTCCCTGTGCATGCGTGGGTTCTCTCCGGGTACTCCGGCTTCCTCCCACAGTCCAAAAACATGACTGTTAGGTTAATTGGTATATCTATATTCTCCCTGGGGGTGTGTGTGAATGGTTGTTTGTCCTGTATGTCTTTGTGTTGCCCTGCGACAGACTGGCGACCTGTCCAGGGTGTACCCCGCCTCCCGCCTGGAACGTAGCTGGAGATGGGCACCAGCAACCCTCCCGACCCCATTAGGGACAAAGGGTGAACAGAAAATGGATGGATGGATGTTCATTCTTTCATGCAAACATTGAATTGAAAACTAGCTTTCTATCAACCACAGACCATATGACATTATTAAAACACCACAAAGAGAAAAATTCCATTAAGTTATTCATCAATGAAAAGAACATAAATTCTGCTTTTACTCTATGCTTTACCATCAGAATAAACATCCTGTCGACATTTTCCCCCTGTCAAGAAAATCCGAGCTCATCCCACTTCCCCATGCTGGAGATTTTAGTTTAACAGTAATAATAAAGTTATCTTTAAAATGAATCACTCAAGTGATATCAAGGCCCAACAGTAGACTTAAGTGTCAATAAAATAAATCTGGTTGTGTGTGTTGTTTTTGTCTCATGCAAACTTTGCTTTAATTCTACTTTTTTCTATCTAATCATAAGAAATCATAGTCAGTCAGAGAGAGTCATTAAACAGGAAAAGCAGGTTTCCTGGAAAAAGAGGAAGTTTCCAGCCTGCAGATTTATAAAAATAGCTGAGACTATTTTAAAGCATGAAAGTTTTAAAAAATTAAATCTAAACATTATTAGTAATTGGATAAGATTCAAAGTAAAATACTTATATGAATATTGGTTTACTTGTAATAATACACTTATATTTGTGGGAACTACAAGAAAAACAAGTAACTGTAACTTTAGTAGTAAATAATTAGAATCATGTATTATTCTTGGTTTCTTTTCAGAAAAACATCTGTAATAACTCACATTAAGATTATAATAAGAATAATTAATAAGTTATGGTTATAAAATCATAAATGAATGATAGATCAGAGAAGCTGAAGAAAATAAATGTGATATAAGTTATGGTTATAAAATTATAAATGAATGCTAAATCAGAGAAGCTAAAGAAAATAAATGTGATATAAATGTGATTTTGACATTAAACTTGAAATGGTGTAAAAAGGTGTAACTGCAATTAAACATCACTGATATGTTGGAGGTAGAGAGTAGGTGAAAGGTTGTGCAGGCAAGGGACACAGGAGGTTGAGCAACCCTGAGACATTGGCACAGACATCAGGAAATGTCTGTAAGACAGTGATGGATATGAGATCATCTGTCTAAGCAGACAGCAGGCGCACCAGGGGGGTGGATAAACCCTATAAAAGGTGGGTGCAAAAGAGGAACCGTTCGTTGGATCCTCCGGGCAGCTTCGAGCCAAGATCGAGATGGACAAAGAACTCTGCAGCTGAAGAAGAGCCGGGGCCACGGAGCCGGAGACTGTCCTGCACATGGAGACCAACCCGTCTGGCCCACAATCTGTGGCTTCGAATCGCACTTCTCTCATCGGCTGGGTTCTGACCCCAAAGACAAAGATGAAGACAAAGACAAGGAAGAAGAACTGGTGCCTTTTTTCCTGCCAGCACCAAGTCCTGTGTGACCTCAGCATCCATGCGGAGAGGAGGCTCATCAGACCTGCGGAGATCCTGGCCTTCATCGATCAACATCTTCCTCCTGTTGCAACACCTTCTTCATCATCAAGCCAGGTCTGGGGTTCGAAACGCCAAACTCCGTCCGTCTCTCTCAAAGGTTCCCTTTTTTAGTTCTCAGTATCAGCAGTAGGGAAAGATAGACTAGATGATTGATTTTACTTATTTGATTATTTCTGCTACTGAATTAAGCTGTACTGACCCTTGCAAAAATGCCTTACTAATAAAATATTTAGCATAAAGAAAATCTAAAAGATGTTGTGGACATTCAGTTAATGAGTCACCTTAAAGTTCTTTGATGGTTGTAAAATAGCTGTGATGTTTGATTCTGGAGAGGAAGAAGTGGAAAATGTTTTTAGGTTGCTGGTAGCCCATATTTAAAACCTCATCCTTGGGACTCGACCGAGTCACTAAAACCTACCTGGTTCAATAACAAATGCAAGTTGCAAAATAGAGAACGAGCGACCGTTAACAGGTGTGCTCTGTGAAACTAGTTGGCTGTAGGCTGCTCAGTCTGGCTAATTCACAGGGGGAAGAAGGGTGGGACACCTGGATGTAGGCCGTCAGATAACCAGGCGAATCGTTTCTCGAAACCAGCTTAAACAGAGTTTACTTCAGTTCTGGACAGGGTAAATCCCAGCAGATTTAGGAAACTCAACGGACCCGTTAGACGGAGAGCTGGTAGCACATCTCCCCTCTCAGAAGAGGAAGTACGAGAGTGAGAGAGTAGAGACAGAAAGGAGGGGGGGGTGTTGCGCAACAACAAGTGGCGCCCAACGTGGGGCTCGATCCAACGGAGTAGGAGGGCCCCATAAACCAAGTCAGTAAAAACAGATGTGTGATTCTGAATAGCTCACTTGGATGGTTAACTCTTAGGGAATAGAGTTAATGGTGACTGATAAGGCCGTCAGTCACAACCCTTGCAGTAACTGTATGGCATACAGGTGAGGGAAGGCTTCTACTGAGGATAAATGACCGGATCCAGACAGTGAAGCTAGTAGCCAACATAGTCTAGACCCATCCCTGCTCGAAGGCTAAAGAGAGGCTTTGGGGGATAGACAACTCGAACCGACAGAGAGACGGAGTGATGGATGATCACTTCGAGGAGGAAAATCTGGGGAAGAAACCGGAGGAAGCCGGCCGTCCAGATCGTTTGGAAAAGGAGGAGACCTCAACAGAACTGCATCAGCTTCTACACAGCTACTGTGACTCAGACCTGAAGCAAGTGGGGAAGTTGGTTCCAAGAATGAGGAACTGAAACATCAACCCCTGACAAAGGAAAGCTGGCTCACTCTTGCTGGAGTGGTTCGTGATGTAATGCTGACCAGACCAGCCAGCAAGCATGCAGAGGAGACGGAGAAAGGTGTCATCAGCCGACGATGGATGAGGAAGCACACCGCGTCCTCCACTGCAGCCATCGAGAAGACATCCGGCAACAGAGGAACAAACACCAGCAGCTGACATCATCCCACAGACGCAGACATGGTTAAAGTCATCACGCAGACCCGAGAGAAGCAGCTTGAGAGCGCGAGAGGGAAACAAGTAGCTCATCACAACTTATGGAAGAAGAAAGCAGAACTGAGGCTCCGCCCGAAACTTGAGGTGCAGCGACAAGGCGCACACCTGAGAAGAAGCCCTATGGAGGGGCAAAGATGACGACCTTTCGTGCCACTAAGAAAGGTTGTCTCTGCCGGTGTCGAGGTGGGACAGAACACCTAAGGACAGGTGGTCCTAGAGTAGCACGGGGAGCAGGTAGTACGGTGCGTGCATAAGGCCCTCGAATATGCAGGCGTGCTACACCCCCGTGAAGAACTGAGCAAGCAGGACTGCTGGATGTCCCTTCAGCCCATCCGATGCAGCTGTGTGACTTTGAGGTATGTGGTCGATACGCAGGGCACCCAGGGCAGCGGATGGAAGGTTTGTTCATCAAGAGCACAGTCCCATGGGGTTCAGTCTGCATGGATGTAGCAGAGCCAATGGGGATAACAGAAAAGAGAGGTGAGACGTACCTCTTGGTGCTGATGGACACAGTGACAACTGCTAGAAGAGCAGGTCTTCCCCTGCAGAGGAACTCCGTTCACGTCACAGAAAGCAGGGAGGCGAAGACACTTCTCCTTTTTGCTTAGGAAGGAAAAGGGAAGTTGCAGCTTGAAGTGTCACTGAAAACAGGGCAGAGAGTTTGGATTAAAGCTCAAGATCGGCCTGCAGCTACGGTGATCAAGCTGAGATTCAACGCCCGAAATTTTGTAAAGTAAGTACTGAACTTCAACACAGTACTACTGATGAAGAAAGGGGTCCATGAGGAAGCAGTGCTCAAGCCAGTTCTTAGCTACAGCGAACCAGAACATTACAAGAAGATGGCCAGAGAATCAAGCACCATGCCATCCTACATTAGACTGGCCACTATTACAGGAAGGTTGCCGTTCAAAGAACAACTTCAAGGCTTTGGACTGGGAGGGCCGTGAAGAAATTGGACTATGCTAAAGAAGAACTCCTGTCACAACCTGATGGATTAAACTGGAAAAGGGGCTGAAGTCGTGAGGAAGAAGCGGCGTCATAGAAAATCACCAAGATCAATTCTGTAACAAGGCATTGAAGTCAGACCCAACACCTGGAAGGTATGGATGGAAATCTGTTTTTTAAAGAAAAGAAGATGCCACTTGTACACTGTGAAACATTTGAAGGTGGTTTAATTTGAAAATGAGAGTCCACCTGCTGCCTTGAAAATGTAGTTCAAGTCCACAAAATTGTTTTGGTTTTATCTCAGAAGTTAGTTTATGAAGTTGATTTAACAACAAGAGACAAGTTATCTAGAATTTTTTTGTCTTGAATTCTGCGTTTTACTTAATGCCTTAAATTTAAACAAAATAGTTATTTCACAATAGGAGGGAGAAAACTATTGTCACCTAGTAAAGGAGCAGACATTTCTCTGTTAGTTTCATTCACAATATTGAGTTAAAGTAAATGCCTATTTTACTTTAGAATTATTTAGATTTTTGTTTCAAATTGCATTAATAAAATTTCTGATCTGATAAAATTTTTTGTACATCACAATGAATTCTGCTCAGAAACATCTAGTATGAACAGGGTTTTTTTTTTTTTTTTTGATGACCTAGGAACTCTAGTTTATTCGACTCTTAGAGGATTGCAGAATGAATAAATGCTTAAAACAACTTACGATTAAATTTATCTTTAATGGACTCACACATTTAGATTTAAAATCTAAAACTTGCTGAATCTATTTGACTTAACAAATAGAAGATAGTAGAAACAATTGAAGACGGCTCAAATGTTTTACAGTCTATGTGTGTTATCAAACCAAACGCAAGCTGAATTCACCCCTCAATGCATGGCATCAGAAGCTTATTTTACAAGCCTACAAGCAACCGGAGGACTTAATTGTGTCCCACACGATGGATTGCATCCACAGAAGGAACTGTTTTGTTTTTGTGTTTTTTCCACCTTCATCACACTTCAACCTGGCTGTAAGTTTTGATGAACGGGTCCAAAGACTGCAGTTTTTTAATTGGACAATTCCTGATGCCTCTGACAACTCCAGTACCCCTTAACGACCCCAGCTATGGAATAGGATCATGATTACGGATAAAGCGTCATGATGCTTATGCTTTTTGCTTTGCTCTGCTGAACAGCCAGAAAAGTTTTTTTTTTTTGAGGCCTTCTGTCTCAGCCCATCTTCCCTAAAGAACCATTCCACATCCTGAAGAACCGACAGTTCATCCAGCGAAGGTTCCTGTAGAAGAATCAGAGCGATCCAAGTTTTCTTCGACATTCATCACCTCATGGGGGAAATCAAAACTCCAAAGAGGGGGTGTCAAGAGAAGTGGAGTTTTGATGACTACACCGAGCCCTCTGTGACAACTGAGGATGAAGAATCTGCATCTTCACATCCCAGACGAACCTCTTCTCTTTCTAGTGGATGAGGACGGCGAACTGCAGGAGGGTGATGGACTCCCAGCATGTGAAAGGTCTGACCTCGTGGAGGGGGTGTCAAGAAAATCCGAGCTCATCCCACTTCCCCATGCTGGAGATTTTAGTTTAACAGTAATAATAAAGTTATCTTTAAAATGAATCACTCAAGTGATATCAAGGCCCAACAGTAGACTTAAGTGTCAATAAAATAAATCTGGTTGTGTGTGTTGTTTTTGTCTCATGCAAACTTTGCTTTAATTCTACTTTTTTCTATCTAATCATAAGAAATCATAGTCAGTCAGAGAGAGTCATTAAACAGGAAAAGCAGGTTTCCTGGAAAAAGAGGAAGTTTCCAGCCTGCAGATTTATAAAAATAGCTGAGACTATTTTAAAGCATGAAAGTTTTAAAAAATTAAATCTAAACATTATTAGTAATTGGATAAGATTCAAAGTAAAATACTTATATGAATATTGGTTTACTTGTAATAATACACTTATATTTGTGGGAACTACAAGAAAAACAAGTAACTGTAACTTTAGTAGTAAATAATTAGAATCATGTATTATTCTTGGTTTCTTTTCAGAAAAACATCTGTAATAACTCACATTAAGATTATAATAAGAATAATTAATAAGTTATGGTTATAAAATCATAAATGAATGATAGATCAGAGAAGCTGAAGAAAATAAATGTGATATAAGTTATGGTTATAAAATTATAAATGAATGCTAAATCAGAGAAGCTAAAGAAAATAAATGTGATATAAATGTGATTTTGACATTAAACTTGAAATGGTGTAAAAAGGTGTAACTGCAATTAAACATCACTGATATGTTGGAGGTAGAGAGTAGGTGAAAGGTTGTGCAGGCAAGGGACACAGGAGGTTGAGCAACCCTGAGACATTGGCACAGACATCAGGAAATGTCTGTAAGACAGTGATGGATATGAGATCATCTGTCTAAGCAGACAGCAGGCGCACCAGGGGGGTGGATAAACCCTATAAAAGGTGGGTGCAAAAGAGGAACCGTTCGTTGGATCCTCCGGGCAGCTTCGAGCCAAGATCGAGATGGACAAAGAACTCTGCAGCTGAAGAAGAGCCGGGGCCACGGAGCCGGAGACTGTCCTGCACATGGAGACCAACCCGTCTGGCCCACAATCTGTGGCTTCGAATCGCACTTCTCTCATCGGCTGGGTTCTGACCCCAAAGACAAAGATGAAGACAAAGACAAGGAAGAAGAACTGGTGCCTTTTTTCCTGCCAGCACCAAGTCCTGTGTGACCTCAGCATCCATGCGGAGAGGAGGCTCATCAGACCTGCGGAGATCCTGGCCTTCATCGATCAACATCTTCCTCCTGCTGCAACACCTTCTTCATCATCAAGCCAGGTCTGGGGTTCGAAACGCCAAACTCCGTCCGTCTCTCTCAAAGGTTCCCTTTTTTAGTTCTCAGTATCAGCAGTAGGGAAAGATAGACTAGATGATTGATTTTACTTATTTGATTATTTCTGCTACTGAATTAAGCTGTACTGACCCTTGCAAAAATGCCTTACTAATAAAATATTTAGCATAAAGAAAATCTAAAAGATGTTGTGGACATTCAGTTAATGAGTCACCTTAAAGTTCTTTGATGGTTGTAAAATAGCTGTGATGTTTGATTCTGGAGAGGAAGAAGTGGAAAATGTTTTTAGGTTGCTGGTAGCCCATATTTAAAACCTCATCCTTGGGACTCGACCGAGTCACTAAAACCTACCTGGTTCAATAACAAATGCAAGTTGCAAAATAGAGAACGAGCGACCGTTAACAGGTGTGCTCTGTGAAACTAGTTGGCTGTAGGCTGCTCAGTCTGGCTAATTCACAGGGGGAAGAAGGGTGGGACACCTGGATGTAGGCCGTCAGATAACCAGGCGAATCGTTTCTCGAAACCAGCTTAAACAGAGTTTACTTCAGTTCTGGACAGGGTAAATCCCAGCAGATTTAGGAAACTCAACGGACCCGTTAGACGGAGAGCTGGTAGCACATCTCCCCTCTCAGAAGAGGAAGTACGAGAGTGAGAGAGTAGAGACAGAAAGGAGGGGGGGGTGTTGCGCAACAACACCCCAAAACATCATTTAGTTTATTTCTAAATAAATAAATGGAAAATTTCGCCTGTCCAATAAGAAAATTTAACAAATTCCACTTACTAGATTCCTTTTTTGTATAGCCTGCACTGAATATAAACGCTACTTCAGACCAATAGACACATTTTTTAAAAACAACTTCTAACAAGAAGAACAATGGTGAAAGTCTTTTACACTCAAGAAACATGTGAAAAATAGTTTCTACTTCTTCACAAAAAGGACATAATTCATTTAAATCTTTTCTAAATTTAACTATAAAACTGTTAACACTTACAGCACCGTGCAAAATCCTCCACTGAAGGTCGCTTACCCTCTTACTTAAAGGGGGCTTATAAAAAACTCTCCATATTGGTTTCTGATTATCCCCGACTTTAAACCTGTCTCTCCAAACAGTATCAGTTCTTCCACTTAATTGTTTCTTATTCAATCCTTGAACAACCAGTTTATACAAACATTTTCCAATCAACATACAAAAAACAAAATCTTTTTGAGCGATCAAGAGATGGCCCGTCAATTCTGAAAAATCTATGTTAATTCCCATTTCTGGAAACGGATCCGTAGAATCAGGGAGTTCTTCTCCATTACGAAAGTCCACCAGCATCTGCTTTTCATCCAAAGTCAATTTTCCAAGCCAGAGATCTAAAATAGTCCTCATGACTTGAATCGATTTCAATCCAAGCAAAGAAGCTGTCGCTTCTGTGTTTTGAAGTCCTGGTCCAGCCGTCTCCACAATGTGTCTTAATTTCAGAACTTTTTTCTGCAGCAGTCTTCTTGACAATCCGACTATCTTCTAATGCCAAACGTGCTTCAAAAATTAAAGGTTCCTCTAGAAGCCAAAACAAAGATACAGTTGGTTCCAGTCTTTTCTACTCAAAAATCGTCCATGCTCTAAACAAACTTTTATAAAACATTGGCATTTCATACAACAATAACATTTTACAATTTAACAAAAACAAAGAAACATCTAAACCAAGACCTCCTACTCTTTTCAAAATAATACTTGCTATGGGCTTCCACAAAATATCCTCCTCACCTCCCCATGAGATATTTCTGAATAAACTGTAACCTGAACGCAGCAGTTCTGCTCTCTAGATGGACCAATCCTTGTCCACCCTCCTCTTTAGGTAAGAAAAGCACAGCCTGGGAAACCCAATGTTTGTCATCCCAAAAAAACTTAATCATACAAGATTGAATTCTAGTTAGTAATCCAACAGGTGGCTCCAAACATGCTAACTTGTGCCACAATGAAGAAGCAATTAAATTATTTAGAATGAGCACTCTCCCTCTATAAGACATCTGCGGTAGCAACCATCTCCATTTCGCTAACCTTCCCTCCACCTTCTCCATCACGCCCTCCCAGTTCTTTTTTTCTGTGTCCTCATCTCCCAAATATACCCCAAGATATTTCAAACCCCCTCTTTTCCATTTTAAACCTCCTGGAAGTTGAGGAAGCCCACTAAACCAGCTTCCTATTGCCAGAGCTTCACTTTTAGCTCAGTTGACACGAGCAGCTGACAATTTACAAAATAACTCAACAATTCTACCTAAATTATTCACTTCTTCTTGATTTTTAACAATAATAATGACATCATCAGCATACGCTGATAAAGTAAAAGACACATTACAACTTGGAAAAACCAGTCCCTCAATATTTGACCTGATTTTCTTTAACAGTGGTTCAATAGACAGAGCATATAACATTCCAGACAACGAACAACCTTGTCGAACACCTCTTGTGACTTTAAAAGGTTTACATAAACAGCCACTGATTTTCAGTACACTCTCAATGTTCTCATATAAAACCATAATCTTGGCAATAAAACTAGAGTCGAGACCAAACCTTTCCAACACCTTCCACAGGTATCGGTGCTCGACTCTGTCAAAAGCCTTTTCCTGGTCCAAAGAAACTAAACCAGCGTTACATCCCAATGATCTGGAGACGTCCAAAATATCTCTAATAAGAGAAATATTATCAAACATCGATCTGCCAGGGACACAGTAAGTTTGCGATTGATGAACAACCTGCTCCATCAACTTTTTCAGTCTGTTTGCCAGCACCTTTGACAATAGTTTATAGTCTGTACACAACAGAGAAACAGGTCGCCAGTTCTTAATTTCCTGGAGATCACCTTTCTTTGGTAGCAATGTGAGAACTGCTCTCCTGCAGCTCTGTGGTAGAAATCCTTCAGCAAAACTCTCCTCAAAAACCTCCAAGAGGTCAACACAGAGTTCAGACCAGAACGCTCTGTAAAATTCACTGGGAAGTCCATCGATGCCAGGTGCTTTCCCTCCTTCCATACTTTGCAGAGCAGCATGAATCTCCTCCAAAGTCATGGGCTCTCCCAACTCCTTGGCAAAATCCACAGAGACTCTTGGAAGATCACTGCAGAAGTCGTTGAAACTGTCTTCATCTTTGCTGTATTCCGAGCTGTACAGATCCGCATAGAAATCCGCTGCTCTCCGCCTGATGTCACTGTCTGCAGTCAAAAGAACATCTGCATTTGATTTCAAACCATGCATAAACTTGCTCTGTCCTTGCTTCTTTTCCAAAGAGAAGAAAAACTTTGTCGGAGCATCCATTAAAGCAACTTTCTGAAATCGGCATCGAACCAGCGCTCCCTGTGTTCTTGAGCCCAGCAAATCAGCTAAAGCAGCTTTTTTCGACTTGAGGTTCTCAAAATGACCTCGATCTCCTGTGGATTGTGCAGAAACCTGCAACTCCACTATTTCAATCTCCAGATCTCTAATAGACTTGGTTAAACTAGATGAAACATTGACAGTGTACTGTTGACAAAGTTCTTTAATTTCAATTTTCCCCCGATCCCACCACTGCCCCAAAGATGCAAAATCCTCTTTTCTAGTTTTGTGCATCCTCCAGAATGCAATAAATGTTTCTTTAAAATTAGTATCACAAAGCAGTGTTAAAATGCTAATAAGCAGATTTATGTTTGATATTTGCAATAAACGCACTACAAGAAACCAAAGCATGATCTGAAAAACTTACAGGATGGATACTACAGTTTTGAAAAATTCCAAAATTATGTCTAAAACTATATATTCTATCCAACCTAGCCGCAGAAAAAGAATTATCTGTGTTTCTAGCCCATGTATATTGTATTTTATGAGTGTGCATTTCTCTCCATATATCAACCAATGAAAATAAATCAATCAAATGTTTTAAGAACGTTGTCGAAGCTGGATGAGGTTCAAAATGATTCCTATCTAACTGATCATTTTCTGTACAGTTAAAATCTCCACCCAAAAAAAGAAAATCATCCGTGTCACACTTACACAAAACATCTTCAAGTTCATGTAACAAACGAATCCTCCCTACTCTTGTATTGGGAGCATAAATATTTACAAACACGATATTAAAACACTCATATTTTGCTTTCACCACCATTAATCTACCCTTGATTACTTCCTCAAACTGATAAGATGCAGGTAGAAAAGTTTTCGAAAACAGAATTGCAACTCCCCCACTGGCCTGGTTTAAATGACTCAAAATAATTTCTCCTCCCCATTCCCTCCTCCAATCTATTTCATTTAAACAATCACTGTGTGTTTCCTGTACCATTAACACATTTATATGTTTTAAATTCATTAATTCAAACACACTGATTCTCTTCTTCGCATCTCTGGCTCCATTCAGATTTAAAGTAGAAACTCTGAAGTGGCTCATTATCAAAGATGGGAGAAAAAACACTAAAAGAAAAAACAGACATTAAGACTTCAAACTCATCGTTGTTGTTGAATTCTTGCTTAAGCTTTCCGATCAATTTTTTTAACCGGTAAACTTCTTTATCATTGTATCCCCCTTTTCTTTTATTGTTCAACTGAGATCTCACATGCATGAAAAAACGTTTCTTGTCAGGAAAAAAATCTTCTACTTTTACATTTTTCATATTCTTAGTAACTTTTAAAAAATGTTTTACATTTAGCACACCATAACCTTTCCTTTGTTGACTGTGAACTAGGGATTTGCAAGATGAGGCCAAACTATCTTCAGTCCAACCTTCATCTTCACCTTCCTCTTCTTCATCTATATTACTTTCTGACTCTAGAACTTTTCCAGAACATTCTAATTCCGCATCTCTTTCATCATTTTCCGTTTGAGAACCAATAATACTTTCAGACAATTTCCTTTTTTGAGAAAATTCCAAGCCATCTTCCTCTGGTGTCTGACTGCACCCCTCATCTTCCATTTCCTCAGTATCTGTTTCCCCATGAAGAGATTTTAGTAAACTCTGACTCTGTCCCTCCTCACTGTTACCTTCCTGCCTTTCCTGTGAATCATCCACCGTTTGACTTTTCAAGATTTGTTCTCCATCCTCTAACGCACACATCTCTTGTACTTCTCTTTCCCTGTGATCATTTTTTTCAGACGTTTGCCCTTCCGTTTCTACTGTCACTGCACTCCTTGAGTCTGAAACCTCAACTTGATCTGTCAACTTTTCACTTTCTTTATATCGAGTTTGCACTGAATTATCAGGAGGGAGATTTTTTCCAGGACACACCCGAACCAAGTGGCCAACTTCCCCGCAACCAAAACACACCAAAGTGCCCAAGTTTACATAAATGGCATAATCAAACTCGTCCACTCACACATTAAGAACTAAGTTAAGTTCTTCATTCTTTTTATTCAGGATCATGAGGACCTGTCTTCTATGTGAAACAACGTGCTTCAGCTGCGGTGATTTACAACCCGACGGCATTTTCCTAATTGCGGAAACAATTTTCCCATGGCGCGACAGCTCTCTCACCAACAATTCATCGCTGATAAACGGCGGTATGTTCGCAATCGTGACTTTTTTAGCTGGAGTACTCAATGGGGAAACGGACAAAAACACATCGTTCACAACAATGCCTTTTTCAATCACTTTGTTTGCCTTCTCCACGCTGTCAACAAAAATAACCACCGCGCTGTTCATCCGAGCAGCAGATTTAATGCTGCTACAACCTACAACTTCTCCCACCGCCAAACTACATTCCTCCACCGTCATAGTAGGACTATTGGGTATGATCTTCAAACCATGTTGCCTCGTAAGTTTTGTCAAGTCCATTTCCGGCATTTTGCGTCAAAAGGCCAAAATGCCGGTATGACACATAGAAATATAACCAAAAACACGTAAACTAACTCCACAACCACAATATTTAAAGAACAATATCCAAAAACCCCCAATAAAGACAGGGAAAACAAAGTCAGAAAATTCTCAATCTCTCAGCCCACTCACCACACGCTCCTCCACCAACTCCCAGCATGCAGTGCGAAAGAAAGAAAGAATGAAAGAAAGTCTGTATCCGTCCGTCAGAAAAAAAGAAACAAAATTACAAATAGGGGAACATGGAGACAGATGAATGTATAGATTGGTGGATGTATGGATGGACCAATTTCATTATATTTTGTTTATTTATTAGCCCAATTCACAACACATACACATTTTGGCTTTTATGAAACCAAAAATTGTAATTCTAATCCAATCCAGCAAGATTGAAAGTCATGTACAAACAATACATTACAACTGATACTAGTTATCAAACAATGTCTATCCATTTTCTTGCGTCCATGTTCCTCATGGGATCAGGAGGGGTGCTGGTGCCTATGTCCAGCAAGACATTTCAGGCAAGAGGAGGGGTACTCAAACAATGTCATCAAGTTCATTTTAGTTTAGTTTTCCATCTAAAGAATTTGATGCAGATTGCATCAAAACACTGACCTACAGCATTCACTCCTACTGTAGAGGATCACTGCTTCTATTGTGTCGTTGACTTAAACAATCCCTCATGCTGCGAATGCATGTAACGACAGTAGAGAAGAAATCTTTAGCGGAAAAATCTGCCCCCACTGAGCCAAACAGCATCACTGCTGATTTTAAAACAAATTTATGTCATACCTTTGACATAACCATATTCTTTTTTTTTTTTTTAACAAGTTATTTGTTATTTCTTACATTGTGTGTGAATTGTGAGACAGTTATTTTTTTGTTTTTAAGCATATGCACTGACTGATGGCACTTTTTAAATTTCGTTGTTCTTGTGACAATGACAATAAAAATGTATCTTATCTTATCTATAAACATAGAAAACAAAGGTTTAGACAGCCTTTAACAAATGCAGAAAAGTGTCAGGGGCAGAACAGCACTCATCTGGGCAGTTTCTGGTTGTGCTCATTTGAGGTAAACAGGGTTTTTCCCAGTTTATTATAAGCCTAGCGGCCCGCCAAGCTTTACTATCCCCCCCGAAAGGTTAAGCGTTGCTCGTTTTTGTTTTTAGGAAAATAATAATAATAATAATAAAAACATCTTTTATTATTCTACGTTGGACTGTAAGCATCTCTGTTGCTCAGCAGTTCACTGGCGGAGCAGATTTATTCTCAAAAGATAAATTTATATCTGATGCATTAAAGTCAGAGCGCAAACCAATCACTCCACTGGTGCCTCTCCTTGTTGCCTTGTGCACTGCTGTAGTTTTACTCTGAAGTTTACCTCAGCACGGATTGCGCGCGACTCCTTTCACTCAAACTGGACACCTGTATGGATATTTACATGGAGAACTCCGCACCAAGGTGAGCGTTTAATCCCCAGTGCCTTAGCTCTGGTTGCGCAGCTCTATGTGAACCGCAGGAACAACTTTTAGTGGCGCTTTCAGAGGTGTGCGTAAAGGAGCGGTGAGAATGATTTATCTTTGTGAACAAAGAATTATGTACGGCGTTTACATCTCAACACATTGCCCAGCGCGTGGTTCTATCTTCCCTGTTAAGTTTATGTATGTGTTCCTGGTTGGCCGGTGGTTAACAAACTACTGCTAACCACTCATCATGCAGGTTCAGCCCGGTGAGAAGCTTTCATGCTCGCCTCGTAGTCACGCATTATTTTGGTTTTATATTATTTTATTATTATTTTTCGGGTTGCACGATCCATCAAACCATATCAAATACTTTCTCTACAGTATTCAGGCAAAGTTCATGCGCGCAGTCACACGGAAATCTGAAAAACTCGTCCCTTAAAACTTGAGCTGCCAAACTGCAACCAAAACAGTTTCTGTGGCTCTTATTAAAAACTCAACAGACATGAAATGGAAAAGCTACTAAAAGCCACATTAGCAGCATTAAATTAAATCTCCCATTGTGCATCTCTGCACACAGTGCAGCGGATTTAACTCATCATGCAGGGCAGACCTATGGCTGTCTGAGATCTTGAGCAGAATTTGACTTGGGGACCCCTTAGTTACAATTGTAGTTCACTAATTTGTATTTGTGAACAAACAGAGCTCAAACTCAAAGATTATACTTACAGCATAACATTGAGGCTGTGGTAAAAAAAAAAACCCTGGGTAAACATAAAAAGGAAAAGAGAACTCTGGTGGGAGCAAACACCACCTCACACACTCCTCCTTTTCTCACTTCACTCATTTCTCTTTCATTCTTTCTCCGCCACCTCCAAATTCTCCTCTCCTGCTGCTCCTCCATTCATTCACTCATATCCTGTCACTTAGCATCACATGCCATAATGGGTCAGTCCATCATCCCTCACTCCCCCTACATATTTATTTATTCATTCATTTCAATTTTTAAGTCTCCCTAGATTCTTGCATTATTTATATCTGCGTTTAGAAAAATTATAACAAATACTGAACATTGTTTAATTCTTACTCACAGACCTTACTAATAAATATTTTGTTTCAGATGACCAAAACAAATTGATGCAGGTCAACACCTGCTTCTCCTTCAGGCCACTGATGGGAAAAATAATCATCCTATTTCGTTCCCACTCCCCCTCTCCCTTTTTCTTGTGACATCACCGCCTTGCTTTAAAAGTGACACTCTCGTTAATCCACATTCAGCTTGAATGCACTGACCCAGGTACACAGACCTAAGCCAGGAGAGCTCATGAATAGCTAATAGGAGAGACATGACAATGCTCTGATTCACAGAAAATGGTCTTTAAACTATTGCCTCTGCTAGCAGCTACAAGTGTGGAGAGACCAGGGAGATTGATTGAACATAAAGGGTGAGAGAGTAAACCAATATGCACCTGGGAGAAAGCATAAATAGGAGTGTGTGTGCGTGTGGGGGTGCGTGCGCGGGTGTGTATGTGCGTGTCCATGCTTACATAAAGAAGAAACAATCTGTGAATGTATAAGAAAAAGGACGAATGGAACCTATATGAAGTTATTGGAAAGCAAAAGAAAAAGGTAATTTTACATGCTGCCCATTTTCCAGTCTGTCTGGAAAGATGATTGGCATGCGTGATAACAAACACATCAAACAGTTCCCCCACAATTTTTCTTCTAAAGAAGCGCATGCTCTCCGAGGTTTGTGTCTAATGCGAGTTAAACTTTCCTGGCTTGTAAGGAATAGATGGAGCTTTAGCAGCTTTGGCGACAAAAACAGATGGAAACCAAGTATGCAGAGACTTCACAAAACCTCGAACGTGTTACTTTTGCTCCTGGTAATGTTCTTCAAAACTGTCTCTAGACTGCTACAGGTAAAAATAATACTTTTGTTAGATTGCGAAACATCTTTTTTCTGGTACCAGCTGATTAGCTGAAAATAGTTGAGCAAGGAAGCAAATTCTTAAGTGTGAAGAATTTACGGTCAACTGAACAACTAAGTACATTTCTGCTGCTTCTTTAACAAAGGAAAGCACTGTAGCGGCCACTGTTACTAATCATCAGATGTGACGACCTCTATATGCAAGCAGGGGGTTTGGGCAGTTTCCAGGTACAGAGCATGCAAGCGTAACTAAAGCTCATTTAGATAAAAAAGAAAAATCTGTAGTGATCTTAGACAAGCAATTGGTGTTATCCAATAAAGTAACATAGATATGGTTATGAGGCCATAATTCTAGAGGGGAAAAAAATCATCTGCATGTCAAAAAGAAGATAGTTGACAATGTTCCCTGGAAGCTTTGAGATAAAGCTCCCCAAGATTAGACTATGCAATATTTAGAGTTCCATCTCACTACAGGCCTTGGTTAGCATGTTAAATATCAAAGTTCATGATAATAGAAATTCTGGCTTGTTTTGAAGAGTTTTTTGTCTAGAAAATAAATTTGTCTGCATAGCTTAGATTTGCAAAACTGAGGGTGTTTCCACAACAAAAAAGTCCTTTGGTCTGCTTGTTTCATCTGGAGTGAAAGCAGATTTTACTTATTTTCTCATTTAGTGTGGTTTGCATTCTCATTGTACTTTTTTGCAAGCGGATACAAATTTGTAAATAAACAAGTTTATGTTATGCAGATTTGTGTGGTTATTACTACTGCTATAACATTTTTAATGCCAAGAGGAACTCAGGAGCAATGGAAATATCCCATTTCTCAATGGCATATTTCTAATTTCGGAAGTGTGTTGGCAAATGCTGCAAGCTGAATGAGACGATATGATCTGCGGGTTTTCAATCACAACATACTGGTAGCAGCATCACTAAGCAGAAAATAGCAGATCAGGTACACTTTCAGTTCAATCAGTACATACAGTACTGATTGGACTACAGAAGTTCAGAAAGACTTTATGAGCCACCGTGAAGTTTGTTCGGATTGATGCCGGTCTGCATTTATACCAGAAGTGTACAGCACCAGAGTTTGATTGAATACAGACTGAGACCACCTCAAAAAGTAAGTCTGGGTCTGGTTGTCTGGTCCACACCAGGGTTTGAGTGTTTTCAAACCTGAATATGGATGAAACACTAGACCTCTGGACCAATGTATTTGGATACATGAGACCAAAGCAGAGCTGACTGACTTACATCCACAGCATCATGTCTGAAGAAAAGCAAACACAGTGTGCCATTTTACAAACGATTTTTTATTATTTTATTTTTAAGTGATGCCAGCCAGGTATCCCACCTGACAATGAGGATTAGTTAAGTTACTTGATGTGACTAGATTTTCTTTTAAATCTAGTCACACCAGGACCATGAACTTTAATGGTTTTGATCCTTTAGTACCATGAATGACAAAAAGTATCCTTTTTTTCTTCACACACAAAAAAATAATTTGTGTAATTTTGTTTTCCAGTTCCGTATTTTAAATGTCCATATGCAAAATAAACAGAAATCCCTTCTCCACACAAAAAAAATAAAAGGTGTCCAATTCTTTTGTCTTACTCAGGACATGTAAAGGCTTCTGTGCAAAATGTTTCCCCTAAAGCAAGAGCTGTGAATAAATTAAACAAAATATAAATGCGTAAGACCCATATACCATAAAAATGCAAACAGTTGCAAATAAAAAAGAAATAAATAACATGAATGGGCTTACAGGTCTGGTGACAGTCTCACATAAAGCAAAACCAGGAATCTGTTTTCTCTGCCAACTGCACTGGACAAATTTAATATTTTAATGTCATTGTGGAGCATAAATTATTATTTTTCTAGTAATATTGGATTTAAATTTTAGGACTTATGAGTAATTTTTAACTTAGTGATGTCGGAGAGGTTGGTGCATATATTTTTTCTATTGGTTTGTTTTTTATTGGCCAACAATTATTGTAACTATTAGCATGACAGTGATTCGATGTGGAGGGATTTCACAGCCTCGGATTTAGTTTTAATAGTTCCAACAAGCTGGTGGAATGGTGGCGGCAGTTGTAGCTATGTCAAGGTCTGGAGAGAAACTGCCATCTTTTCGAACGAGAAAGAGAACCAGCTTGAACAGCGGGCCAATCAGGTGAGGTCAGGGGCATGTCTGAATGTGAGTCAGGATGGGAGGGGCAGAGGGAGTGTGGACAATAGTGGAAGCAGCTCTGTGCAATGAGCAGATTGTCACAACAGTCTATCAGTAACAACACTTCATAGAAACTGCCAGTCATAGAGGTGGAAAGGTGAAGATTTGAGCCAGTTTTGCAAGCAAGATATACATGGATCTTTATGTACCAAAGTACTCTAGATTCAAAAGTGGAGCCATCTAACAGTGACATTTCGAATCAAACTGGGTCATCAACAGAATTTAAAAAGCAAAAGCAAATCTACAACAAAAGGACTTGAAGAAAAATAACAGAATTGCAAACGGCCCAGGCAAAGTCCAGACTTCACCATGATGGTCAAGGGAAGTAGGGAAGAAAACTGCAGGTGCTAGAGCAACCAGAACCATCAGCTAGACCAAAGGAGCCTCTTCCTGAGCCACTTCCCTAATGCTGTGGTGGGCAAGCCCGGATTTTAACACGGGCTTACCGAGGCTCCAGCCCAGGGTCCCGGCGCTATGGGGGCTCCGAACAATGCTTTATATGTTTGTGAAAGAATAAGGTCAGAATGCCTTAATTTTATCACTGTCTAAGGGGATTTTGATGGTGTTTTTGAAAAACTGTCTGACTTGTTTTTGCAAACATCCATCATGAATGCTTGATTATTATTGCTCCAAGTTTGACACGTCGTACACATTGGGGAGGAGCATCAGTGAGTAATTTCTCACCATGGCGGACATTAGAAAGTATGACAGCCGAGCAAAGGAATGAAAGAAAAAGAAGAGCGTGACAGAGAGGCAGTGAAGAAAATATCCAACCTATCAAGATTTTTTTGAACTTCGTATTGTACATGGAACAGAACCATAATTCTTCTCCACTTCTCTAAATGTTAGCCTTGCTAACAGCAGCACTACGACCGCCAGAATCTTAATCTCTGTCTGACCTGGCGGTAGAGCGTTCGGGCTCAGCAAGAAGTAGGGAGCTGTCAAAATATGGATGTTAATTTTAAAACATCGGTCCAGGTTTAGAAAAATTCTGAAATGTCTCCTCTCCAGATGGTGGTTTGAAAGCCAGCTCCCAAGTGGTGGTAAGTACATCCAAACACAGGCTGATTTATCCTCCATCCATCGCAGCTGTGCTTTGCTTTGCATGTCGTATTTTTACGATACTAAAAGTCAGTGGTACTTTGAAGCGGGTTTTTGTGACCGGAAACATGCAAGAGAACCATTTAAAGAGCAAGAAAACAGCGAAAGTCCCAGAAGAGTAATGCGACTGCTCTGCTCGCCTGCGGTCAACGCAAACTTAAAAAAGCGGAATAAGCTTTAGCTTTAGGGGGGTATGGATGAATTAAAACAAAAAAAAAAAACAGTTACACAAAAGTGTTTCACTGTAAAGATGGTTGTAGTGTGTTTTGTTGCAACCTGAATTATGAAATAAACTTCAGTGGAGTTTGAAAACAAAACATGTATATAGGTTTATGTCTGGTTGAACGATGTGTGTGTCCAGTTGATTTCTTTTTTATGTTTTGCAGGTAATTTTATTGTAATCCATAGGGGGGCCCAAAAAATCTTTGGGAACCACTGGGGGACCCAGAAGAAAATCTTTGGGAACCACTGGTTTGACGTAATGGTCTTTACATTGATTACAGTTATGAACCGTTTTACAGAAAAATCGTTATTTTAAAAAGAAAGCAGCGGTGCACCAATTGAAATTTTTTGGCCTATCGTTAACCTTTAAAAAACCTGACTTGCTTATTTTTTGTGTGTGTCCGTTTGTGGAAGATATAGCGAAAAAGTCACTAAGTAGGCAAATATACGGTGACTGTTGTAAACCATGTGTGTGGGTGTGTGTGTGTGCATGTTATGCGCAACTGTATAACCATTATTAAGTAGGGCCCACACATTGGCTCAAGCCCAGGGGTCCACACCCTCCTATGTCCAGCCCTAGTGGTGGGACCTTAGAGATACTTTGCATGGATAACAAATGTTAGTGAACTAATGCCATAAAGAGGAGTGGACTTAAGTTTGTTCACAATTATGTACCTAGCTTTCCCATTTAATGATTATTTTACAATTTCCTTTAAAGCTGTCAATGTTCTAGCGTGTACAGAAAACAGCTACAAACTAGAATCAGTAAAGATATTTTGTAAAGCAGTGCCAGAAATAATAAACATTAAGCAGTATTTTTGTAGTAAAACAGGCTGTGTCAGTAATATATAATAGAGGGGGAGAATAATAAACTCAATGTGTTTATTCATGAGAGATTGTGACATAAACAGGCATACTAATACAAAGCAAAAAATACTACTACATTACTGGGAGATCCTTTGAATACAAATTCCAAATATCACTGATGAAGTCTAGGACTAATTAATCAAGCTAATCAGCAGGGTGTCTGGCAGCAAGTCCTCCCTGCTCTGAAGTTTATCTTAGTCACTAGAGCTCTGTAGCAATATACTTGGTGTGGAGAGATACATTTAGTGGATATTTGCTCTACAAGAAAAAAGTTTGAGCATTACATGTGAAAACACTTCTCTACCACATTTGGAACATGTATTAGTTAAAGAGTCTCAGTGAACTAACAAAGGAACAAAAACAACTTGAAGCAGGCTTCTGAATACACAGACCTTTTAAGGTTTTTAACCTAGCAAAAATGTCAACAATTATTTTGACAAATGAATTTGAGTTCAGGAAAAGAACATGGTTTTATATCAGACTGATACAAACTATTTTTTCTTCATCTTTAAAAATTACACAAATGTATTTAATGTGAAATGCATTAAATACATTAATGGTTTATACTTTTTGAAGAATATTTTTTATTGAATTTTATAACATAAAAGAAAGAACAAGTGACAGTGATACACTTAACACAGATTCTCATTAACTAACTTGGTCCCCAAAGCAAACAAATACAAATAAACAATAATGAACAATGAGAAAAAAAAAACAAAAAAACCCAGCAATCACTGCACAGTTCTCTTAATGTCCTTTGTAACGTTTCAGAAACTCGGTCAACGGTGACCATGTCTTTTCAAATTTCGCTCCTTTTCCTCTGACAATATAAGTGAGTTGCTCCAGAGCCATACAGGATGACATCTCCTTCACCCACATGTGATTTGATGGTATATGCATTTTTTTCCAGTATAGAGATATTAATCTCCTGGCCTGCAGGAGTCCAAAGTCAATCAATTTTAACTGTCTGGAATTAAAAACACATTTCTCTGAATAAATACCCAAAACACACATTTTGGCCTCAGCAGGTACATTCACTCCAACGATCTCTGACAAAGTTTGCGTAACCAAGTTCCAATATTGTTGTAACTTTGGACACTCCCGTACACCGTGAAAGAGAGTACCCCTTTCAACCAAACATTTACAGCAGATATCTGGGATGTTAGGTGCCCAGCGGTTCAATTTGATTGGAGTTATATAAGTTCTCATCAACCACTTGTACTGAAGGAGTTTCATGCTTGTATTGATTGATTGCTTTTGGGCCTTTACGCGTGCAGTATTCCAGTCCGCTACTTGTATCTCCTCTCGGATGTCAGCTCTCCATGCATCCAATTTATCTGCAGTGGATTCCTCATCGTGCCTTAGTAAAGCTATATAAAATAAAGAAATATGACCTCTCCTCTCTAATTTCCTAGCACAATATTCTCTAGGTATGATAGTGGTGGTTTGGATTCAATCGTTTTATGTTTTGACATAATAAAATGTTTAATTTGTAAATACTTATAAAAGTGTTTCTTTGGAATGCTATATATTTGACATAACTGCTCAAATGTAAGAAGCCTGTCATCCTTATAAAGATCTGCCAGTTTCTGTATACCTTTATTTGCCCAGATTTTTAAACCTCCATCAGCTGTCCCTGTCTTAAAATATCTGTTGCCCCAGATGGGTGAGAAAGAGGAAATGGAAGGGGTATCTCCAATATATTGATGGGTCCTATACCAAACATCAATTGTGTTTTTCAGAAAGGGATTTTTTGTCATTTTTATCAGTTGCTTTGGTCTTGCGGAATACAAATACAGATTTAATCTAAGGTTTGTTATTAATTGTTCAATTTTTATCCATGCTGGGGGTGATTCGGTTGAGAAGTAAAACATAGCTGAACGTAGCTGGGCGGACCAATAATACAATTTAAGATTAGGAAGTTGCAACCCCCTCTCTCATATGGCACGTACAACAGGCGAAGTCTTAATCTAGGTTTTTTATTACTCCAAATAAATCTACTGAAAATACCATTTAAACCATCAAAAAATTGTTTTGGAAGAGGCAAAGGAATTGTCTGAAAAAGATACAAAAATTTTGGCAATATATTCATTTTAATCACATTTATTCAGCCAATCATTGATATGGGCATTATCACCCAATTATTCAGTGACTCGTTTACTTCACTGACCAGAGGATCATAGTTTGCTGATACAATTGTTTTAATGTCTGAGGTGATCTTAACACCAAGGTACACAAATCCCTCTCTTGCATTGATAAAGGGGGTTTGTATAACCAGGTTCAGTCTTTCGTCCCTGTTCAAAAATAGAATAGAGGACTTTGAATCATTTATTTTGTAGCCAGAAAACTGACCAAACAACTCTATTTGTTGCATTAAATTTGGGATGCTAATGGACAAGCTTGTCAAAAAAACTATTAGATCATCAGCATACAATGCCAATCTATGCTCTTGGTTTCCCAACTGAACGCCAAATAGATCAGTTCACATTCTTATCATTGCCAAGGGTTCTATAGCTAAGACAAATAACATCGGAGATAACGGACAACCCTGGCGAGTGGAACGTTCTAATATGAAAGGTTTGGAGGCTAAATTATTTGTCCAAACACTGGTTTCAGGAGTTGTATACAAAGGTTTAACCCATTTGAGGAAATTGCAACCAAATCCATACCTCGGAAGAACGTTAAATATATGACCATTCAATTCTATCAAAGGCCTGACGGGCATCAAGTGATAATAAAGCAGTATCTTTAGCATCAAATTTCTCATGAATTATATTTAGGATTCTTCTTATATTGTGAAACCCTTGACGTTTTGGTATAAAGCCATTTTGATCGTTATGAACTAAATACGAGATAAAGGGGTTCAGTCTGTTTGCTAGAACTTTGCAAAGTATTTTAGTGTCCACCCCCATCAGACTGATTGGTCTAAATGAGGAGCACTCCTCAGGGGGTTTACCAGGCTTTAACATCAGTGTGATCATTGCATGTCTCAGAGTAGGTGGGAGAACTTCACTTCTAAATGCTTCTTCACACATATTGAAGAGCGGGGTTATAAGTTTTTCTTTAAAAGTTTTGTAGAATTCAATCGGGAAACCGGGAGCTTTACCACTGTTGATACTTTGTATGGCCTGTGAAATTTCTTCAATCGTTAAATTTGTATCCAATTCCTTTTTTGTCTCTTCTGTAAGTGTCTGTAACTGAAGTTGATCTAAGAACATAACTTGTTCTTCCGAAGCATGGCGGCACTCCGATTTATATAGATTTACATAAAATTGCCTAAAGCTATCGTTAATTTCAGCTGGATCTACTGTTACCCTACCAGAGGGGGTCTTTATACTATTAATTGCTCTTTCACTTTGTATTTTCTTAATTCTCCACGCCAATAATTTCCCAGCTTTCTCGCCTTGGTCATAATAAGATTGTTTTAACCACATTAAACTTTTTGCTGCTGCTTCATAAGATAATTTATTATATTCAGTTCTCAAACGTAACAATTCACTCTGCTTTGTTTGGTCATCATTGGTATTTAAGTCCAAGAATTTTATTTGTTTATCCAAAATTTCCATTCGCTTCTTTTGTTGTTTGTTTTTTGTACTTGTATAGCTAAGAATTTCACCTCAAATATATGCTTTGAATCCTAATGGTTTATACTTTATGGTTTATTCATGCCTAACTATCTTTTGAGTTACTATAATCAAAACTGGTTTAGTTGGTTGCCAGCCCACCCAATACATTTTCACTATGTGCACTAATTGTGCCATGGTGTGTGGTCGAAGTGTGGACCCAAATACAGCACGCATGAAACGTAAAAGTTCCTGCCTGTTGCTGAATGAAAAAAAGAAGAATCAAACTTACAAATGCACCAAAGACCAAGGAAGAAAAATAAATCCAAACCAAAGACATGAAGAGAACATGAGGGAGCCAGGCAGAAGGGACAAGGAGAGGTGAGATGACGAACAGGATGAATCGGCAAGTAGTGACTGACTATGAGGAGCTTAAATACTGGGAAGGGTGAGAGATTGACAAAAGACCTTTGTTGATGAGCTAATTGATTGCAACTGTGAGTAGTTGGAGCAGGAGCCAGGCTAGGGAGGGGGAAAGAGAAAGTGACACAGGAGAGTGAGGGAGAGACAGGAAATACACTAAAGAACAACTTAGACTAAATAAACATGATGAACTAGAACAATAGAAAATAGCTAGAAACAAGAAACATAACTAGAATCACTAAGGAAAAACAGAAGTGGAAAACAGGGCAAACTAAATAGAAAAACTTAAGGGATACCAAAAATGAAAAAAATCCAAAACCAAACTCAAACAATCCCAGATATTCCAACAAATGGAACATGCACGCAGCATCTTGAACTATAAATGTGCAGACACATATCATCACGCACTTCTGTTTAAGTGCTATAGCAGAAAGTGACTAATTGAAGGTCATATCAAAAGGACTCTTCACCAAACCAATGCAGGAACAATTGGTATTTGACGATATTCAGGTACTTTAATACTCAAAAGGTCGTTCTGGGGTATACACAATAGTAGCAGAGAGTGACTGGTAGATACACAGAAAACCAAACATATATTGTAATTGACTTTAGAACAACAGATAAGATCCATAAATAAATGAACATTGTAGCAGATCTTTAACCCTTAACCCTCACCCCCTAAATCACCAAAAACGGCTGAAAAGGTATACACAAATTCAATCAGCTGCTGTTTTTGAACAATTTGGAGTACATGCAAAAGCTTGGTCTCTTTATAAAGATGACAATCTAAATTTTCTATTTTTGCAGTTAAAAGTACTTTAACTGTAAGTAGTTTGTAGCTATTACATTTGTAATACAAAACAAAATGTAAACATTTTGCTTCACCCAGATTTTTCATTTTTATTTCTTGTATATGCACATTGAGTGTTGAATGTATGGTCTGGGAAATACAATAAATCTGTAGAATAAAGTATTCTGCTCGTGGATTTCAAGACTGATCAAAATAGCACAAAAAAGAAATGTCATTTTGGGCATGTTTATTTTTGAGGATGTACATGTGTTGTCCATTACTGGACAAGTGTGCCATTCGGAGTCTCCATTTGGCATCTCCAAATGACAACATCTGATATACAAACTTCTAATGACTGTAACTCCTCAGTGCTTCAACATACAGCCATCAATGAGGCTCCTTCTTTGCCCCCCCCCCCGCCCCTCCTTCTAACACCCCCCACCTCCTTCACCTTCTTCTTCGAAAGCTTCAACTGCAACCATGGCAACCTATGTCAAATTTGGCAATTAAATGCTTCAAGGGTTCAATTTTAACCTTTGTAAAGTATTCTTACACACAAGCTTTCTACTTTCTACGATCATGTTCAACTCTGGTGTCTGAACAATGAATTTAAAAAAAGGCCTTTAGAGAGACACTGGGAAGTTGCTAAAAGGCAAATGTCTGAATCTTCAACATGGATTAGAACAAAGAGCCAAAAACCTCAAAACTTTTTTTAAAAATGTGGTCAAGATAGCTTATGATTCCTTTACATATTTGGGTGTGTTGGTAACAAAAAAACCAGAACATCTTTTACGGCTGAACTGGCAGAGTAAAATTCTTCAACTCAAGCAGAATATCGATTTCTGGAAAACTCTCCCACTATCTATGGCTGGGAGGATCAACGCCATTAAAATGGTGGTGTTACCTCGATTTCTTCATTTATTTCAATCTGTCCCATGTTTTATTGGTGTATCCTACTTCAGACAATTAGATTCTATTATTATTCCTTTTATTTGGGGCTATAAAAGAGTCAGAATTTCAAAAAAACACTTATGTAAATCAGGAATGGAGGGTGGGTTCTCCCTACCAGACTTCAAGCAGTATTACTGGGCTTGCCATTTATACATCCTGGCATGGTGGAGGAAGGGCCCACTCTCATCTGATGTGACTTGTCCTACCTGGTTATCTTTAGAGCGTCTGCACTGTTGTAATTCGTCTCTAACCGCCCTCCTTAACAGCCCCATTAAAGTCAGTAAAACACTCTATACCAATAGTTTTGTCATTGGCAATACTATCAGAATCTGGAAACAGATACAAACATTTATAAAAGCTCCAGAGGTTTACTTTGACACTCCGATCTGTGAAAATCACTCCTTTGCACCAGGTCTCAGTGACGCCGTCTTTCGGGCGTGGAGAATGAAGGGCATCAGTGTGATTGGTGACCTATATATTAGTGGAACTTTTGCATCTTTTGCACAGTTATGTTCCGAGTATAATCTTCCTCCATCAAGTTTTTTCCGTTATCTGCAGGTTCGGGACTATGTTAGGAAAAATGTATCGGATGGTGGAACTTTAATGAAACATGATACCCTGGAAGAAATAAATAAATTTGATCCTGTCAATCGGGGGGCAGTGTCACACTTTTGTAGGATCTTTAATGGTATGCGTGTAGATACAACCAGGATTAAGAAAGCATGGGAGGATGAGTTAGGGCAACAGCTATCTGAAGAACTGTGGGAGGAGGGTTTGAAAAGTATACAAGAATGTTCTGTCAATGCCAGACACAATCTCATACAGTTCAAAACTATACATAGGCTCCATTATTCGAGGGAGAAGCTGAGCACTTTCTTTACTAGTGTGTCTCCAATTTGTAATCGTTGTCGGACTGCTATTGGTAACTTGACACACTCCTTCTGGTCATGTGTTCAGCTTCACTCATTCTGGAAGAAAATTTTTAATTTTTTTTCAACAGCTTTTGGGAAAAAATGGGATCCAGAACCTCTTATTGCCATCATCGGGGTCTCAAGTGCTTTGCGACCAGCCACTAAAAATGAGAAAATGGCGGTTTTGTTTGGTACGGTGATTGCTAAAAGGTTGATTTTGAGATTTTGGGAAAAGGACTTCAAGCCCACATTTGATTTGTGGTTGGGAGAACTAGCAAATACTCTGCATCTGGAAAGACTGAGATATCACAACGAAGATAAAGTCAGTGTGTTTGAGAAAATATGGGACCCTGTACTAAAATTCCTTCAATGAAAAAGTGTCTATTTCAGACCTGTCACTGCTTAATACCCTGTATAACTGTCCTTTTTTTTTTATATACGCTTGTGGAAAGGTTTGGATCAATTTGTGATGTTTTTGCCATGTTGTCTTGACGGTGTAAGTGTTTTATGATGTGCCGTTTGTGCGGGTAAGGGATGGGTGGGGATTTGATCTGTTATGTTAATTTAGGTATGTTCATGTATGGAAAATTTATGTATGCAAAATTTAATTAAAAAAAAAAAAATGTGGTCAACAAACTGAAAATTGATTCAACTACTTACCCATTTGCAAATGTAATCATTATGGTAATAAAATACAACAATAGTTGTTGGATGGCAAATGGTAATGTATCTCTGATAAATATGTCAGTTCTCACACAACATGAGTATTAGGAGTCTGTCTTAAACTGCAGGGGAACTGAATGATTCTGCTTCTGACCCGCAAGGTAAATGTAGAACATTTTCTACATTATAAATAAAACAGCAACAACTACCAAGATTCTGTTTTATCCATTTATTTCATCCATTTATGTTTTTTATCTTTTGTAAGATTTATAATACAAATTTTACTTTCACTTTTATTTATTGACTTTGATTTCAGAAGAAGACTGCAACTGTGAATTTGAAACCACTGGTTGTGTCCTGACCCCCAATGTTAGACAGTTAGACTGCAGTAATTATGCTCCATTTTGGAAGATGGTCCAATATGAGAGCTTCACAAAATGATACCACAGTTTCAGGCTTTTCACACAAAAAGTCAAAAAGCACATCTAACATGACATAAAAAACTATGCAGGTACCAAATTAATAACTACACATCAGTCGTCCCCAAGCCCCGGTCCGTGCATCAATTGGTACCGGTCCACACAAGAAATAATTAAATATTTCCGTTTTATGTATTATGAGTCTGGAGGATCTTTTATTTTGAAAATCCTTTGACCGGATTCTCTAGGTTACGTCTTGTGAGCCAACATTGAGCCCACAAGCAGCAAAATGAGTAAGAAACAGACCAGATGTCTTTGGAAGGGGAAAAGGCCCAGAGAAGAGACAGGAGAATGGATTTATCCCTGGTAGGTTATTTCCACATTCCAAGTCCGCTCTACATGATATGCGGCGACCAGCTCTTTAATGAGATAACGAAGCTTCAAACTGCTTCGCCACAGAGACCAAGCACCCTGTGCATAAGCAACACCTCGGGTGTCTCCCATCACTCCCAGATGGGACCGTCTTGTTGCAGACAAAGAAGTTCAGGGCTCCAATTGAGAGTTAAAATTCTCATAAAAATAAAATCTGTATCTTATTTTGAAGGGATACAGATGATCCTCCTAGGCCCTAGGAGGAGCGCAGTGCCATTGCAGGGGGGGGAAGTGGTATGGATGAAAGAGAAGGAAAAAAAACTTACACAAAAGTGTTTCACTGTAAAGATAGTTTGTAGTATGTTTTGTTGTAACCTGAAGTGTGAAATAAACTTCAGTGTAGTTTGAAAACAAAATATGTGTATAGGTTTATGTCTGGTTGATGTGTGTGCCCAGTTGATTTTTTTTTTCTTTTTGGGGGGGAATTTTATTGCAATCCATAGGGGGGCCCAGAAAATCTTTGGGAACCACTGGGGGGGCCCAGAAGAAAATCTTTGGGAACCACTGTTTTAAGCAATAAAGGACATAACAAAAAGAAAAGGCGTTGGATAAATGACAGCGGGAGCAGCCGCTCTATTTGCTGCACTACGCACTAAACCGGGCTCTCGGTTGAGCGATGTCAGCTGTTTGGAATTCTCCTCCATGCTTACATCACCATGCTTTCTGATTGGCTACCTCAACAGGTTGCGTTATTGCTTCCAGTCAAGGAAAACCCAAGACGCTGCCATAGTTGAGCCAATACAATCCAACATGTTGAATATGCCCAAGCCGTCCCGGCGTTCTACCATCTGGACCAGATCAGTCGTGACACACATCACACTAGGAGGATCAATTACGATTATCGCAAGTGACAATCTTAGAATTCGGAGAAAAGCAGCTTTCAAATCATGATCAAAACCCGTGTTCCACATCCACAATATGTTGTGCCAAGCCGCAAATATTTTACAGAAATAGAAATGTCAAAAATCTACACTGAGAAGATTGAAAATGAGCTTTGTAACAACAGTGGACTTGTGGTTGAGTCCTTCCATGAAGCCTTATAAATAAGCCTGACAATTCACTTTAGTTTGGAAGCATGGAAACTGTGCAGCCGATATCTGCAGACATCGAATTTTCCTGCTGAGTGTACTATTGAAGAGATAGTGAATTATATTTTCCCATTCCTTGGTTAAAATAATCCAGGCCAACTTTGAACCTTTGAATAATAAATTTAAAACTGACAGAGCCTGATGGTCCTCATTATTTCTTTTCCTATGGGGCAAAGCTAATATAATCAAAATGAGTTGGGCCCCAAAATTTTATTACTTATTGCAGGCACTCCCACTTAAAATTTCACCAAAATACCTCCATAAATTTGACAGACTATGAAACAATATTCATATGGAATAATAAGCTCCCCACAATAAAGCTTAGAAAATTGCAACAACCAGAAGACTCGAGTGGTCTTGTGGTCCCAAATTTGCTAGTCTATTACCATCCATCCATTTTCTTTACACCCTTGTCCCTATTGGGGTTAGCAGGGGTGCCGATGCCTATTTCCAGCGAGACATTTCAGGCGAGAGGCGGGGCACACCCTGGACATGTTGCCAGTCTGTCGCAGTGCTATTCTGTTACTATGCATCTAATTTGAGGGATATGATTACTGGGCATTGCCACCAGAACAAGCTCCCCATGGTTCAGCCTTGAAAGTACTCTCTGCTCTCCGCTCCCCCTGAAGCATATACATACCACCAAACTTCCACAAGCCCACCCAATCTTTTCAGCTCTGCAGGAGGTATGGAGAATGGTTGCATCACTACTAAACTTTAACCCATACCAAAGCCTCTATATGGTGTGGAGAATAATCCTTTCTCCATACTAAGTTCTTGATGTATTAGGTTGAAGAAGAGTCAGTGAGTTGAATTCATGAATTCCATTTATTAATACCAAAATACAGCTGTTCCATTTCTCATGCTACCTTTAGGAGCTAGCAAGACAAAATGGCATCAAAAAACAGTTTGTAATTGCCCTTGTTAGCCTCTATCTAAGCTATGCTCTAAAGAGGGGGATCCCTAGTATGTCATTTCCTTTAACCTAAGCTTTGAGGGAGTTTCCTAACATGTCACGTTCTTTAGCTTTAGTTGTGAGGGTGTTTCCTAACATGTCCTTTCGCTTTAGCTTTGCGCACATGTGATCTATGTGAATGCATATATGTGAACAACTCTTTTAGTTGTTTTAGCAAACAACTAAAAGAGATAGAAGAAAACACAGAATGATTTATTCTCAACAATGGCCTAATCCCAAACTTTGTATTGGTACATCCCTGATTCTCTGGAAGCTGTGGGTCCAAAGAGGAATTTTGGTTTTTGGAGATCTATATGATGGAGGGATTCTTAAGTCCTTTAATGCACTAAAAATACAATTCAGCTCCCAGGAAGTCAATTCTGGAGGTAACTATAACTTTGTCACTTAGGAATGGAATGGAAAATGGCACTTCAAATTAAGAGTTGTGATGGTGGGGGCATGAGTATTTTAAAGAATGCATTATTTAAAACAACCAAAAAAATATTTTGGTTTTTTACAGTTGGATTTTGTTTCCTTTTCCATGTCTCCTGCTTTGGCATTCCAGGCATCACCTATGAACTGTCTGAGCATCATTTACTCTGCAAAACCATATCTGCAAATGGTATCCTAGTTGTGCGGTTGACTTCATTAAATCATTGTTATCCCTTGCATGACGTAATCATAATGGTGGTATATTGAAATATGAAGCTGTGTTTGTATGACTTTTGTTGACCACAACTGGTCCAACAAATACCCAGCAGCCATAGGCCACCTGGCAGGATCCCGCCAGACTAGGCATGATGGTTTATTCTTCTTTCCTAAAAATCTGTCTCTCAGTTAAGGTATACCAAGGAGACAAATTACAGACCTATGCGTTCTTTGTAATTGGAAAGACTTGAAAGAAATTGACATTCGATCAAATACTTATTTTCTCCACTGTAAAACTGGCTTATATCATTGAAAGAAAGAAAATTCTAAAAACCGTACATTGAGAAAAACACCCCTTTTAATAAACAAAAGATGTTTGACTGATCCTGAAAGGAACAAAAGACTTCAGTCAGTTTAATTAATCTCTTGAGTGTTGGGATCTGGGGAAGGCTGGCTGGGGTTCTTTCCCACTTTTTCCACCAGGGGGCTTCCTGGAGGTTCCTGGAGGGGCGTGGTTTCGCGGCTGCACACCTGACACATATCTGACTCATTTGGAGGAGTATATCTGGATGGAGCTGCCGACACTCCAGTGCCAGAGTGTTAGCCAGTTATGGTATCTGTTGTTACTAGCCATCCTCTGACCAACCTGTTTCTTGAAGTAACTAATTTCGTGTAACCTCTTCCCAGGTTGCCCCTCCGTGACGCCTTGGCCGCCTGACCCGAGTTACTGGCTGGAAGGTTTTTCCACCCTGGATTCCTGTTCTTCCGCTTACCAGCCCACCTCCCTTCCCTGAGCCCCGGCCTCGCGGACCCACCAGTCCCAGATCTCCAGCCGAGCTTCCCCTGTAAATCCTCAAGTAAGACCATAGCCGGGTTAGGGACTGAGGGCTCCCACGCCCCTGTACTCACCCTATTCTGTTCTCACTAGATCCCAGAGATCCAGCCCTTGCCAGAGAGAATAAGAGAGAGACCTCTCACCTTCACCTGTACATATCTGCACGTTGTTTTTCTAATAAATTTCCCTAACCTGATCTGCCTCCGGAGTGTGTTCTGCACATGTGGGTTCAGAGAATTGATCACACCATGACAGAACACTCTGGCCACCAACAAACCCCAGCAGACACACTTCGGAGAGCTTTGCAAGAACAGAACTCTCTAATTCAAAATCACGATGCAGCTTTGCAGGAGCTAAATAGACGTCAGATCGAGGCCAACACCCGCCTGGAAGAAATAGCAGAGTTTCTACAGCCTTCCCGCCCGCAGAATTCCGACCCAAGCCCTGCGCCGGCACCCAGTCCCAGTGCCGAAGGAGTACTCCGTCCCTCGTTTTCCGAATGTCGGCCACCCAACCCGGAAAGATTCTCCGGTGACGTGAGTAAATGCAGAGGTTTCCTGTTCCAATGCATGATTCTATTAATCACTCACCACACTGGTTTCCCCATGACGACGCCAAGATTTCATTTATCATTTCCCATTTATCTGGCAAGGCTTTGGGTTGGGCAGAATCTCGATTTTCTGCCTCTACAGTTTATGGCTGCACGTTTGACGAGTTTTTGAGGGAGTTCAAGCAAACATTTAACATCGATCCAGACAGAAGTTCAGATGCTCGGGAACTACTGGAAATGAGGCAGGGTCATCAATCCGTGGCCGACTTTGCCATTGAGTTCCGTATCAAAGCGGCTGCATCTGGATGGAACTCTCCAGCCCTTAGAAGCGCATTTTATAACGCCCTGAACGACAAGATCAAGGATTTACTCGCTACGTTAGATGAGCCTAAGGCTCTGGAGGATTTAATTAGTTTGGCCATCCGTTTAGATAACAGAACTCGCACCCGAGCTAAGAATAAAAGAGATCCACCTGCCTGTTGGTCCGTGGGGGGGGGGGGCAAGCCCGGTCAATTGTCAGTCCCAGTTTCTCCAGCTATTGCCGAGCCCGAACCCATGCAGATTGGGAATACTCGTCTCACTCCTGAAGAAAGACAGAGACGAATCAGAGCCAAACTCTGTCTTTACTGCGGTACAGCTGGTCACTTCATTTCCGCATGTCCAGCAAAAGCCAGGGTCCGCCAGTAGACACGAGGAGGCTGGCGGACCATCAAGTTAAAGCAGATTCTCCTCGCTTACTGTTACCAGTCTCTCTTTTCGTTCGGGATCGGTCCATAGCTGTGTCAGCCTTGGTCGATTCTGGTTGTGAGCGGAATTTAATCGACTCAAGTTTCGTTCACCAAATGGCTATCGACACCGTTCCATTAAAGAACCCGCTGAAAGTTTCGGCTCTGGACGGTAAAGCCCTACATTCGATAACCCACCAAACCGTTCCAGTAAATCTACTCACCTCTGGTAACCATCATGAAATAATTTAATTCTTTGTTTTTCCTGCAGCCAGTTCAGCAATCATTCTGGGATTTGATTGGCTAGAACATCATAATCCCCACATCGACTGGTCTGAGCGGCACATTGTTTCCTGGTCCGTTAACTGTCACGCCTCTTGTCTCCGTTCAGCCGTCCCGCCAGGTCCGCCACCGGCAAATCTTCATGAAGCTGACCCCCCGGATCTCTCAGCAGTTCCGGTGGAGTACCATGAATTAGCCGCCGTCTTCAGTAAGGTAAAAGCACTTTCACTCCCACCACATCGACCGTACGATTGTGCTATAGACCTTTTACCTGGAGCCCCTCTACCTAATAGCCGCCTGTATAACATCTCTAAAACCGAGAGGGAGACGATGGAGAAGTATATCAAGGAATCCCTTGATGCGGGAATTATTCGCACCTCCTCCTCTCCCGTAGGCGCAGGATTTTTCTTTGTTGCAAAGAAGGACGGAACCCTCAGACCGTGCATTGATTATCGTGGTTTAAACCAGATAACGGTAAAAAATAAGTATCCCTTGCCCCTTCTCTCATCTGCTTTCGAACCTGTACAGGGAGCCACCATCTTTTCCAAGTTGGATCTAAGAAATGCGTACCATCTCCTTCGCATAAGGGATGGAGATGAGTGGAAGACGGCATTCAAGACCCCGCTAGGTCATTTCGAGTACCTCGTCATGCCTTTTGGATTATGTAATGCACCGGCCTGTTTTCAAGCTTTGATTAATGACGTCCTGAGGGATTATTTGAACATTTTCATTTTTGTCTACCTTGATGACATTTTGATTTATTCCAAGAGTCTGCCAGAACATCAGAGACACGTCCGGCTTGTTCTCCAACGGCTGCTGGAGAACAGATTGTTTGTCAAGGCTGAGAAATGTGAATTTCACCAGCCCTCTGTTACTTTCCTTGGACATGTTCTAGAGGCTGGACAGGTGAGGCCTTCGAAAGATAAGATTAAAGCTGTTTTGGAATGGCCAATTCCTGAAACTAGGAAACAGCTTCAGAGGTTTCTCAGTTTTGCTAATTTTTATCGACGTTTCATAAGAGACTACAGTCAAACTGCTCTGCCATTGACCGCCCTGACCTCTGTGAAAACCACCTTTTCCTGGACTCCCGAAGCAGATGCTGCATTCCTACGGTTAAAATTCCTGTTTTCTAATGCACCCATTCTCATCCAAGCAGACCCGACTAAGCAGTTCGTTCTAGAGGTAGATGCCTCGGACTCTGGTGTTGGAGCAGTCCTCTCACAGTTCTCAGACTCTGATCACAAGACTCACCCCTGTGCATTCTATTCCCGCAGACTGTCTCCGGCTGAGAGGAACTATGACGTGGGGGACCGAGAACTCCTCGCCATTAAGATGGCTCTGGAGGAATGGAGACATTGGTTGGAGGGCGCACAACACCCTGTCCTAGTTTGGACAGATCATAAGAATCTCTCTTATCTGAAGACAGCCAAAAGACTCAACCCCCGACAGTCACGCTGGTCCTTATTCTTCTCCCGGTTTAACCTTTCCATTTCATACCGCCCTGGTTCTAGGAATATCAAGCCAGATGCCTTGTCCCGGCTTTACTCCCCTGACGACTCTGATAGATCTCCGGTCTCCATTCTGCCCCCCAGTTGTTCCATAGCCTCAGTCACCTGGGAGATGGAGGATCTAATTAAACAAGCTCAGTTATCTGAACCAGATCCTGGAACCGGGCCTCCCAATAAGATTTTTGTTCCCACTGCGGTCAGATCCAGACTCATCAGTTGGATGCACTCCACTAAATTCTCTGCTCACCCTGGAGTAAGTAGAACTATTTCACTCATTTCCCGTCGTTTCTGGTGGCCGTCCAGTTATAAGGACATTAAGGAGTATGTTTTGGCTTGTGCAGTCTGTGCTCGAAATAAACCGTCCCATCAGCTTCCGTCTGGTCAGCTCCAACCTCTGCCCACACCTACGAGACCATGGTCCCACATTGCATTGGATTTTGTGACCGGGCTCCCCGTATCTGGTGGCATGACCACAATCCTCACTGTTGTGGATCGGTTTTCTAAGGCCTGTCATCTGATTCCCTTAAAGAAGCTTCCCTCAGCTCTTCAGACTGCTCAGCTCCTAGTCAAACACGTGTTTCGGCTCCATGGCATCCCACAGGAAATACTGTCTGACCGTGGGCCCCAATTCTCAGCACAGGTATGGAGACATTTCTGTACGGCTCTAGGTGCTAAAGTATGTTTGTCTTCTGGTTACCATCCACAGACCAACGGCCAGACGGAACGTATGAACCAGGAGCTAGAGGCTATGCTCAGATGCCTCACCCGTATTAATTCCTCTGACTGGAGCCAGTACCTGACCTGGGTGGAGTATGCACACAACTCCCTCGTCTCCTCTGCCACCGGTTTGTCTCCATTCGAAATCACTCTAGGCTACCAACCCCCACTGTTTCCCTCGGACGAGACAGACATTGCAGTTGCCTCGGTGAGGCATCACATCCGTCGCTGCAGGGCTGTCTGGCGGAACACAGTTTCCGCTCTCCATGGCACGCTGGAGCAGAACCGGAGGATTGCTGACCGCAAGAGGCGACCGGCACCTGTGTATGCTGCCGGCCAACAGGTTTGGCTGTCTACCAAAGACATCCATTTAAAATCCATGTCTAAGAAGCTCTCCCCCCGTTTCATTGGTCCTTACAGGATTGAGTCAGTCATCAGTCCATCTGCTGTTCGCCTGCAGCTACCCCCTTCTCTCAGGGTTCACCCCACCTTCCATGTGTCCCAAATCAAGCCCGTCTTCACTAGCCCTTTGTGCCCCCCTCCGGAACCCCCTCCACCCGCCCGCGAATTTGAGGGGGGCCTCATTTATTCAGTCCGCCGCATTGTCGACTCCCGTAGACGGGGGAGGGGCTGGCAATATTTGGTGGATTGGGAAGGGTACGGCCCTGAGGCTCGCCAATGGATCCCCGGCTCGTTTATTGTGGACCCTTCTCTCATCTCTGCCTATTGGTCGTCTCTCCCGTCTGGTTCTGCTGGACCGCCTGGTGGCGGTCGTTGAGGGGGGGGAACTGTTGGGATCTGGGGAAGGCTGGCTGGGGTTCTTTCCCACTTTTTCCACCAGGGGGCTTCCTGGAGGTTCCTGGAGGGGCGTGGTTTCGCGGCTGCACACCTGACACATATCTGACTCATTTGGAGGAGTATATCTGGATGGAGCTGCCGACACTCCAGTGCCAGAGTGTTAGCCAGTTATGGTATCTGTTGTTACTAGCCATCCTCTGACCAACCTGTTTCTTGAAGTAACTAATTTCGTGTAACCTCTTCCCAGGTTGCCCCTCCGTGACGCCTTGGCCGCCTGACCCGAGTTACTGGCTGGAAGGTTTTACCACCCTGGATTCCTGTTCTTCCGCTTACCAGCCCACCTCCCTTCCCTGAGCCCCGGCCTCGCGGACCCACCAGTCCCAGATCTCCAGCCGAGCTTTCCCCTGTAAATCCTCAAGTAAGACCATAGCCGGGTTAGGGACTGAGGGCTCCCACGCCCCTGTACTCACCCTATTCTGTTCTCACTAGATCCCAGAGATCCAGCCCTTGCCAGAGAGAATAAGAGAGAGACCTCTCATCTTCACCTGTACATATCTGCACGTTGTTTTTCTAATAAATTTCCCTAACCTGATCTGCCTCCGGAGTGTGTTCTGCACATGTGGGTTCAGAGAATTGATCACACCATGACATTGAGATTTAGTTTTTTAAGTGCATTGTGATGGACAGAATAAGCACGCTTCAATACTTGATTGTGTGGAAGTGGTAATGTGTAAACTCAAAGGAGCAGAAGTTTGCAAAAAAAGATTTCTGTTAAAAACTGAAAGCAATACATCACTAAATAACCTTGGACCGAACCTCAGTCAGATAAAAGATTTCATGTGTTTTTTTTTTCATGTGACTTTTTTTCACTCCACAGAAGTCATCCATGACCTCGGAAAACGTTTTATACATGAAACATCCTGTTAGAAATGTGAAAAGAAAAGGTGAAAAACACATGCAGGGCAAAGTCATTGCAGTCCTATCTTCCCTGACTAAAAAAAACCTGATATTGAGTCATAGAACCAATGCACTGCACAAACCTTTAGCAAAACCACCTCGTCTCCTGGGATCTTTTCAGCAGATGGTGCCACACATGACAGGAATGTCGCAATCACTGTCTGTGCAAGTCCTATAGGCGCAACTATGTGACAGGGACCATTTACATTCTGCATCAGGCCCACAGAAAACATAGTACCTCCAAAAATTATTTGTATTTGTCTCCATAGTCAAACTCACAAAAGAGCTATCTATCTATCTATCTATCTATCTATCTATCTATCTATCTATAGTTTGGTCTTTTATAACTCAGCTTTAATGACAGTAGGTAAAACACACACACACACACACATGCACATACACCCCTACAGACCAACGGACGGCAGCTCTAACGGTTTTCCCCCAGAATCGGCCACATAGTGCTCACGCATACAAGAGTCTTCTGCTGTAACCACAGTAACATTAACAAAGTAACAGTAACATAAAGTAACAGATTTCTATATGTAACACTACAGCTCTGTTTGTCTGCCTGTAGAGCCCGTCTCTGTAGTTCATTGTTCACTGTACTCACATTTGGAGTAAAACAAAATGACTCTGAAAAAGTTGATTGTTCTGGTGACAAAGATAATGGGAATGTAGCTACAACCGTATTATACAATGCTTCTGTACTACCCAGTAGTAAATTATATCAGCTAAATTTGTTTATATTCAAATTCCATACGAGTAGTTAGTAGATACCTTTGTTTATATTTAAGTTCTGTATGAGTCATTACAAGATACACTTGTTTACTTGTTATTTATTTGTTTATATCTTGTCATTTAGTTATATATATATATATATATATATATATTACAAACTTTGTGTTTATTACCTAAGATGGAGTAGCTTTCAACAAATAAGCAATTACCCTTTGGGGATCAACAAAGTATATTCTATTCTATTCTATACTTAAGTTTCATACAAACTGTAAGATGCATACTACAGTGGTTCCCCTTTCACAGTCTCGCTGGTTCACGGAGTTTTTTGTGCAGTTTTTTTTCACAGTGCATTGTGTTCTGCGTCCTGATTGGCTAAACAGTCTCCGCGCTTCTTCTCTACCTGTGTGTCAATAATGTTACGGTATTTAAATATACGTGATACAGTTGGCAAATATTTTCAGGATACAAGATCAACTGGAACAAATCTGAATGTATGCCCATATCACAAGCATGTCACTCAAATGATATTACACAATTTAACTTTAAATGGGTTCCCTCGGGTATGAAATATCTGGGTATACGACTTCATCCGAATCTAGAGGAAATAATGCTACTGAATACGGAACCGCTTCTTCAGAAAATAAAAACTAATCTTAATAAATGGGCAAAATTGAAGCTCCCTTTATGGGGAAAGGTGAATGTAATAAAAATGGTGATAACCCCATTGTTTAATTATGTGTCCATGATGGTGCCTGTGGATATCCCATCACAGGTATACAAACAATACGAGACTTATGTTAAGGACTTCCTTTGGGACAAAAAGAAACCCAGAATTAGCATTAAGAAAATGTGGTGTGCAAGGGACATAGGGGGCATGGCTCTCCCTAATGTAAGGCTATATAATCTCGCCTTTGAAATGTCTAGGTGGTTCAAATATTTTGTAAAGGGAGAAACAAAGCTGAGTTGGATGAATATTGAAGAAGAATTAGTGAATCCTTTTAGAGCAATAGATGTCCTTTCTCATGGTAAAATGCATAATAGACATCCTCTTCCCACAAATCCAGTACTGGCACATTCTAAATTAGTATGGAAGGAGATGCATAAAATATGTAGGATGTCGCATTTTAAACAGTTGTACTCTTCATTGTGGTTTAATCCATCCATCTGTATTGGAAGGAAAACTGTTTACTGGGAACAATGGCTTGTGAAGGGAATACACACTGTGGATGATTTGTATACAGACAGGGTTTTTATGTCTTTTTCAGATCTCATGCTGAAATATAACTTAAAAAAAGAAAGTTTCTGGAGATATCTACAAGTTAGAGACTGTATTATTAAAGACAATTTCGGGGCGTGCTGTGGTGGCGCAGGGGGTTAGCACGGCCCACGTTTGGAGGCCTTAGTCCTCGACGCGGACGTCGCGGGTTCGACTCCCGGTCCCGACGACCTTCACCGCATGTCTTCCCCCCTCTCCTCACCCTCCTTCCTCTCTGCCTACTGTCGCAAAAATACGCGCCACTAGTGCTACGTTCTTCGGAGAAAAAAAAAAGACAATTTCACACATAAGGATAATCCAATACAGGAATTTATGGGCTCAAGTAAAAACAAATATAAGGCATCCACATTTTATAAATTATTTAACGGCATGCAAAAGGATATACGTAAAAGTCTGGTGATTGTCTGGCAGAGGACCCTTGGCTGCATTTTTGGTGATGAAGAGTGGTTGAAAGTACTTTCAAATAATGGGAAATATATTAAAGAATCAAGAGGGAAATTTACGCACTATAAGATAGTACATACAGTAGATTTTATTTCACCCCATCCAGGCTCCATAGAATGAGCCTGCTCACCAATAACCTATGCTGGAAATGCAAAACGGAACCAGGAACTTTTATACATGCGATGTGGGAGTGTAAATGCATCTCCCTATTCTGGAAAGAAGTATTACAACACATTGGAAAGTGGATAGGTGTGGGGATACCCATGTCACCAAGACTTTGCTTATTGGGAGATCAAATAGTGATGCCTAATATGTCAAAACAACAAAGCACCGTGGTGCAGGTGGGGACGGTCACGGCTGGCAGAACAATCCTCAGACTATGGAAATCTGCAACTGTTCCGAATATTAAAAACTGGTTGGAGTTGATGTTGGAAATAGTGTCATAGAGCTGGCTAAGCTAAATAATGACATAGAAAACTTCACGAAATCCTGGAACGGTTTTCTCTCCTGCAATACTGGGACGAGTAAATGTCTGTGATGAACTGCTGTTTTGGAAAGTACTGACAAGTGATTACTTCTGTTTACTGTGGTTGTTTCTGCTAACATCGAGGATATTTGTATATGCCAATTTTTTATTTTTTAGTGAAACTTTTATTGATTAGATATGTGTTTTGTTTTGCGCTGTTCTATTTGTGTTTTTTATTTTTTTTGGGGGGGGGAGGGGTTGTATACATGTGTGTTCTAAAATAATAAAAACTTTAATAACAAAAAAAACTGAAATTATGAACCAAGAAACAAAGAAACATAATATCAGAAGCTAAGATCAAGCAAGTGTAACTAATGACTGCCACTATTCATGAAATACTAGAACCACCAACAAGGAACTACTTGTGGCTATAAAACAATTTCATCTAATGAAATTTTACCATTGAGGCTCAGTTCCAATTATAAAAAATTGCATAGCAGCAACTATTTATTCCTTTCCTTCAGGAATGAAAACACATTATCTTTGAGACTTTGCTTAAATGCTTACTGTTTTTTCATAAATATCAGTATTTTTCTTGTGAAGTCTGTTTTTACAACACCAACTGTAATCATTAGCAATAAGCAAGAATTTCTGTAGACATTAGCACTGATCTAAGAGGATTGGAGATAATCTTTGATCATATTATGTTTATCACGCTGCCTGATAGTACACTCAATTTAAAGCTATGAGTGGTTGTGTTTACATAGAACATTTAGTTCTAGGACAGAATACCAACCTCAATTATCTGTGACAACATAAATGGGAGAGTTACAGTTCTGATAACAGCATTAGTAGTGCTCTTAAGTAATTAACTACTCCTTCAAATGAAACAGAAAAAGTACTGTTTATAGGTGAGTGTTGTGTGCACCATAATTAACATTGACCAGAGAAAACAAAGAAGCAAAGTCTAAGAAGCTCGGAAGGAGAATCATTAATATTCATGTAGAAAGATGAATGTTACCAGATTAAGCTGCTACATGTTGCTGGGACAACAGCTCCCAATGTTATTAAAAAGCATAACCTTCATGGAACTCTAGCCAACCTTCCTTTTACATGAATGCATATTTACACTGCATGCAGAATTATTACACAAAATTGTAGTTTTGAGCAGTGGCGGAGCTAGGCTTTTTTTCAAGGGGTGGCCAAAGGGTGAGCAAGGCTTTATCAGAGGGGTCCATATACAAATGATGAACGAAAGGAAACAAATATTTTCTCACACACACTCAAATTAAAATGGTTTATTTAACAAAGATTTGCCATGACCAAACAAGACGTTAAACGGCACTATGGAACAGTGAACATGTAAATGTAAACTCAGAGCCCAGAATATGACCAAAAACAAATTCTCAAAAATAAATAAATAAAACTGGCTCCAAATAGTAAACTGCAAGACAATACCACCAGAGCTGACCAGCATCACCCTGGTGGTATTTATAAAGGTTTGAGAAACACTGCTATGGTCAAATAAACTTTGAATGGGAACAACATACTGCAAACTCAAAACCAGGATACACTCAAGAGAGTATAATTCTCCGATTTTGGTGGGAAGAAGCAAAATGTTTTACAAAGTCATCCATGTTAAGGGTATGTGCCCTCCTTGACTCAACACTGAGAATGCCAAGATGACTTAACCTGTCATCAGCCATAGTTGTTCTAAGGTGGTTTTTGATCAGTTTTAGAGCAGAAAAACTTCGCTCACAGGACGCAGTACTGACTGGGATAACAACTGAAATCTTACAAAGTTTAAACAGCTCATGAAAAACCTTTTTATAAGGTTCCAGGAACACAACAAAGTCAAGTAAAGTAGAGGGTCTCTCTAACTCACCTTTTTCTCTCCTCAGAAGGAGCCTTCTGGTTTGGTGAACCTCATGTCAGATCTTCTAGATCTGACTCAAATGTCTGTCCAAAAGCATACAGTGTTTCCTCTTTCAAGAATAATGGGCTTTTTGGGACTAGAGACTGAACCCCTAGCATTATCTCAATTCTTCTGTGAAAAACGCCTCTCAAGCTCAGCTGTGAGACAGTCAAGTATCTGATAAAAGACACCTCTGTTAAAATCCTCATTACTTTGGTCACTGTGCCTCTGTCTTACAGTAGTCATTACCAGTGAGTCCAAAAACCTGGAACTGGCCTTAGGCTGTCTCTTGTTGAGTGGCAGGGTGCTTATTTTGCAGCATTCTACTAGTTCTTGAGTGTCCCTCAGTAGTTCACCAAAGCAAGCTTCACTTCTGTAGCTTTTCAATGTGTCTGTCAGGTAGCCGACTAAATCTACGGCTTTTGATAAATCAAGATTGCTAGATTGAAGCATGTCAGACAGGATTTTGATATCCCCGAGCACTTTACAAAAAGTAACTAAAAGTGCTATAAACTGAAAATCAATCTGAGCCAAAAGACCCTTTGCTTCCACTTTTCTATCCCCACTGTTATTTTCAAGGGAAATATCTAGCAGAAGCCTCAAAACCGCTGGAAGCCTGTCTCTCACATTGCGACATGCCAGGTATCTACATGCCCACCTAACATCTATTAGTCTCTGGAGCTCCCTAGGCTTCTCTTGTGGATGCAGCTCTTTTTGGACAGCAAGCCACTTGGTGTGAACAGCAGAACCAGTTACAAATTTATAAATATTCTGAAGAAGAGAAAAAAAGTCTTCAGCTTCAGGCACTGACTTTACCACATCAACAAGAACGAGATTCAAACAGTGTGCGTTAAAGTGTACATAAAATGCAAACTTGGCATCGTTTTTAATGCGTGCAGCAACACCTGAATGCTTCCCACTCATCACAGAGGCACCGTCATAACCCTGTCCTACAAGGTTGTTTCTGTAGTCCAGACCATGCTTCTCCAGACACCCCACTATCATTTTGGTCAGATCCTCAGCATCCAAGCTGTCTGCCGACTGAAAGTGAAGGAAGCTTTCATGTATGGCACCACTGTAATAGTAACGAACTACTAAAGATATTTGTTCTTTCTTTTGTAAATCTCTAGTCTCATCTGCCAACACACTGAACACCTCGCTTTGTTTAACTTCAGCTACGATTTCTTTTTGAACCATTTCAGCCAATCCTTGCAGAATCTCATTTTGGATTTGGTGGCTAGTATACTTTGCATTGCCATGTGCATCTAACCTTCTCTGCACAAAGGGGTCATGCTTTGCAATTTCATTCAAAATGGCTAAAAAATTGCCTTTATTGTCAGAGTCATCAGACTCCCTGTGACCCCTTTGTGCAATATTTTGAGTTGCTGTTAATAGTAACACCTCAGCAACTGTTTTAATGTATTTTTTATTTTCTTCAACTTTCTGTTTCCTACCCTCATGTAAGGCATCAAGAATAGATCTGTTACACTCATTGACCCTTTTGTACTCAGTCCAGGCATACATTGCATTTATGTGCTGCTCTGATTTTGAATGAACTTTAAACCCAGCATCCTTAAACAAGGCTTTTTTCCAGTTGAAAAACCCTGCTTCAGATGTGAAGGATGATTCTGTATAACTAGGGAGGGAGAAATGCCTGCATGCAAAACAGTAACTGGCATTTTGAGATACAGAGTACTCAAGCCATGGATTGTCTTTGCACCAAGAGCTGTTGAAAGCCCTTGTTCTTGTTCCATGCTGAGTTCTTGGGAACTTTGACAGACATGGCTGAGCTGGACCTTCCGCTTTAGTTCTTGAGATGTCTGGAATAAATATGAGGTAATTATATTAAGTATTTTAAGAGTATTTTTGGGCAGACATCTCAGTAAGTTAAGTTGTAATTAGTTAAGTTTCTGTAGCATAACATGGGTAGTGTGTGCCTACCAACTGGTCCTTTTGGTGTGCAATAGGTTGTGCTGGGTGGGGGCAGTTCAGTGCCATTTCCTTCTGCTTCACTGTCTTCCTCCCCAGAGTCTGACTCTGAATCTATATCACCCTCATCTCTCTCTGGAACTTAATTGTGAAATGCATAAACAGACACAATAAAAAATGCAAAAAGCATCATGCTAACCTTTAGAATTAGGCTTATTGGATTTTACTACTTAATAACTCTCTGTCACAGCCTCTAACCCAGGGGTGGGCAAACTTTTTGACTTGCGGGCCAGAATGGGTTCTAAAATTTGACAGAGGGGCCGGGCCAGGAGCATTTGGACAAGCAATGTAATTTATTAAACCTGGGGATTGAAATGTATTAAAAAATTTTTAAAGAAATCAACATTTAGTGGGAAAAAAATCAATGAAATCACTTTCAACATTCAGAACATATTATTACCCAACGAAAGGAAGGGGTCTTTAAAATGAGAGCGATGTGCGGCATGTTAATTAAGCTACTGTATACCGCTGCTGTGCGTAAATGCGCAAGTTGCTATTTTTTTCATAACACAGTAGAAAAACTCACATTTCAGTGGGAACAGTGTTGTTGTTCTCCTTTTTTTTGCCAGTGCATCAAAGTTTGGAGTTAGTTTCGTTGTGGCAATTCTCAGAATAGATCTGAGGTGTTGGTCAGTTAACCGGGATCTGTATCGGGCTTTGTTGATGTTCATGACGCTGAAAGTCTGCTCACACACGTAGGTCGAGCCAAACAATGCCAGCATCTTCTGTGCCGTCCTCCGGAGGTTTGGAAATGTGGCTTCGTTAAGTGAAGCGTAAAAGTCATTCAGTTTAAGACAGGGGTGGGCAAACTTTTTGACTTGCGGGCCAGAATGGGTTCTAAAATTTGACAGAGGGGCCGGGCCAGGAGCATTTGGACAAGCAATGTAATTTATTAAACCTGGGGATTGAAATGTATTAAAAAATTTTTAAAGAAATCAACATTTAGTTGGAAAAAAATCAATGAAATCACTTTCAACATTCAGAACATATTATTACCCAACGAAAGGAAGGGGTCTTTAAAATGAGAGCGATGTGCGGCATGTTAATTAAGCTACTGTATACCGCTGCTGTGCGTAAATGCGCAAGTTGCTATTTTTTTCATAACACAGTAGAAAAACTCACATTTCAGTGGGAACAGTGTTGTTGTTCTCCTTTTTTTGCCAGTGCATCAAAGTTTGGAGTTAGTTTCGTTGTGGCAATTCTCAGAATAGATCTGAGGTGTTGGTCAGTTAACCGGGATCTGTATCGGGCTTTGTTGATGTTCATGACGCTGAAAGTCTGCTCACACACGTAGGTCGAGCCAAACAATGCCAGCATCTTCTGTGCCGTCCTCCGGAGGTTTGGAAATGTGGCTTCGTTAAGTGAAGCGTAAAAGTCATTCAGTTTAAGAGATCGGAACTTCTCTTTTGAGACGGAGTCAGACTGAAGATCGATGAGCTCCAATTGCAGCTCATGCGGTGCTGTTTCGGGGTCTTGTGACAGGGGACAGGACACCAGCTGAAGTGACTTTTCAATTTTTTCAAAATCAGTGAACCGACGGCAGAATTCTCTGTGCATGTCGTCCAGTGATTTGCAGTATTTCTTCACGTTTCGAGTGGCCTTCTGAATGGCCAGTGTGGGAAAATGAGTGAAAGATTTGTTTGACATTTGCCTGGAGAATAAAATCAGCTTGGATTTGAAGGCTCTCACATTTGTGTACATATCGTGCACAAACTGATCTTTCCCCTGCAGCTTAACGTTCAGCTCATTCATGTGTGACAATATGTCCACAGCAAACGCAAAGTCACAAAGCCAGTCCTCATCGCTCAGCTCAGGGAATTCGTCGGATTTCCCCATTAGCTCCAAAAACGAACGAATCTCCTCTTTGAGCTCCCACACTCGTTGGCAGACTTTCCCCAAACTTAACCAGCGGACACGAGAGTGGTAAAGTAAGTCCTGGTGATCCGCATTGGTTTCCTCTAGGAACGCAATGAACTGACGGTGATTAAGTCCCCTTGCTCGTATGAAGTTAACAAGTTTTACAACTGGATCCACAACATGATTAAGCTGCAATACAGACTTACACAGAGATTCTTGATGAATGATGCAGTGAAGAAAAATAACATCCTGGTCAGGGTTTTCTTCTTTCACTTTATCTTGGATTCTCTTCAGCAACCCGACGTTTTTTCCAGTTAAATTTGGCGATCCATCCGTGGTGACACCGGCAAGTTTACTCCAAGGCAGCTTCATTCTCTCGATGACAGCAGACACCTGTTCATATAAGTCCTCTCCTCGCGTTTTCCCCTTCAGCGATTCCATGCTCAAAAGCTCCTCCGTTATCTCAAAACTGTCATTTATCCCTCGGATAAAAATTAGGAGCTGAACAGTGTCTTTCATGTCGTTGCTTTCATCCAGTGCTAGTGAATATAAATTAAAGGACTCCGCTTTTTTGTTTAACTCGCTGACTATATCTTCGTCAATCAGTTCCACACGCCGAGTCACTGTCCTGCGTGACAAGCTGATTTTTTCAAACTTGCCTTTGCTTTCCGGACACAAGAGATCTGCTGTGTCTACTATGCATTCTTTCAAAAACTCGCCTTCGGATAAAGGCTTGCTAGCCTTTGCTAACTTGAATGCCAGCAAAAAACTTGCCTTGGTACTTGACTCCTGGATCGCAGTTTGTCGGTGAAAAAAATTCTGCTGAGTCTGTAAATTAGCTGCCAACCTCTGAGCAGTAGCCGCCCGTTCTTGTGTTGACAGCTTGCTAGCGTAGTTAGCATGCTTTGTGGCAAAGTGACGGCTGATATTGTACTCTTTGAAAACTGCAACCGTTTCTTGGCATATCAGACATACAGCCGTTGATCGGACATCAGTAAAAAAATATTTTGTTGTCCACTCCTTTTTAAACACTCGGCACTCAGTGTCCACTTTTCTTTTCTTTGGTCCGCTCATGTTTACCGAAGGGGGGAAATGTCAGCTGGAAAGTGTGTCTAGACTAGTGCGCCGTCTATCGGGGAAACGAGGGTATTGCAGGGGAAAGGGAAATGAAACAGGATTTTACACATCCATGGGTTTTTACGATAATTTGGACAAGTTCGGCGGGCCGGATTAAAAAGCCTAACGGGCCGTATACGGCCCGGGGGCCGTAGTTTGCCCATGTCTGCTCTAACCTGCTGGTGATACACTTGGGCCTGGTGTCTCCTGGCTGGCTTCTCCCGGTTGGTCACTGCTGCAGGGTTCTGTCTGGTCCTGGTCTGGCCCTGGCTTTTGCCTCTTTAAGAAGAACTGGGAGATATTCCCTTTTCTCTTCATTTGGGCTCTACACAAAATAAGACAGCCTGGTATTTAGACTCCATGACTGTTTGGCAGACAACACTATTTTAACTATTATTTAAACTATAGTTTTTAGTTTTCTGTAGCTAGCTAAAATAATACTAAATTAAAAATAGATTAATTAAATTAATTAACATAACTAGTTAGGTTATAATTCAAAGCTTTCATATGACATAGCCTACTTACATTTCAGTCATTATAAAACTTAACAATGGTTTTGCATATATTCTTACCACACACATTTCAAGCAAGAGCTGGGAGATATATCCTGGCCAAATGAATAAAACATTACAGGGCAGCATGTGCACTAAAACATATGTTAAAAGAATCTGTCTAAAACACGATCTAACAGCTCTAGCACGGCTAATATAATAAACGAGGCACTACGGAGCGGTGCACAACCTTTTTTTTTCTTTTTAGAAATGTATGACAAGTGCAGCCTCTCATTATGAAGGTAACACAGCGGTTACCGCTGAGCGGTAAAATGTAGTAAATACCTGCAAAACTCCTCAACGGTGTACTGTAAAGCCGCGGGTGTGTTTTGGATCAAGCAGAAACCACATGTCAGCTTAACCAATGAACAGCGTCAGTGAGCAGCATGTGGGCTGCTACTGCATCGGGCTGCCTTCAGGGACAGTCGGAAATTACAGTTTTCCTGGCAAATCTTTGCCGATCTCATAAGTATTATATTTTAAAATTACCATTTCCAGTGGGGTGGCAGTAGGGGTGGCAAGGGCTCTGTTGGGGGTCTGGCTCCGCCACTGGTTTTGAGGGTTGATTTTATTGTTGAACAACTACAGCGTTCTCGGTCAATCCAAAATGTTAATAACCTCTCAAACCTGAATATTTAAGATAGTAAAAGTCAGATTTTGGCTTTTTTGGTACAGTATCTATGTGTGCACGATTATTGGGCAACAATTAGTGTGTAGAATTATTGTGTGGATTAAAACGGAAAATGTTCTCCGTTTAGTTCTCTATTGTCATCCATTAAAGTGAGAAAACTCAAAATTGACAAACATTTCTGACATTTAAAATATGAATCAATGACCAACATAGCCACCTTTTTTCAATAACATTTATAAGCCTTACATTCTGTCAGTTTGTTGATCTGTTGGCAATCAACTTTTTGTGCAGCAGCAATTACAGCCTCACTGTTCAGAGATGTGTTTTGTTTTCCTTCACAATAAATCTCACATTTAAGAAGGGCCCAAAAGTTCTCAATGGGGTTTAGGTCTGGTGAGGGCCACTTCATTATTCTTTCATCTTTAAGGCCTTTACTGGCTGGACACATAGTTGAGTACTTTGATGCATGCAGAGGTCACGCTAGACTTTTTTGTTATCTGTCATCTTGACGACAACATTAAAAAAAATCGGTCATGTTCTATTTTTACACGTCAAATTATAATCATATTAACATAGGCTATTTAGCCGCATTTTTATGCAGTTTAGTTAATATTCGCCGTGAATCCAGATCCCATCACACATAAAGCAGATGAATGATTCAAAATTTTTCTCCGTACAAAAACCACTGACTGTGGCCCCAATAACTTATAATAAATTAAATTAAACAACTCCACTTAAATTGAAAGCAGTTCACCTGCTGCGGTCCGAACGCGCAGCCTCATAAATTCCCGCTGGTCCGCATCTGCAGAGAAATCTGTGCACAGTCCAGGCGTTCTTGCAAAAATATATATTTTTTATATATATATATATATAATTTTTTTTTTTTTTTTGCGTGGTTTTGCTTCTCCGAAACGGACATATAATTCGTCTGCCACGCTCCTCCAGAACGCCGCTCTCCTGGGTGCGGGAGGGTAACGTGTTCCAGCTCCCTTTGTTAAATGAACGTAGGCTGACAGGAAAGGGGGAAGGAGAGAGGGGAAGACATGCGGCAAATAACGTCGGGTCCAAGAGTCGAACCTATTTGTGTTTACTATTTACTATTTACCAGTCAAATTATAGTCATATTAACATTAGGCTATTTAGCCACATTTTTATATTTTTATGCAGTTTAGTTAGTTAAACTGTGAATCCAGATCCCATCACATATAAAGCAGATAAATGCATCTAACTTTTTCTCTGTAGTCACACACACCACTGACTGTGGCCCCAATAACTTACAATAAATTAAATTAAGCGACTCCACTTAAATTACAAGCACTTCACCTGTCTCTGAACGCACAGCTTCACAAATTTCACCTGGTCGCATCTGCAGAGAAATTTGCGCTATTTCATCAGTCAGTTGGATCTGTCTGAACCAAACCGATCAACTGAACTCTGCAAGCTTTTTAACCTGGGCGCAGGAGAGTAACGTGCACCCAGAAGGCTCCTTTTGTTGAAACCGCAGTTAAGTTTAAATATACCCAGCGCCGGAGCCACATCGACATTGGTTGTGCAACGGACTGCGCATAGCTAACTGATGCAGCTTTATTTATTTCCTCAAGATAAGTTGCCGGTTCCTGTTTAGACTATAAATGAATTAGCTCAACATTGCATTCTCTTTAGTTTTCTCTGTTCTGTATTTAATGGAGACTGGAATTAAAGGCGCCATTTCCACCAAAGGTTTGGAACAAGCTTCTGAACCAGACGCTCCAAAGCGTCCGGTCCATAACTCTTCAACTCGCTGTCATCTCCGGGTCAGAAAGACGCATTTAGTTCAGTGTCCATGAGAAGATATTCAGAAAGGATTTTATTTATTAATTGATTTCCGTTGCCTGCGTAAAGTCTATAATGTCTGCTCATGTGCACCACACTGTTATCCTTTGCTGTATTTTCTACAGTTAAATACCACAAAATGCCCAGTAAAACTACCATAAGACATCTTTACAAGTAGTTACTGTAATTTGCATTGCATTATGGGTATAGTACATAGTATTACAGTAACTTACTGTATGTTTTGAAGTTGCAGTAATTTACTGTTTACACATTACAGTAGTGGTACTGTACTTATAATATACAGTAAGAATTATATTTGATTCCCAACGGTCATCATACACTGTTAGCCTTTGCTGTATTTTTTACAGTTAAATACCACAAAATGCCCAGTAAAACTACCATAAATAGGGTGACCATATTTTCAGTTGGGAAAACCAGGACACGTTGTAGCGAGGGGGCGGGGGGGGGGGGGGGGGTCTGAAAGCGGGGAAACTCTTTTGTAAATAGTAGGTAAACATACATTTGCGCTTTCGTATGTTGTTGGCGTACTGACAGCCACGCTATCTATCTTCTGATTAAGAACAGGGCTGCCCGCACTGACGCGGCTCAGGGATTACGTCACACGCAGGGCCGTGCGCAGTGCCCTAGTGCCTGTAAATATAATGGTCCAATGAAGGTAATTTAAAAAACAGGACATTTCCTCACTTTCTAAAAAAAACCCGGGACGCCCGGGACAGGACGTGAAATACAGACATGTCCCGGGAAATACGGACGTTTGGTCACCCTACCATAAGACATCTTTACAAGTAGTTACTGTAGTTTGCATTGCATTATGGGTAAAGTACATAGTATTACAGTAACTTACTGTATGTTTTGAAGTTGCAGTAATTTACTTTTTACACATTACAGTAGTGGTACTGTACTTATAATATACAGTAAGAATTATATTTGATTTCCAACGGTCATCATAGCTGCTTCATCGTGGTTCCCTGCTTCTGTATTTTTACTCCTTTAGTGGTTAACATATTTTTAAGGCAGAAAGAGAGAATGTACTTTTGTTTTTTTCACATCCTAACTAACATTAACATGCAGTTTATCTAGCTACGTCATCAAGAGTGGCTTCGCTTCCAACTGTTTTCTGATGACGTTTGTTTTAAACTCCGAAGCTTTTTCTCTCCAAGTGCAGCTCTGTCGCCGTGCTGTGGGCTCACACTGCTTCAGCTCTTCAAGACAGGTAAAAAACCACTTCTTAGAAAACTGTTTGAAGCCAAAACCAAAATAATCATGGATTATTCTTGGTTTCTTTTCAGAAAAACATCTGTAATAACTCACATTAAGATTATAATAAGTATAATTAATAAGTTATGGTTATAAAATTATAAATGAATGCTAAATCAGAGAAGCTAAAGAAAATAAATGTAATATAAATGTGATTTTGACATTGAACTTGAAATGGTGTAAAAAGGTGTAACTGCAATTAAACATCACTGATATGTTGGAGGTAGATGGTAGGTGAAAGGTGAAAGGAAGGGAAAAAGGGGAACTAACAGGAGAGCAGAGATGATCAACGCCTTATTTAGAGAAAAGGTCATGCAGGCAAGAGACATAGGAGGTTGAGCAACCCTGAGACATTAGCTCAGACATCAGGAAATGTCTGTAAGACAGTGATGGATATGAGATCATCTGTCTAAGCAGACAGCAGGCGCACCAGGGGGGTGGATAAACCCTATAAAAGGTGGGTGCAAAAGAGGAACCTTTTGTTGGATCCTCCGGGCAGCTTCGAGCCAAGAGATGGACAAAGAACTCTGCAGCTGAAGAAGAGCCGGGGCCACGGAGCCGAAGACTGTCCTGCCTTGGGGACCAACCCGTCTGGCCCACAACCTGTGGCTTCGAATCGCACTTCTCTCATCGGCTGGGTTCAGACCCCAAAGACAAAGATGAAGACAAAGGCAAAGACAAAGAAGAAGAACTGGTGCCTTTTTTCCTGCCAGCACCAAGTCCTGTGTGACCTCAGCATCCATGCGGAGAAGAAGCTCATCAGACCTACAGAGATCCCTGCCTTCGCCGATCAACATCTTCCTCCTGCTGCAGCACCTTCTTCATCATCAAGCCAGGTCTGGGGTTCGAAACACCAAACTCCGTCCGTCTCTCTCAAAGGTTCCCTTTTTTAGTTCTCAGTGTCAGCAGTAGGGAAAGATAGACTAGATGATTGATTTTACTTATTTGATTATTTCTGCTACTGAATTAAGCTGTACTGACCCTTGCAAAACTGCCTTACTAATAAAATATTTAGCATAAAGAAAATCTAAAAGATGTTGTGGACATTCAGTTAATGAGTCACCTTAAAGTTCTTTGATGGTTGTAAAATAGCTGTGATGTTTGATTCTGGAGAGGAAGAGGTGGAAAATGTTTTTAGGTTGCTGGTAGCCCAAATGTAAAACATCATCCTTGGGACTCGCCCGAGTCACTAAAACCTACCTGGTTCAATAACAAATGCAAGTTGTAAAATAGAGAACGAGCGACCGCTAACAGGTGTGCTCTGTGAAACTAGTTGGCTGTAGGCTGCTCAGTCTGGCTAATTCACAGGGGGAAGCAGGGTGGGACACCTGGATGTAGGCCGTTAAAAATCAGGTGAATCGTTTCTCGAAACCAGCTTAAACAGAGTTTGCTTCAGTTCTGGACAGGGTAAATCCCAGCAGATTTAGAAAACTCAATTAACCCGTTAGAAGGAGAGCTGGTAGCACATCTCCCCTCTCAGAAGAGGAAGTACGAGAGTGAGAGAGTAGAGACAGAAAGGAGGGGGGGGTGTTGCGCAACAACAAAGGGTAAGCATGCTTGGTAAGAGGAATATTTTCTATCACTATAATTTTTTCGTAGCAATGTATGTAATTGTTATGGTAGTCTGTACTTTTACTCACTAGTGTTAGCCTGACAAGGGTTTGTCTATTTTAGGAAATAGCTTGATGTCTGCAACCCGGTGGATGGTCAGTATGGAGGAGAAGGTATTTTTCGAGCCTGAGCAACTACATGACTTTGCCAGCGTCCTTGCTGTCTTTCTTGGGTCATATTCTGTCTTCAATCTGGAGTATCAGGAGTCAGCATCCACCACGCTGGAGATGATACAATGGCAAGTACTCTACACCAAGCCATTTATGAATTAAATTTAATGACAGTTTGACTGATGATGAAGAACCATAGCTGATTGCTGTATTGTACGTCTTCATTAAAAAATACAATTAATATATTTTATTTCTGTTAAAAGATTCTTTGTGAGGATCAATCCAGATGTTGGTACCAAATGCACAGCCAAAGTCGGTACAAGCCGCAAGACGGGAAGTCTTGTCAAGAGGAAAGTAGTCAGTGTCAACTCCCAGATCACCACCTTCTTCCAACAACTTGTTGAATTTGAATGGAGGACTTCCAACTAGGTAAGTATTTTACCAAATGTAAATGTTTATTATTTTGTTGTCTTTTCCTCCTATCTTGCATGCTCTGACTTTACTTTAGCCTTTTTAATATGATTTTAATGATTATTTATAAATGCCATGTGATTCCTACACAATAGCCCTTTAGAGTAGCCTGCATCTTTTCTGTGTCCGTGGTAAAAAGTGGATGTCGCTGCATCTCTTAATAAATCACAGAAATGTATAAGTGTGTAGTCGTTTAAGTGTGGTGTATTTTTATACTATGCAGTTTTCAGTTTATTAGGCACACCTTTGCAGTTCTCCGTCAGCACCAACAAAATGACTAAAAAGATTGTTGTACTTCATCGTCCCCTTGGGGACATTTGTAGTACGCAATCTTTTGAATTACTGAAGACTGACTGACTGACTGCTTTTGCCATAAACAATCCAAAAACCTGAAGTGAAGCCAGTCCTGCTCATTCTTTATGCAGCTTCTATTATCACTTCAGTCCAATTGATTTTTTTTAAACAAATTATCAACTTAATGCTGCTTTATGACAAAGATTTTATGCATGTGAACATTGTCACTTCAGCTTAATTTGTCAACTTCCTGTCGATTTGAAAATGTAGATAGCTTCCTGACCATCTCATGACCTCCCACATTGTCTGTCTTATTCTTTACAGTTCAGCTTCCACAAGATGGATCCCACTGATTTTGTTTGACGAATGGAATAAAAGTTCTTCTGATGTAGGAAATGTGTTCTATGGTTTTGTTGTTTTACAGCACATTATATTGTATTGTGACATTGTTTTTTATGACATTGCGAATATGTAAATGGATTTTATTTCTACAAATCTGCTGAAAATAAATACCTGTTATTCACAGTACTTGGACTAAAATTTCTTTTATGAAATTTTTCGGTTTATGGTAAAATATTCTTATCTTAAAGAAATGTAAACTTTAATTTACAGTAAAACTCTGACATTATGTTGTGAAACAAGTTTACAGTAGACCAGCTTTACTATAAAATACAATTACTGTATTATACTAGAAACTACATTTACAGTAATGCAGTTATAACTGTAAAGCACACTCACAGTAAAAATTAACTGTGAAATATCATAACATTAAAGGTACTGTAGAATGGTAATTACAGTAACTTACTGGCAACACTGTTGCCAGTAAGGGTACTGTAGAATGGTAATTACAGTAACTTACTGGCAACACTGTTGCCAGTAAGGGTACTGTAGAATGGTAATTACAGTAACTTGCTGGCAACAGTGTTGCCAGTAAGTTACTGTAAAATTACAATAAAAGGTCTAACAGTGCAGTCAAGGGTGTTAATTATAACCTGCAAAATGACGGACGGGCTTTAAATTTTCCAGTCGTTTAAAGAAATAACAGGTCAAATACAGAAAATATTCCATTAACTCGACCTCTGATACACACATGTATGTGTGTGTGTATATATATACGTGTATATATATATCCATTTTCTGTTCACCCTTGTCCCTAATGGGGTCGGGAGGGTTGCTGGTGCCCATCTCCATACGTTCCGGGCGAGAGGCGGGGTACACCCTGGACAGGTCGCCAGTCTGTCGCAGGGCAACACAGAGACATACAGGACAAACAACCAGGCACACTCACACCTAGGGAGAATTTAGAGAAACCAATTGACCTGACAGTCATGTTTTTGGACTGTGGGAGGAAGCCGGAGTACCCGGAGAGAACCCACGCATGCGCCAGCCAGGAATCGAACCCAGGACCTTCTTGCTGCAAGGCAACAGTGCTACCAACTGCGCCACTGTGCAGCCCGTATATATATATATACGTGTGGGTGTGTATATATATATGCAGGGCACTTGGGAGGGTCAATTACATGTCAGGGTGGCCCAGTGCTCCCCTGGCATCCGCGCCTGCTACAGACAACCTTAAGCAACCATACTCATCATATCCTTCACGCAAAGCTGAAACATGATGTGCACATGATGCAACATTATCAGTTTTTTCCCCCATTTCTGATACTGATCAATCCTGCACATTTAAATACAAATTATTTTTATGTTTAAGAAAAAACACAAGGGTGACACCAAATGTACCCTTTGATAAATACATTTTTCATGCTTTTAAAATGAGTTCTGATTTTCAACAATACTGTATGTGCTATTATGCCGTACTAAATACTTAATTGAACTTAACTGAAATTCATAGTGTACCCATCTATCCACTGGGTAACGGGTTCAGAATGGAAACCCAGACATTACTCTCCCAAGGGACATTCTCCAATCAGAAGGGATATATAATCCATATTGCAATTAGGGCTGAAACAACTCCTCAAGTGATTCAAGTACCTCGATTATTAAAATTCCTCGAGGAAAATTTATCTGCCTCGAAGCTTCGTTAAATAATTTTTTTGTTATTTAGTGCTCCATGTTCCGGCCGGGTTATTATTTGCGTTACCCAGCGCTCTCACTTCCCCCTGAGTTGTTGACGAAAGCTAAGTGTTAACATCATAACGTCCAGTTTTCATGTTTGGCCTGGGAGGATTTTATTGATTGATGATAATGTCTGGGTCTTTGTCATTTTTCGGGGGACCAATAAGCATTCTTAAAATGACTGGCGCAATGCCTGGAGTACAGCAGCTTTTCTCCTCACGGAGCTGCTGCCTAGTGGTTGACGTTCAGAGCGAACGGCGGGGAAGAGCGCTGAAGGTGCATTTATACAGGAGAGCAGATAAACTAAACACGGCGGGCAGATGATGATTAACACAAGTGTAGCTTTACGGACGAAACTGAAAATTTATTTCATATCATTCCGGTCAGAACAAATGGGTGGCGGAACAAATTGTGACTTTACATAGATGGTAGATGTTCCTGTGTGTGACGAACAAAGGTGTCAAATCTTGTCACTAACATAAACACAAAAGCTATAAATGTCTGGGCTAGGTGAGAGTTCATCTATTAAACTGACTGGAGATAAATACATAAACCAAAAGCTGGAGTATAGACATTTTTTATAAGTGTATTTGTGAGCCTGCCTCCTTATTATTAAATTGAATATAATTTCAGATTTTTGTATTCTTTTTCTTCAGGTTGATTAGAAAGTGAGCTATTGTTGTTACAAATTGATTTTCTAAACTACAGAAAAGTTATTGTTAGGGAAGCTCAAATGTGAAAAATTGGACTGATGTTGATATCCGATAGTAATACCGCTGCTATGTTAGATTTACCAATGTTTTATTTTATCTTTTTATTTTATCAGATTACTCGATTAATTGTAAGAATAATCGATAGATATTCGATTTCTAAAATATTTGTTTACAACAGTCCTAATTGCAATGTCTTCCCTGGAGTGTCCTCCCAGTGGGATGTGCCCCAGAAAACCTCCAAAAGACGTTTCCCAGAAGGTTTTCTGATCAGATTACCGGACCATCCTACATTTCCAATTCTACTGCAGGTGCACTGGAAACTTAGCTCTTGTTTTGTATGCAAGGACTGTCCTTGGAAGTCACCCTTTGCCACACAACTTGCAGGTCACAGTCAAAACTTTCTCAAAGTGCAAAAAGACATTTCGATTGGGCAATCAACCCCCATACTCCTTTCAGCAATTCCCTCATTGTATTAAAGTCTGGTGGGCTGCCAGACTTTACTGAAAGATGGGTTTATAGATGATGTATTGAACAGAGCACAAAGCGTGCACCAATCACACCATCGGTACTTCTGTACATTGGGTGCCCACAGATGTTGTGGCAGGATCTTTGAAGTTTAACGTGGTATGGATCATGTGTGCCTCCTTTCACGCAAACTGGACATAGGCTCACCTTTATTGGCATTAATATCAACCCCTTGTGAGGATTCATATTTTTTTGGAGAATTCTTCATCAAAGTATGAGTTGACTTTAGCCACAAAGCAAATTCCTTTTGCCCTCTCACTACTCAGACGATTGAGATCCCTTACAAATGCAGGATTGAGACTGTAGAAAGAGGGCCCAAGGAGTGAAGTAGAATTCAGCCAAAATGATTGGAGGTAGGTTCTCCTTAATACAAGCCCCCTTCTTTGTATTGCAAAAATGTGTGTGTGTCCATTGTGTGTGTGGCAGCCTCTTAAGTGAAGGCTTTGTAACACACTTGTTCATCATAACTGTGATGTTCTAGCCTGAGGGCTCGGCAGCATGAAGTAATTTCCCTCTCGTTACGCTAGGCATATATTAACCCCCCAGTAACCATTGAACACACAAACACCGACTGTGATGCATACATATACACACTGCTTCCTTGCAATTTATCTATCATGTCAAGTATAGCAGGGGGCTGCTCTCTTGAGTGACTCCCTCATATTGCAGTTACGTATCCCTTATCGGTGTACCATGTCATTAAGGCTGAACATTGGCTGAATACAAAGTTAGACAGAAATCAGACGTAGTTAGAGAAGGATTTACTCATTTGTTAATATTTTCACTGGCAGTTATGCTGCATATCAACGAGACATTATATCAAGCCTTCATAACAGCCAGTAATGCAGACAGATTTAAAAAGGAGAAGTAAATAAAACGGTGCAATAATGTATTCTGTAATTGCTTTAATTTTAGAGTTTCTTGAGTGTACAAAGCAGCCACTCAGTAAAACCATGTTTCATCCAGTTACTGGTCAAACTGTTTTTATGCTTAATGGAGAAATGTACTGCTTTTTATACATTATTTTATTAATTTATTTGTTTCAACTTTGTTTAACAAGATAAGCTTCCATAAAATATTTAAAGACTATCAAAATTAAGAAGCTGATAACAGCTGTTTAGGGTCCAGTCTCCCGGTCTGGACGTAAACAGGGTGGCAGTAGTGCCACCGGTACAATTGCTGCAAAGCTCCCTTAGCATTTAAAGAGCTTTAAGTGTTGTCTGATGTTCCTCCCAGTGTTTTTCACTGCTGCGACAGCGGGGTTTAAGCGCTTTGTGTATAGAAACTGTCGGCACAGCATTTATGTGTAGCTTGTTAAGGTAACGATCACGTTAGAGTCTGACAAAGTCTTCTGAAGAGAAATGTTGAGAGCACAAATGTAGGTCCTTTGGAAGTTGTGTTTGGCTCTCTTCCACGGTGCTCTTCTTTTTTTTCATGTGGGAAGCGATCCAAATGCATCTCACTGTTTTTATAATAAAATAATACACAGATAATAGACAGTGTGGCATTATCTAAAATTTCACCAGTCAAATGCAATATGATTAACAACAACTCAGGTAAAGTTAGCATTTCTGTGTTTACTCTGTAGATTCCAGTACAGAATGGGCCAAATTGCCCACCAACCCATCGGGTGAAAAATGGCAACCTCCATGGGAGAAAGTGTAAAAAAAGATATATATTTTCTGAAGTAATTATGAGTTTTGGTGTATCACAAACAGCTATGTCTTAGTTAATAGGAAAATTATAACCTATTTAGGCTAACATGTTTATCTAATCTTGGATCCCTTAAATTATTATTATTAGTTATTGGTATTTATGAATAAGAAAACAAAAATAAACACCAAGACGTCCTATCAAATTATTCCTATATTTAAAGTCCTGATAAAAATATGACAGATTCTTATCTTCAGCTGTATGAATCATATGTTAGGCAACATTTCCTCTGCCCCATTTATTGCTACTTGTTTGAAAGATACTGTACATAAACTTTTCCCTTGCATACAAAGATAAATCTGACTGACTGTTCTGCAAGAACAGAGAAATGTGTTCTCTCACCTAAGTCCACAAAAACTGAACTACAGTCTACAGTGTGTTGGAGTTCTTACAGATTTTTCACTCATATTCTGGGCATAACTTTTTTGTGTTCAATTAATACGTAGGTTGTGTACTTCAGTGGGAAAGACGTATAAAAACTTTCAGTAGCATCTGGTAGATGCTACTGATGGATATTTTCAGAAGACAAGAATATCCATGCTCCCTGTGTGTTCCTTTTTAGACACATTATGCAGACACTATCTGCACTGATGAAGTTTAGTTCAACTTCATATGTCAAACTGTTCAACATGACCCACTTCTTCATTACGTGTTTGTCCATTTAGGGGAACTCGGAGTCCTAAATTTTAACTGTCAGATTGTTAGCTGAACCTTCAATATTGGAAAATAAACAAAAAAGACAAGTCAATTTGTAGAAAAAGTAAAATGCCCCACCCTAACACAGTTATGCACAGAATTTCACACCCTTAATATGAATACATTAACAGACATTATATAAAGCAGGTGCATCACAGCTGCACACTAACTTCAAAGACAGGACTTCAGTCAAAATGAGCTAAATTTGTTGATGTTTGAACACACACAATGACATACCAACATTTGTGGTGTAATAGGAAGCAGGGTGACAAGCTTCAGAGTATAATCCATCTAAATGGAGCAAATGTTCTCTATTCATTTTCTAGAAAGCACTGTAGGAGTAAGAGTAAATGAGAAAGAAATGATAAAGAACTTAAGCCTCGAGACTAGAGTATTTTGGAATATTTGCAATTTATCTCATTCAGCTCTAATGTCATTCTTTCAACAGTTTGTGGGTCCATATACACTATATTGCCAAAAGTATTCCCTCACCTGTCTTGACTCAATGGGAGTTTAAGTGACATCCCATTTCTAATCCATATGGTTCAATATTACGTTGGTCCACCTTTTGCAGCTAGTAGAATTTCAACTCTTCTGGGAAGACTGTCCACAAGGTTTAGGAGTGTGTTTATGGAGATTTTTTACCATTCTTTAAGAAGCGCATTTGTGAGGTCATATACTGATGTTGGACAACAAGGCCTCATACTCAGTCTCAGCTCTAATTCATCCCAAAGGTGTTCTATCGCGTTGAGGTTAGGACTCTGTGCTGGCCAGTCAAGTTCTTCCACACCAGACTCTGACATCAATGTCTTTGTGGACTTTGCTTTGTGCACTGGTGCACAGTCATGTTGGAAGAGGAAGGGGCCAGTTCTAAACTGTTCCCACAATGTTGGGAGTATGGAATTGTCCAAAATGTCTTGGTATGCTGTAAAATTCAGAGTTCTTTTTACTGGAACTAAGGAGCCAAGACCAGCTCCTAAAAAACAACCCCACATCATAATCCCCCTTCCACCAAACTTTACTCTTGGCACAATGTAGTCAGACTAGTACCGTTCTCCTGGCAACCACCAAACCCAGACCCGTCCATCAGATTGCCAGATGGAGAATTGTGATTTGTCACTCCAGAGAACTTGCCTCCACTGCTCTAGAGTCCAGTGGTGGTGTACTTTAAAACACTGCATCCGACGCTATGCATTGCACTTGGTGACGTTTGGCTTGGATGCAGCTGCTCCATCACGGAAACTCATTCCATGAAGATCTATGAGCTAATCTAAAGGCCACATGACGTTTGGAGGTCTGCAGTGATTGGCTCTGCAGAAAGTTGGTGACTTTTTTGCACAATGCACTTCAGCATCCACACTGAAAAAACTGTGATCAGGGTTAATTAATATTTACTAAATAAATAAGAGCAAACTATACATAATAAAAAAGACTGTGTGCAGTTTGGAATCTCACTGAGCTGAATTAACCAAATTTGAATATTTTTTTAATTGCATTTTACTCTGTTTTTATTTAAATAAAATCAGCAGAAAAACAATAAGTAGAATTTATTTATTTTCATTGGTAAAGTCAAAAGTGCAGAAAATTGATAAATTTAACTCATTTGGGAGGCCTTGATTTTTCCGCCCAAGGCATTTTCATCACAGGAACATCGAGTCTGCTTGGCATTTCATGGACTACCGTTTGCTTAAAGGTAAGACATGTTTTAATTGTTCTTAGTTAAACAATTCAAGTGTCTGTAGCAGTTAAACATTGTCTTAGGTTACTGCAAATTACCAAACATAGCAACTTTACTGTACAGCAAGTCAATTAAGTTATTCGAAGTCAATCTATGTCGTCTTTGATTTGACTAAATGCATTGCAATGATTGAAAAAGTAGTCTCAATGTCACAATTTAATGTGACTAACGTCATACCGTTATATAGTGGCCGTAGAATACGAGCTACTCTTTTATTTAATTTAGTGTTTTGGCCTCAGCCCAAGCTCCCCCTCCCCCACCTTAACAAGCTAGCTAGCATGTTTGGCACCATAATGGAGGAACAGACGTTGTTTTCAACGGTGAGAAGGCTAATCGTTTAAAGTTACTGCATTTAGTTTTTACAATTAAAATGTACTCAAGTAACATTTTTACTCAAGTAGCATGTTAAAAGCAGATTTCTAATCAGTTTTTATAACGTTACACATTTCGGAAGCCGTTTTGCATAGTTACATTTTGAGACAAAGTGCGCTGTTTCTTCTTTCTTCTTTTAATTTGGCGTTATTTTCATCGAACGTCTGTTATTGTGTTTTGAGCACAAAGGCTGGTGTTTTGCTAAACCCAAGTTCACCGGCTCTCACTGAGGCTCTCCATTAACGTTACGTTAGTTACATTCAGATGGAACAAACGGCTTCCTCGTTTTTTCCTGTTTTCTCGGAAAAACGTTATGCTTTCAAACTGTGGTTGCAGCTCACACTGACAGATAAACAGTTACAGTGAGATGCTGAATGTTGGGTTGAAATCAGTACTAGAGCTTCGTACTGACTCTGATCTGCCACAGAGAGAGTGAGAGAAATGTTTTGTTAGTCCGTTTTGGGCATCTTTGATTTTAATATTTATTGTTTTGCATTTGTTGATGTGCATATTACTTTAAAATCTGTTTCATATTTTTGTCTAACATCTTAAAACGATAGTTCATTTTTTGAAGTGGGATTGGATGAGGTATTCATCCATAGTAGGTATATTATAGAGCTGGATGATTTTGAAAAAATACTTAATTGTGATGATCTTTTCAGTGACATTACAGTTGCGAAATGATTTGCAATTTCTGTGGGAAATATAATTTTGTATAATTGTTTTCTTATTTTCATTGAAAATATTAAGATGATTATGGCGCGATTCTTGCAGGGATGTGTAACGGATGTTTTTTTTAAGTCTCTAGATTATAATGTGTAGGCCAGGACATCTTTGCAGCAGAACATTTAATTTAAAATCATTTTTTAAGATTTAAGAAATTTAAGAAATATTGTACCTCCTGTGATTTGAAAATCGCAGTAGGCTGTATTGCAATTTTGATCAAATTTTGATTAATTGTTCAGCCCTGGCACATTATTTAAAAACACCTTTTTTTCTTATTGTCTTAGGTTCTGGCCTATGGGGTGGCAGTGTAAGATCTGCAAGTCTTTGTCTGCAACAAAGGGGAATCTACTAAAACATTACAGACTACAACACGCAACATTTGGTCGTGGGCAAACCCAGCCATGTCTATATGACAGTTGTCCTTGCACATTTAAAACACAGGGTGCCCTTCGCACACATTTGTCCAGGTATCATACAGCTCATGTCAGTATACAGCCAGGAATCATCTCTGCTTTTAAGTGTTTAGTTTGCAGTGCTAGTTGTTCTACAGAGAGGGACTACTTTCAGCATATAGGAAATCACCTGAAGAGCCACGAAACTGTCTTTTGTGTATTTGAAGGATGCAGCTTTCGGACAAATATATACAATACATTTTTGAAACACAAAAGTAGAACACACAAATCCTATTCTTCGAGCGATTTTAAGCAAGGTGTGTATGAGAGTCACCACGATCAGATTGTTGACCATTCTGATTCATTAGAGGCCAGTGATAATGAGGGCACAAGTTTAGATTGTGATAAGGAAAGTGCTTCATACTTGGTTCTTCAAAGAATCGGTTTACTTCTGCTGAAGCTAGAAAGTGTCTATAATGCCTCAGTGAAGTGCATTGATGCCTTGGTTGAAGACCTTCAGTTCATTTCATCTTCAGCATCTGTTGAAGTTGTTAGAGATATACTTGATTCAACATTGAAGTTAAATAAGAGCATTGTTGACCAGGCCATCATAACAGACTTGGCAGAACAGTTGTGCAACTTCCATCCCATTAGTACAGCACTTGCTGTAGGTGGTCCACTTGGTTCAGCTTTTAAGAGAAGAAGGTATTTTAAGGAGCATTTCCAGTGTGTTGATCCTGTTGAATATATTCTTGATTCCCAAAAGAACAAGACCTTTCAATATGTACCTATTCTCGAGACTTTGCAGAAGGTTTTGAAGAATAAACACATTGCAGAGGGAATCTCATCCAGACATTTAAACAGTACTGGATATATTACGTCAACTTTTGATGGCAAACTTTTCAAGCAAAATGCCTTCTATGCTGGAGAAGAGACAAAACTCTCTATAATCCTTTATGTCGATGACTTTGAGGTGTGCAACCCACTAGGAACTTAAAAAAAAAAAAACACAAAATAACAGCCGTTTATTGGATTTTGGCAAATGTACCTTTCCAGTTGCAGTCTGCATTAACGTCGATACACCTAGCTTTACTTTGCAAAGCTGTTGATGTCAAACAGTTTGAATACAAAGCAGTTTTGGAACCCCTCTTGAAAGATCTTGCCACTCTAGAACAGGACGGGATTTTCATTTCCAGTGTTGGAAAAAGAGTTAAAGGAACTGTACACTGTGTTGTAGCCGATAATCTCGGTGCACATTCAATTAGTGGACTAGTTGAAAGTTTCACGGGGCCGTACATCTGTAGATTTTGTCTTGGACATTCTTCAGAGTACCAGACACACGAAGTGCGGACTGGAGTGTTTCCACCTCGGACAAAGAAGGACCATAGTTTGCATGTGCAAACTGTGAGAGAAAATCCAAATTTAACCCATTGCTTTGGCGTTAAGCGGTCGTGTCCATTGACTGATAAACTGAATCACTTTCATTTTGTGTCTGGGTATCCACCAGATGCACTACATGACCTTTTTGAAGGAATAGTCCCAAGAGAACTAGCATTGTGTTTTCAGACTTTCACCAAGAAGAAGTACTTTAATTTGACTGAACTCAACGAGTTAATCACACGTTTTCCCTATAAGGGCTCAGACAAAGCCAACAGCCCTCATGCAGTCCCTCAAAACTACATTCATCGCAGAACGATAGGAGGAAATGCCCATGAAAATTGGGCACTAATACGGTTGTTGCCAGTCATTGTTGGTTCACGGGTACCTGAGGATGATGCTGCCTGGCAGGTTCTTCTGACTTTAAAAGACATAGTTGAATTGGTGGTTGCCCCTGTTCATACAGTTGAAACTATTGCATATCTTGACTTTAAAATATCTGAGCATCGTGACAGATTCTTAGCAGTTTTTCCTGAAGAGACACTGACACCCAAACACCATTATTTAGAACATTACCCTGCACTGATTGCAGAGTATGGGCCTCTGGTTGGTGTATGGACAATGCGCTTTGAAGCGAAACACAGCTTTTTCAAGCAAGTTGTGAGGCACACAAAGAACTTCAAAAATATATTGGTGACCCTTGCTACAAAACATCAGATGATGATGGCATGCCATTTACATACAGATGTTGGAAAACAGCCATTGTGTGTCACAAAAATATCTGTGGTGCCTTTAGATGTGCTGCATTCAGACATACAGGAAGCTTTAAGAGAAACATCACCGCTTCTGTCTTCCGTGCAGTTAGCTAACACTGTCACCTGCTATGGAACAAAGTACACTGTTGGGATGATCTTGCCGTATGGCTCTACTAGGGGACTTCCTGACTTTGCTGAGATTATTCAGATAGCCATTTTTAACAACCGTGCACATTTTATTGTAAAGTTACTAGATGCATGGTATGAAGAGCATCTTAGATCTTTTCAACTAGAGAACACTGGCAAAATGGCTCTTGTTGAGCAGCAGAAACTTGGTGATGTGTACCCCTTGGCTGCATACAGTGTGGGAGGAAAACGCTTGGTTACACTCAAACGTCACATCTGTTATTTGTTTTAGGTAAGTTTGATAAATTATGGTAACCTTTACATCTCATAACATCTGTTTTTAAACCCATTGTTCTGGAAATATAACAACAGTATCCTTTTTTGTTGACATTTTAGGAATTTAATAATCATAATTATGGAACACACATTTAATGTTATGATTATAAGTGTGGTGTTCCACTTAAATAAGTACAGATTTTATTTATACATTTTCTTATACAGGTTTTTTTTCATGTACTGTATAAGAATATATTTAACTTTTGTCTATTCTTGTCAGGATGGCAGAGATGGAGGCAAAACTCAGAGTAATAATTGACGACCGAATTGAGAAGTTGGTCCTTCCATCAGGAATCCCGCCCACTGTGGAGGAGCTGCATAATATTGTGAAGGAGACCTTTGGGATTTCTACTGAGTTCAGTCTTCAGTATTTTGACTTGGAATTTGAAGATTATTTTACTCTTCACAACAGTGATCTTATCAAACACAAAGGCACCATAAAGGTTGTTCACACTTCTCCTATTCTTCTGAACTTGTATGCAGCTCATGAAAGTTTGGACATTTCCTTTGTTCAACAGTCCACTGACTGTGTCTCTGCATCGTTTGAAGAGTCAACTGCATCAAATGCAGAGTCATCTGCTGGAACATCTTCTTCACAGGACACCATTATCCTGTCTGGGCGCAGTACCACAGAACGCTGTCAGCCATGTCCAAAGCAGTTCCCCATTCCACAGTTTGCATACGAAACTGAGATGTACCTTGAAAGAGGCAATGAGGACTACAAGAAGAATGGAACACTTCTCACTACCTCTAAGATCAAGGCAGACATACTTGAGAAACTGGCTGAAACTGTATATACTTATACAGCCTATCCATCAGGTTCACAGATAAGTGATGTTGCTCAGGCACTTGTCAATAAATATCCTTTTCTCAAGGAACCCGGTTCCTTTGCAGGTTACTATGGCTGGCAGCAAAGCCTTAAATACAAGATGTCAAATTATCGCACCAAACTCAGAGGCTACGGTGTTCCTGAGGTGTTATGCAATGCACTGAAACACAAGACCCCTGCGGACAAGAAGTCTGCAAAGAATGTAAAAAAGCCTCGAAAAGCAGAGGTAAATTTCTTTCCTCCTTACCCGGCTGGAGAGGATGAAGAAAGTCAAGAACAAGAGAGGATTCAGTTGCTTACTGAAGTAAAGAAAAAGGACAACAACGCATTGATAAAAGAAAAGATGGCCAAAACATTTGCACACAGAAGAAACGAAATCATCAACCAATCACCCAGTATAGAGGACATCAAAGCCAGATGGCCCGCTCTATTTGAGACATCTCACGTGAGTTATAAGTGCATGCTAATCAGAAATATTCCTAGTCAATGTGAAGGATTGCATTTGTGATTCTGCATTTAGCTATTTGATACAAAATGTGTTGCGTTACTGTCATCTATTTTATAGATCATATTTGATCCGTCTTCTTGCTTTTGAAAAATGTCGTAAGAACAGTATGTATGTTTGTAATATTTGAGGCTTTAAAACTGGTTTCATGATTTGTCTTTCAGATCCAGGATGAGTTTCACAGAATCACAATGGTGCATCTTGAATCAAAGTTCATGTCCAAACTGGATGAATATACTCCTCGACTTCTGAACCTCTTCCACTCCAAGGGCGGAAGCATGGGGTTGAGATTGCAGGCTATCCTACTCAAGGTATCCTTCATTGAGCATTATGGTTGCTAATATTTTATTCTCAAAATTTTGTGTTTAAACTTCTGGAATATCATTACTTAAATTTACTGGAGGTTAGCCTGTGATTCTCTTTATAAATGGAATATGAAATAATCGCATGAGAATTTGTTTCAGTAGTGTTTTATTACACTGGTCCCCAAGACGGCACAGGAAGGATCCTTGAGCTTATTAACAGTAATATAAACCACCTGGTGTTTATTTTTTTCGTTTCAGACTCCAAGCAATCCTGACATCAACATGACCAGAGATGTTATCATTCGATGTTTGATGCTGTACCTTGGGGAATCTACAGATCAACTCTTAAAAGAGTACAATGTAAGTTGAAGTAGATGTTAAAATATAAAGTAGGTGATTTCTCTCATCTCTTCTACTTGGTATTCGTTGGAAAGTCAAATCACAAAATAGTCATAACTGTATTTCTCCCAGTAGTTATTGGCAAGCTATATCATTGTCCTCTGTTAAGTGTGTTTAAATTTTTATTTTCCATTAAGGAATTTTTAAGTGCTAGTGCAGAATGCTATCTCAATTTGATTTCACCAACTGGCATAATTTAAAACTTGTCAGTAATTTATGTAATTTTTTTCCTAAGAATGCTTTACCTAACCATAACTTGATTTTTTTTTAAGTCTTTGCAATTTGTCCCTAAAAGCGAGCTAAGAAATGATGGCCAAGACGCTGCTTTGTGAATACAAAGACATTTTTACAGAAAGACTGAGGCAATGCAGAATAAGATATTCATCAAGACAGTGCCAGGAAGAAATAATAGTGTAATGTGATTTAATTTCAGAAACTTCATTTAGAAATATTTGTAACTGTTCAGCTCATCATTGTATAATTGATTATATTATAATAATATAATATATTATTATGATTGATTTATATTTGTTGTTTTTTTTTTTTCATTTTTAAATTATGTGCATTTTTTTTAGTGTTATCTCAGATTTGTCTAAAACACTGACATAAATAGAGTGCATTACAAGCAACGGCTGACAAACTCCAGATTTTCTTGTCCTAACAGTTGTAAGCAATTTGGGAAATGGAACCTTCTCCTTTGGCTGTATTGTCTGATATGCACAATGTTCTTGCTATTACAGGATGCTGATGAAGACAGTGTGTCACAGGACCTTGCTGTTCAAAGCCTGAAGATCTACAATGTCAAAGCTAACATGTCAGAGGATCCAGACATCGGTATCGTGGTGGATGGCGTGAAAATTCTAACTGCTCTGGGTAACTTTCCAAGGGCTTGCTCCCTGCTTGTTGGGTTGGCATATGCTGTGAATCTTGCCTATCCAAAGGAGCTCAGATACACGTTTGAAGTGTTTCAGAAACTTCTCCTCGGGCTGGATAGTTCAAAGCTCTCCCCAAAAGTGAACAGCCTCAGGAATAAACTACTGGCTTAAGAAAACGGACCCTTGCTAAACAAAAGGGAATAGACAAGTCACTGTGAAAACCAACACGCAAAACTTTGTGAAATGCTCTGTGAAGTTAGTTACAATTAGGGTAATTTTCAGTTCAGTGGATTTCTGCATGTGTATTTTTTCTTGCAGTACATTACAGTTAACCACCCTTTTTCTAAGGACTGACCCCTTGTTCTCATATGTGGTAGTGCGGCCTGTTATATGGCTTTGGATCTGTTCAGGTCTGTCACATAAACCCTTGTCCCTTTTATACAGCATAGAGCATCCACTATTGCCTTTTTGGAGGGTCCATGCAGGCTTCACCACTGAAGGGTGATGATCTGCAGACTGCAAAACTTTGTTGTGTTTCATTTGCACTTTATATAATATGTTTTTGTTCAGTTCTGTCTTTCAACTTATTTTTCGAAAAGGAAAATAAGTGTCATGGAGCCAAGGGCCCCAACACAGTGACAAGATGTAGCATAAACATACAAAAAAAGAAAATGGAAGTTTTTATGCCTCCAAGGTCTCGCACATCTCTCACATCTTGTCATGTGTTTTCCCCAGGTACGTTTTATGTGCATACTTGTTTTGTGCTCTGCATGCCTCTTAAACATAAAGTGAACTCTTATGTGATTGATAAATTGTTGAAGCAAGCTTAACTGAGTCCAAGTTGATTGTTGTTGATGTGATGGTTCTAAAAATCATGTTAACTATACTTTGAGCAGAGTGGCACTATGTTTTTGACTTGATACTGATATATATTGCCCCTTCTCTGTTTTATTGTTGTATTTTGGAATTTTGCACTTGTTGGGTGCTGGATAAACACGTTTTATAAAGTTGCACAAATAAATGCTGCTGCTGTTTTATGCATTGTAATTTGTTGTTTTTTGATGCCACTCAAGTTTGGTCAGGATATTGGGTAAATTAGACACAGAAAAAGTATGGCAACAAAGTGACATTCAATATTATTGAATAGATTTAAAGTCCTATGATACAAATAAAAACTTAAAATTGATCAATTATTTTAGCTACAGATAAATAAGAACAACAGTGTTAATGTGTTGAATTAAGCAATAATGTGCTACAATATGAGTTGATATCATTTATATTATTTACTTAATCCAAATAATTTTTATGCTGATGTTTAGTAAATCTAAATCAATTTCACCCATTTAATTAATAAATATAAGTTAATTTCACCTAGATTATCCGTAAATAGGAATCAATTTCCCCCAGATATTTAGTAAATCTAAATCATTTTTGCTCAGATACTTAGTAAATAAAAATAAGTTTTCCTTGTAAAATTGACTTGGATTTACTAAATATTTTTTGGCAATATAACTTATCATTTGGCTTGATATTACTAAATCCAACACATTTCAGCTGTTGCTTTTATTAAGATGTACTTAATTTTTTTAAGTTAAGTTAAGTTAACATATTCAATACTTTTTAATCAAAATTGTATAACCTAAAATCTATTCAATTATATTATGTGTCACTTTGTTGCCACAATTTTTTTAAGTAACCATTGGTCAAATTTTTCTCAGTGCACTGACCCCGCTCTGTCAGTTTACATGGCCTACCACTTTGTGGCTAAGTGGCTGTCGTTCCCAAACACTTCCATTTTCCTATAATTAGAGGTGTGCCGATTGATCGGCCACCGATCATGATCGGCTGATTTCCATGAAAAAGTGTATGATCGTGATCGCGGATCACAGTCTCTTTTTGTCAATCACATTTATCTCACTTCGCAGCCTGCGTGTACAGCTGATCTCCTTTTGCCTTCACACTGCGCAATAGGAACAAAAGTACAAATAGCAGGTAAAGTAGTGCACGACTACCAACACTCACCCAGATTAGCATCACGGTTAGAAAGTGAAACAAATAATCAGAAAAATAATTCAAGTCTTCGAGCTTACGGTGTAAGACACCAGGATCTGCTCTGGCTGTTGAACTGCCGCTACTCACTGCTGGTAGTAATATTTCACAGACAGAGCGCTGCTCAATCTCCACCCAGCAGTGAACTCTCACACCGAACAGCTGCTTAAAGCTGGAGCATGTAACTTAAATAAAACGATTTTAGATATGTATTAAAACTTTCGCTGTCCTAACATAAGACAGATAATCTCTTAAAATAATTGATCTCCTCTGCCTCCTCTTGTTCTGCAGAATTACTCAGCTCGGTCAGAATCATCCAATCAGAACCAGCATTGATCAGCTAGCCCCTCTCAGAAAGTTTTGATTTAATAACTCAGGATTGTTTATTTTGATGTAACCTGTATTGGACTTTGAATGAATGTCTCCTTTATTACTTGACATTATTTGATATACTTTGATGATACGTGTTGTGAGATTTATTTGACTAATAATTTATGGTACTGAGAGCCTTACTGTTAAATATTGTTTTACTAATTGCAGGTGTTAGAATAATTATGTTTTGTTACCATTCTTACATAAGTAAGAATGGTAACAAATTGCTTTTCATTTAAAGGTTTAGTATTAACACCCAAGAGAGAAGGAATTTGTTAAAGTGTGTGAGACATAGCTAACCTTTCTTTAACCCTTAAAACATGTTCTTTGAAGACGGTCTGCTGAGAGATTCCTTAGTCGTAAAACTGTGTTTGTCATGTGTTAGTTCCTGGGGGCTCCTAATTTTATTAGCACCAGCCCACCAGTTATATTTGTGGGCATTTATGTTGTAAAAGGATGATGTTTGTACGGCTGATTGTGACATGTTATTTACACAGTATTAAGCATTTGTGCCCTTACTATTTGTATGATTTGACTACTGTGGTATTCTAATTCGTGTTTTTCATCTTTATTTGTAGTTTCACTCTGTTGGCATTGAAAGCAACGTCAATTAAAGTGACATACGCCTGTCAATCGTCTGAGAGTTTATCTATCTGCACAACTGTTACTTAGAAACACAGTGGGGGAAGAACAGTGTCTTCTCCTTCTGCAGAAGCTTGGTTAAAAACTCATAACGTTGTCTGTGGTTCTTTCTTTGTATTTAGGTAAACAAAAAATACCTATCAGCAGATTTTTCCGTTGTCTTTTTGACTGAATAGCTGCTGTATTTTGCCTGTAAGTATTTTGCATGTTTATGTATAAATTAGGTGAATGTATTGCCAGATCATTTTAAAATGTTGTCAGATCACTTGGCATCATTTATACCTAAAGCGAAAAATTAACAGTCAATCCAGGCAATTGGCAAAGATTGGTGATCGGCAATAATTGGCCTCATGGGTGATCGGTATCGAAATCGGCAGCAAAAAACCTGATCGGAGCATCCCTACCTATAATACAGCTGATTATGTAGGAATGAGTCAATTTCACAACTGGATTTGTTGCGCATGTAACCCAGGTTAATATAGCCTCATTAAAAATAAGCCTTTCCATAGAAACTAGCTATAAAATGCATAAATAAGAAATAAATAAATAAATAGAGAATAAATAGGTCCTAAAATAGTTAAAAATATAAAAAGTAATAATTACGAACATTAAGAATGCTGTATTTCATGTTATGATATTTTATTTGGTTAAAAAAATTGTATAAAACAGTATTATTTTGTCAGCAGCTAAAACCGTCAAGTTGAGTAAAATCTCTTATTCTGAAGGGTCACATTGATGTGTAGCCCATTTGACTTGCTCCAGCCAACCGGGTTGCTACATTCTCCGGCGCTCGAAGAAGAAGCAGAAGGAGCGAAGAAGAAGGAGAGAGAACGAAGAAGCAAAGAGTTGTGCTGTGAAACAGAGAGAGATAAGAGAAAATAGACGATTAAAAAGTCTACCTGCTGACTGGAAACCTTTTCCATTCTTCGGAGGAGGAGCTTTCCGCATTTTTTTACTGACTGCGTTCGGAGTGTTATATGTTACAGAACTGGACTTGGTGAGTTAAAAAGTGTATTTTATTTTCTGTGAAGGATGTATTTGTAAGACAATTTTATTTCATTGAAACGGAAAGCTAAATTGGCACATTTATGTTGTTTTATGTTCAAAAACCGTGGGTGAAGCATGTTTCCTCCACACACACGATGTTCAGCCGCCAAATCAGCGAGTATGTTATTTTATTCAGTACAAAGTAAAGTTAAAAGAACTTTTGTTATGCGTTGTTGGTTATTAAACCAGGCCTTTTAAGGTTCTGTTGGAAATTGGACCGGGAAATTCCTAGTCGATTGCTGAGTTGGATTCTGCTAGTGAGAAACAAGATGGCGAGCCGTAACCCAGGAGCCCTGTAACCGCCGTCTAGCAGGAGCTACGCCCTCTGCTGGACATTGCAATTCATCCAAACTGGTATGACCTGCCCATGTTTTCCTGCTGAAATAGCACTGGATTCAGAGAAACGGGATTAACCCTTCAGGAGCATCAGAAAGAAAAGACACTGATTTGAAGCACAAGTTATTCGGTCTTTTGCTGGATTGTTTTTGTTGTGTTTTATTGTTTTTTCTTTTCCCGAACCACATTCAATATCCGTTGTTAGTGTTTAATGTGAAATTGTCTGTTGGTTAAAATAGAAACAAGAAATGGTTAAAACAGGAAATTAAAAAACCTTAACTTCTTAAAAGAACTCTAAATAATTAGATTTAAAAGATTAAAACAACCAAACTGTAAATTGAATAGATTAACAGTATCAACTTGAACTTACATGGAACTATAACCTAGGTTAAAATGAATAGTATCATTTAATACCTAACATTAGGTTTAAAATTTCAAGCAGGGATAAATAAATTATTCCGAAAGAAACGGGGAAACTATTTTGGATTTAATTTCGTGTCATTGTACGTCAATTGTTTGTAATATTGTTGTTTCTTTTCTTTTCAACAAATAATAAGCCGGCAGTTTAAACTTATTTTCTGGTCTGTGGTCATTAATACACCTGCACATTCTCTACTCCCGTAGCCGAACACTGGTCTGATTGTCTGTTCTATAAACTGTAAACACATCGTGAGTGTTGCACGCAGGTGGCATCCTATCACAGTTTCATGCTGGAATTCACTGAGCTCCTGAGAGCAACCCATTCTTTCATATATGTTTGTAAAAACAGTTTGCATGCCTAATTGTATACCCCTTTCATACACCTGTAGCAGGGCCATGCAGAGACCTTTGGAGGGGCAGGGGCTCAAATTTAAAAAAGGGGCACGTTGAACAAAAACACAGTACAACAACATAGCAACAACCCATATTAATCAAGAATTTAATTGGATCCTACTATATCATTGCCATCATGCGGGGAAATGCAAACCAAATGTAGTCTATATTTTCCCCAACAGGTATAAAGTTGCTGTTTCTGCTGCTGACAGTCCTGGAGGGCTGAGTTGATCTGAGACTAGCTGTTAAACAGACCAGAGGAGAGAAGGTGTCTGGTTATAAAGTTATGAAATAAGCTAATTTGCTGCCATTTTACTAATTAAGCCCTAATAATATCTATTTAACCTCTAGAACAACCTGGCTGCAGACTGATTTATAGATCCAAAAAGCTCAAAGGGGTTAACTACAATCAAGGGGAGACAGTACAATACGGAGACTAAGAGACACAGAAACTCAAAATAAACACAGATACGGAACAGATCCTGACATTAACTCTATATAATAGTTTGATGTTAGCACCTCTAAGACCTAGAATTATAAGACTAGGATATCAAGGGAAAGAAAACTCAGTAGCTGCTGGTAGGGGCCATTCAGGGGCCTCCAGACATTCAGGGGCCTCCAGACACTAGAAATGGTTTAATTGTAACACAGACCATAGATCTAAACCTGTAGCATCCATTTAGAGAGAATAACAATGTTATTACATTTTATTTAATGCATTCAGCTGAGAAAAATAAATAGTACATTTAGGATTTAATTAGGAAGTTTACTTTGTAAAAGTTTAAAGAATCTTCTTGATAGTTTGATTGTTGTGTTACCATGGCTACAATATGGTGTAATCTTTGTGTTTGATTTGGTTTGTTCACAAATACATCACGGCCAATAACCAATAATCAGTGATTGATTTTAAACTCGGCCAATAAATCTAGTCTCCCTCTCACAGACTTAACCTTATCTATATTTAAACATGTTAGCGATGCTGAGGTTCTTAGTAGGACGGGTTCCGGGGGGTTCTGTCTAAGGCCCCATATTACCTTGGGCCAGCCAGGCATGAACAGCCGCTGCGATGCACATCTCTGGAATCTACCTGGAATCCCCCGGTGGCCCCTATGTCAGTCAGCCGATGCTTTGGAGACATTTTGATTCATTTAATTGTGGCATGTTTGGCTTTATGCTGTGGTTCTAATTATTAATACAACATTTTCTCTGATGTTCATTTTGTGAACTCTAAATGCTTTGGGCCAATCTTCCTTTAACACTTGAGGTTCTGCAGTAACTTCTATTTACAGCCGCGAACCTCCAGCCCAGATCCCGTCAGCAGAGGCTTTAATCTGCCTGGTAGAAACGTTAAGGAGAAGCAGAGCGAACAGAGAGCAGGTGGTACAACACGGTACCAGGTGGTACTGGGGCTTTGAGCTGCGTTGCAACTCGCGGTGACAGTCGCAGTGCCGTGTCTTATATCAGGACGTCTGATAAAGACAGACATTCTTTATATCTGTCAGTGGGACAGGGATAGCTACCATAACCCTAACCCGAGGAGGGTTTTTCCCCGCTATTGCGAGGACAATTATGAAAATATAAATAGAAACAGTTTTTCTAACGTCAGCATCAGACCTATGTTTTTATTCACAAACCAGTGTATGAAAAAATATTCTTGCCCATAATTTGATAGTTAGAGGCACATATATTTAGCTAAATATTATTGCTGAGGGGCACAAGCAGGTCTTCTGACAAACAGATTAAAAATAAAAAATACAAAAAAATAAATTTAAAAAAAACTCAAAAAGGGCGCTAGGGACATCAAGGATAAAAAGGGCAGGGGCTCAAGCCCCCTTTGCCCCCCCTCTGCACGTGCCTGACCTGTGGCCATGGAAGTGATTGGATTTTGATCATTTGGATGGGTGAGCAAATACTTTTGGCAATTTAGTGTATGTGTGGTCTATGTTTGAGAGTTCCAGTTTGCTATTATATCTGACAGCATCTCCCTAATTCCCACTAAAGGCAGAGTAGCAGGTAGGAGGGAATTACTACTGGTACAAACCCGCCAAGCTGATTAGCTATCGACTGCTCTCAAACCCAGGAAAGCCATCCTCTCTTTCCCTCTCTCCTTCTCTTTATGTGCGTGGGTGTGTGTGTGTGTTAGGATAGTGTTATACATAGGAACACTCCTGCAAAAGAGATGGACTACTGTGTTTATCACACTCTTCCTGCTTTGAAACAAATATTTGTATTAACAAAATGTCACTTAGGGAAATACTTGGTGGTTTGTGTAAGCAGCACAAACCACCAATCACTGCAGTTGTGAGGGAATGAAACTGCTAGTTGATATAAACCTGAAAGACCCATATTTGTATAAGTATCAGCTCAACAGTGACTTATGGGTATTTCTGAGGGACAAATCTAACGTACATTATTTAAGTGTTTATTATTTCTTATTTTCATTTGATCCACTGTTGAGTCAAGGGCTCATCCCTCAAAGAACTAGGACAACTGCGCCACATGCAGTTAAAATACACACCTACTAATTATTGCAAATAATTCTTCTAGATGACCAAGAATTATTTGCAATAATATTTATTGGTCAACTAGAAGAATTATTATTCTTGTAGAATAATAATAGATGGAAACAGGAGGCAGAAGAGGTGGATACAAAAGCAGATAAAAACGGTGGATGGAACTGTGAAAGTTTAGAGTTTTTATGCTTAAAATTTTCAAAGTTCACAATTTCAAATGGACAGTCTTTACAGTGAAGATACCGAATTACTTTTCAAATAAAGACTAGAAGAACAAATATTTTACATGTTCTATTTCTGTTTGGGATGTTCATTATTTTGATCACCCTCCTAGAGAAATAAATGTAAATCCCATAGAGTTTTGATGTTTGGGAAAAAATACATATAGATACACAAATGGAGGTATGTGAATATGAGGTGTGCCGATCGATTGGCCACCGATCACAATCAGCTGATTTCCGTGAAAAAGTGTGTAATTGGTGATAGCCGATCACTGTCTCTTGTTGCCGATCACCAAAAACGATCACCTAAATCTTATTTCGCAGCCTGCATGTGCAGCTGATCTCCCTTTTCCTTCACACTGCGCAAGTGCGCAGCAACAAATCCTAAGCAATGTTGTGAGGAATTATAACGCTCTGAGAGTGAATGGGGAAGTTTGCATGTTCCGCCGAAGAAATACCTTGGGGGTGAAGCATGTCAAAATGCATCAACACAACGAATCTATATGACATTTAAAAAACTAACATTTAACAGAGTTTGGCTACATCTAGGCTCACTGCAGGCGAGAGACATCAGGAGCGATCAGATAGCAGGTAAAGCAGCAGACAGCTACCAATACTCACCCGGTAGAGCATAATGGTCAGAAAGCTAAACAAAATAACCCGAAAAATAATTAAAGTCAACAAGCTGAGCTGGCGATGTAAGACGCTGGTTCTGCTCCCCCTGTTTGTTGGACCGTGGCTACGCCATTGTAGTAATATTTTACAGAAATAGTGGATTTTTCTTCAACCAGCAGGGGGCTCTTTAGCAGGAAGTGAATCATTGGAAGTCAAAATTGGAAATCAAAGAAGAAAGTGCTCATTTTCATTTAGAACAAGAATGGGCTCTTTGCATGTCTGTCGGGAACCGGGGTTTTGTCCCTTTTGTGGGTTCTGTTTTTTCTTTTTTGCTCCACTTTTTGCTACTCACCTTCCATCCACTACATGGTGCCAGGCCCACCTTTTTCCAGAGAGGTGTGTCATCACCTTCCACACCAGTACTCAATCAGCTCATCAGTCCTGGTGTACAAGAGGGCCGCGCCACCAATACTTCGACGCTGGAGTGTTAGCCTTCCATGGTGGTCTAAGCCCCAACGTGAGCAATCTAAAATTCTTTCCTTGAAAGACCTTGGAGTAATTCCACGTTGTCCTTCTTTTGTTTTCAGCATCTCCAGTTTCCTCCGGCGGGCAGTATTTCTTCTCATCAGTCCTCCTTCACGCCCGAGCCTACCTGTCCGCCCTCCACCACTTCCTCACGTCAATACCTGGATCCTCCTCCACCAAGACCCTGGATCACCTGGAACCACACCAGGATTGATACTTCGGACCTCCTGAGTAAACCCCCAGACAAGTTCCCTTCTCTCCAAGTAAGATTGATCCATTACTACTACCAACATCCCCATTTCCGATTACCGTGAACTCACCACCTCCCTTGCCGTTTTTCCTTAGTGTGCCGATTGTTTCCTGAGCCATTCCCCCCCGGATTTGGACCGTTTTCCACCTATCATTTATTTTCCAATAAACTGCCTTTACTGATTTCGTCTCTCCTGTGTAGTGTTCTGCATGTGGGCAAAACAAATTGAACCTAACATGACAACGTCAGCTTCCGCGTTCAAGGAAAAGCGGCTCGATCGTTTCCGATCTCTTGAAAATGGCACTTTACACTGGGTATTTGCAGGGCTTGTCCAAGGTAACAGTTAATGATGTACATCGATCCGAAGCCCCAACAAGTAAGCTGGAGAAAGGTTTTAAGATGTACGCCTCGTTATACGAAGGTGAGTTTTACTTTCTTTAAACTTTGTGGCTAACAAAGTGTTAGCCTTTTTATTTGGCCAGGCAGTGTATATATATACGTTTCCAGTTTTTTAAACAAACTTTGTAGATGTGGCTTATAGTGAGGTGCACTCTATAGTTCGGAAAATACAGTAAGCTAACTTGTAGACTGTGACCTTTGGGTAGAGCATGAGCAGATGCAAGGGAATGACATGTTGAGATTAATGAGGACTGATGAGTTCAAATTAGCATCTCCTTCCACTTCCACCTTCTGTGTTTGTTGCACACTTACACATATTTAGGCTCTGTAAACAGAACGTAGAGCACATAAGCAGAATATACAACACTTTTTTTCTGCACAACTGTGTGGAAGTGTGAAAAGATATGCACAAAGCCCTCTGAAACATTCATTAATTACCCTTTGTTTTATATGTATTATGGCTTACTTTTGTCAGACTGCTGTTCTCTCCACTGCTCAGTTGGAGCACAGGGGAGAAATGGTCAAGGTTTGCCAACAAGTCCTCCTATTTTTGTCTCTTTGTCCACTATAATTCAAAGACCTGTTTCAGTTTACTTAAAGTCCCACTGACAAATACACAAATTTAAATAATTCATTTTTATTAGTGGGGATTTTATAAAATAACCTCATATGTCTTTACTACTCATATAAAAACAATGAATTAGCCCTTGTCTTTTTGTTCAACCTCTGCCGTGTTATACTGCCTTGGTAGTGATGTAACCAACCAGCATTTTCAGAGCCAAGTGCAAGCTTGTTTTTGTTTGCCCCCACCATACGTGGTGTGTTTGCGACAGGTGAAGCCTGGCAGTCCACCAGGCTTATAATACACTGGGGCAAACACTGAGCTGCATGCTAAAACTTTAGAGACCTCTTTCTAAAGTTAGTCTTACCTGACTTTCATGGCTCTTTCTATAGCCATGAAAGTCAGGTAAGATTGTATGGCAGTTTCAAACTTGACTCAGTAAAAAAATAATAATTTTGCCCAATTACACAGTTGCTATTGAGGGGGAAAAAAAGCTAAATGAAACAGGAACAGAAACATTTTGATAAACTCAATCAAAGCTCAATTTCTGTACATGAAAAAAGAACACCTATCAAAGAACAAAGATGTTCCTTGATCAAAAATAAAATTAACATTGAGCGAATGTCTCTACATTCACCCATTACAAGGACACCCTAACACAAATTAATTTTTACTCCAAAATTAAGATTTAGTAATAAATTGGCTGATAAACAGCACGAAAAAAGGAAAGCAAGACAACAAATATGGAGGGCAAACAAACAGAACCCCATTCTTGTCAACTCTGGAAGAAACAGAGGACAAAACAGATGCTAAAGGTGGAGGCCAAACATGAAGTTTTTAAAAGCTACAAAAAATAAACCTTTTATTTTGAAGTCATTGTTGTTGTCCAAACAGAGACACAAAGGTGTGTGCCCACTGGATTCAATCACAGCAGCTGCCATTCTACTGGGAATGTGCAATGAATCATGGGATTGATGATGCGCTCTTGCACGGGAACACGCAATTTCTACTGCCCAGTAGATGAAAAGAGGAAGGAATGGATGCAGAGAGCAAATAAGAGACAGAAAAGCCTGAGACAGACTTAACAGAATGTGTTAAGTTATCTGGGAGGGCCTGGAGTCCCTCTGCTTCTACTGCCAGCCTCAATGACCTGCTACCAAAGCACAGAACCTCAGCTGGTAGAGAAGACAAGAAACAGGAAGGAGATGTGTATGAAAGTTGTAGTAGAAGAGATCTCCATACATTGTTGAGCCTAGTTAAATTGTGTATTTTGTACAGGCAGAAATGTAAAACTGCAATATCACACCAAGTCTTCCTGTCTTTGTTTTGGTGCCAAGTCCTCTCTCTGCAGAGGGCAAAATGAAAATTCAGCACCACGCTATCAAATTCTCATATATTCAGACCAATATATCCCAACTCCACACAAGTAAAAGGGGTGGGCATGCATGCAATGCATGTACAAATCTGCCCATGTACATGCAAACCATCTTACACTTAGAACACATAAGCTCTAGGAACCTTCCTTGTTTCAATCTCACAAAGCAGACCTGCACCTTTCTCTGCGAATTAACGTAAGTGAAGAAACCTAAGAATGATGGGAGCCCATGAATGAAGGCTACAGAAGAAGAGGAGCAAAGATAACAGGTACTAGTGTACAAGGATGGACAAATAGGAAAAGAAATATGATGACATAGTCAGGTTACAACAGAAAAAAAACTACTCAAAATTTGAATATATTGCAGAGAAAGGTGTGACAGTTCAGCACAAAATCTAAAAAATAAAATCCCACCATATGACAATATGATGCACAAAAGAAAAAAAATGAAATGAAAATGTCTGTCTGTTATCCATGGATTGATTGAGCACTACTCTTTTAGCATGTATCATGATGAGTAAATATAAATTGCATATCTTGGCAAATAATTACGGTATATGTGTGATCCTTTCTTGAAGCTGTGTTAGGAATTAAATCATCAGTTAATGACAATTTTCTGTTGATGAAATTATTCATTTTTGTATATGTTAACTGGTGTATCACATAGATTCTACTTTTCTAGAAACCCAAAAGCTTATAGAAAAGATGGATGAAGAATGTTTTATGAATGGGGTGGGCTAGATATGCTTTTGCCTAATAGTTCAGAAAGAGAATAAGACAAGGCACAGGTGATTACAACAAGAAGCACATAAAGATTATGAAGGGAACCTATACTGAAAAACGAGTGTTTTCCTGTAACCACATTGCCCTTTTGGAGGTGTGGCTAACCGCCCTTCATATAGACTGGAGGAAAAGCCACTCACCTTTTTCTGTGGCGAATGATAGCTACTGATTGGCATTTCACATATTTGGTAACAGTGTCTGTGCTCATATGTCACAGGTTTTTTAATACTGTTTTACTTATTTTAAAATTGTTGAATAATGTGATATTAGTTACTTTCTTAGCATTTAACTTTGTATTTGTTCCTGTATGAGAGCTTAGATGTTCTGTAAGATCCATGTTAAATGCTTTCCTATAGAACCATTAAGATGTGTGCATTTGTTTCTTTCAGAAGCACATTTTATTTGAGCCTAAAGTGGTTTCACCTGCAACAAATGATTTGAACTCCCCTGCATCATATTGTCCTGGTGCCCTCTCCAGGGGAGTGACTCTCTACTGTACACAAAATACATGGGTCAAAGACTATAGCCTACTGAGAGGAAACAATTTTTAATTGCTGATTTATTTGTCTACCTATGTTTTACTTTTGCTTTTTTTTTTTTACTTATTTTCAATTTTAATTTTGTTTTCCATTCTTTTGTGTTAATTTCATTAACAAAGAACAGTGAGGAATTATTGCAGAAAAACTTTAAGCTTGACTTTTCTGTTTTGACTCCCTTAATGAGCAACTCAATAGATATTTTTTTAACCATGCATGAACTTTGTTTTCACAGAAAGAAAAATGTAATCCAAACATTTGCAGAGGCCTGTTTTCTCTCTGTATATGTTGCTGACAAAATGGAGGGCTGTACGAAGAGGAAGTGAAAGTTTGTCTCATGGTGACGATTATAAAAAGCACAATTTTACTGTGTAAACTCACACTCAGCCTCTGAGACTCTTCAACATATATTTTGTCATAAATACAATGACAAAATATGTGTTGTGTTGCTCTAATTGAGCCAGTGTCTTCATATCTTAATAGAGAACTTCCTAGACACTCTATACGTAGACCTGTTGCCTTGGCAACTGAAACAACACTTCTGCTAACCCACAGAACGGAGAGTAATATAATGACCAAAATTCCCTGCAAAATAGTTAACTTCCTGCTTTTGAAGCGATCTCCAGTCACACTGCATTCAAATCACATCAGAGTTCACTTCAACCGAACCTAGACCAAAGTTTTTAGGTGGACCAGAGTTTGCTCCTTTGGTCCGCATGAGAGTTTGATTGTGCATCCGCACCTCTCCAAACAAACTGGACATTCTAGCCAAACAAACCAGTTTCATTAAGGTGGACCAAAAGGCTGGTGTGAATGCACCCTAAAGGACTGTTTGGTAAAAGAATCAAGGCAACACTCCAGATATGTTTTTGATGAGGGAATAACATAGTAACATGATGTAATGCTAAAAAACCAAAACAAAAAAAAGACCAAATCTAAAAGTGTGTACCAACAAGAACATTGAACATCCTTAACCAGAACCAAAAGCCTTCCAGTCTTCATGTGAGCTTCCAGCAGAGCCCAAAGGTTCTGTCAAGTTTCTTCATTAGTCAAGCTGAGAAGCAGGTCTAGTCTAGTCACTAGTCTAGTAAAAAATGCCAATACATCAACAATAAACAATAAAACAATAATAAAATTTTAAAAAATAGCAAATGGTAACTTTTCAATCAAAATAGAAAATGAAAAATATGATTATGTCAATTTAACACTAAAACAATTATTTTACTCCTCCATGGGCTGCCACCTTATCGTGGTGGAGGGGTTTGAGTGCCCCAATGATCCTAGGAGCTATGCTGTCTGGGGCTTCATGCCCCTGGTAGGGTCACCCAAGGCAGACAGGTCCTAGGTGAGGGACCAGACAAAGTGCAGCCTGAAGACCCCAATGATGAGTAAAAACATTGGACTTGGTATTCCCTCGCCCGGACGCGGGTCACCGGGGCCCCACTCTGGAGCCAGGCCTGGAGGGGGGGCACGATGGCGAGCGTCTGGTGGCCGGGCTTTTACCCATGGAGCCCGGCCGGGCTCAGCCCGAAGAGGAAACATGGGCCCCCCCTTCCATGGGCCCACCACCCGTGGGAGGGGCCATAGGGGTCGGGTGCACTGTGTGATGGGTGGCGGCCAAGGGAGGGGACCCTGGCGGTCCGATCCTCGGTTGCAGAAACTGGCTCTTGGGACGTGGAATGTCACCTCTCTGGTGGGGAAGGAGCCGGAGCTAGTGCGTGAGGTCGAGAGGTTCCGGCTAGAAATAGTCGGTCTCACCTCGACGCATGGCTCTGGTTCTGGAACCAGTCTCCTTGAGAGGGGCTGGACATACTTCCACTCTGGAGTTGCCCAGGGAGAGAGACGTCGGGCAGGAGTGGGCATACTTGTTGCTCCCCATCTCGGCGCCTGTACGTTGGGGTTCACCCCGGTGAACGAGAGGGTAGCATCCCTCCGCCTACGGGTGGGGGGACGGGTTCTGACTGTCGTTTGTGCTTACGGGCCGAACGACAGTTCAGATTACCCACCCTTTTTGGAGTCCTTAGAGGGGGTACTGGAGAGTGCTCCTCCTGGGGACTCCCTTGTTCTGCTGGGGGACTTCAACGCTCACGTGGGCAACGACAGTGAGACCTGGAGGGGCGTGGTTGGGAGGAACGGCCCGCCCGACCTGAACTCGAGCGGTGTTCTGTTGCTGGACTTCTGTGCTCGCCATGGATTGTCCATAACGAACACCATGTTCAAGCATAAGGGTGTCCATATGTGCACTTGGCACCAGGACACCCTAGGCCGCAGTTCGATGATCGACTTTGTCATCGTTTCATCGGATCTGCGGCCGTATGTCTTGGACACTCGGGTGAAGAGAGGTGCGGAGCTGTCCACTGACCACTACCTGGTGGTGAGTTGGCTCCGGTGGTGGGGGCGAAAGCCGGTCAGACCTGGCAGGCCCAAACGTGTTGTGAGGGTCTGCTGGGAACGTCTGGCGGAATCCCCTGTGAGACGGAGCTTTAACTCCCATCTCCGGCAAAACTTCGAACACGTCCCGGGGGAGGTGGAGGACATGGAGTCTGAGTGGACCGTGTTCCGTGCCTCCATTGTCGAGGCGGCCAATCGGAGCTGTGGCCGCAAGGTTGTCGGTGCCTGTCGCGGCGGCAACCCTCGAACCCGTTGGTGGACACCTTCGGTGAGGGATGCCGTCAGGCTGAAGAAGGAGTCCTATCGGGCCTTTTTGGCCTGTGGGACTCCGGAAGCAGCTGATGGGTACCGGCGGGCGAAGCGGCATGCGGCTCGGGCGGTTGCTGAGGCAAAAACTCGGGCGTGGGAGGAGTTTGGAGAGGCCATGGAGAAAGACTTCCGCACGGCTTCGAGGCGATTCTGGTCTGCCATCCGGCGTCTCAGGGGGGGGAAGCGGTGCAGCACAAACACTGTTTATAGCGGGGATGGTGTGCTGCTGACCTCTACTCGGGACGTTGTGGGCCGGTGGGCAGAGTACTTCGAAGACCTCCTCAATCCCACCAACATGCCTTCCACTGAGGAAGCGGAGCCTGGGGACTCTGGGTTGGGCTCTCCAATCTCTGGGGGCGAGGTTGCCGAGGTGGTTAAAAAGCTCCTCGGTGGCAAGGCCCCGGGGGTGGATGAGATCCGCCCGGAGTTCCTTAAGGCTCTGGATGTTGTAGGGTTGTGTTGGTTGACGCGACTCTGCAATATCGCATGGACATCGGGGGCAGTTCCCCTGGATTGGCAGACTGGGGTGGTGGTCCCCCTGTTCAAAAAGGGGGACCGGAGGGTGTGCTCCAATTATAGAGGGGTCACACTCTTAAGCCTCCCTGGCAAGGTCTATTCAGGGGTCCTGGAGAGGAGGGTCCGTCGGATAGTCGAACCTCGGATTCAGGAAGAGCAGTGTGGTTTTCGTCCTGGTCGTGGAACACTGGACCAGCTCTACACCCTCGGCAGGGTCCTGGAGGGTGCATGGGAGTTCGCCCAACCAGTCTACATGTGTTTTGTGGACTTGGAGAAGGCGTTCGACCGTGTCCCTCGGGGAGCCCTGTGGGGGGTTCTCCGGGAGTATGGGGTACCGGGCCCTTTGATACGGGCTGTCAGGTCCCTGTATGACCGGTGTCAGAGTCTGGTCCGCATTGCCGGCAGTAAGTCGGGCTCGTTTCCGGTGGGAGTTGGACTCCGCCAGGGCTGCCCTTTGTCACCGATTCTGTTCATCACTTTTATGGACAGAATTTCTAGGCGCAGCCAAGGTGTTGAGGGGATCCGATTTGGTGGCCTTAGGATCTCATCTCTGCTTTTCGCAGACGATGTGGTCCTTTTGGCTTCATCGGATCGTGATCTGCAGCTCTCGCTGGAGCGGTTCGCAGCCGAGTGTGAAGCGGCCGGGATGGGGATCAGTGCCTCCAAATCCGAGGCCATGGTCTTGAGCCGGAAAAGGGTAGAGTGCCTTCTCCGGGTCAGGGGGGGTGTCCTGCCCCAAGTGGAGGAGTTTAAGTATCTCGGGATCTTGTTCACGAATGGGGGAAGAAGGGAGCGGGAGATCGACAGGCGGATTGGCGCAGCGTCTGCTGTCAAGCGGGCGCTGTACCGGTCCGTCGTGGTGAAGAGAGAGCTGAGCCAAAAAACGAAGCTCTCGATTTACCGGTCGATCTACGTTCCCACCCTCATCTATGGTCATGAGCTTTGGGTCATGACCGAAAGAACGAGATCGCGGATACAAGCGGCCGAAATGGGTTTTCTCCGTAGGGTGGCTGGGCTCTCCCTTAGAGATAGGGTGAGAAGCTCAGTCATCCGGGAGGGACTCAGAGTAGAGCCGCTGCTCCTTCACATCGAGAGGAGCCAGTTGAGGTGGCTTGGGCATCTGGTCAGGATGCCTCCTGGACGCCTCCCTGGTGAGGTGTTCCGGGCACGTCCCACCGGGAGGAGGCCCCGGGGAAGACCCAGGACACGCTGGAGAGACTATGTCTCTCGGCTGGCCTGGGAACGCCTCGGGATTCCCCCGGAAGAGCTGGAAGAAGTGGCCGGGGAGAGGGAAGTCTGGGCCTCCCTTCTGAAGCTGCTACCCCCGCGACCCGACCTCGGATAAGCGGAGGAAGATGGATGGATGGATGGATGGACAATTATTTTATCTTACACTGAATAATCAAATAAGACTTTTATTATTGGGGTGCAATACTTGATGCAATTACTTTACACAGTGTTCCAAATTATTATGCGAATGATATTTTCTCAGATTTTCTTAAATGGTCAATGCAAATTATGGTCAGTATAATTTTCAAGTCATGAACTATTACAGTATAAATCAAGTTTTACTGAACAAAGCTCCCTATGAGAACAGTATTTTTTTCAAAAATAAAAAACTCAAAATGCACTGCTCTAAATTATTATGCACAGCAGATTTTCTAAACATTTTATGGATTATAAAGAACTGCAAACGGTCATTCTTTGAATGTGCAGCATTAAATGGTCACATGTACTAAAATAAAAAGCTATTTCAATCAAAAATATCTTAACAGACCAAGTTACATGTTACCATAGGAGCCCTTCTTTGATATCACCTGCACAATTCTTGCATCCATTGAACTTGTGAGTTTGTGGAGTTTCTGCTTGAATTTCTTTGCAGGATGTCAGAAAACCTTCCCAGAGCTGCTGTTTTGATATGAACTGTATTCCATCCTCAGATTTTCTGCTTGAGGAAACTCCAAAGGTTCTCAATAGGGTTGAGGTCAGAGGAGGATGGTGACCACACCATGAGTTTCTCCCTTTTCATACCCATAACAGCCAATGACACAGTGGTATTTCTTGCAGCATGAGATGGTGCATTGTCATGGATGAAGATGATTTTGCTACGGAAGGTACGGCTCTTCTAGTTGAACCATGAAAGAAAGTGATCAGTCAGAAAGTCCATATACTTTGCCGAGGTCATTTTCACACCTTCAGGGACTCTGAAGGGGCCGACCAATGATTCTCTCCCCATGATTTTGGCCCAAAAAATGACTCCACCACCTCCTTACTGACGTCACAGCTATGTTGGGACGTGGTGGCCATCCACCACCAATCCATTACTGCGTCCATCTGGACCATCCAGGGTTGCACAGCAGTCATCAGTGAACAAGTCTGTTTGAAAATTAATCTTCATGTACGGCTGGGCCCACTGTGACCGTTTCTGCTTGTGAGCACTGTCTAGGGGTGGCCGAATAGTAGGTTCAAGCACCGCAAGCCTCTGGAGGATCCTCCACCTTGAGGTTCCAGAGGCACCAGCAGCAACCGTTTGCTGCTTTGTAAGGGCATTTTAACAGCTGCTCTCTTACTCCGATGAATTTGTCTAACAGAAACCTTCCTCATTAAGCCTTTATCAAACCCATCTTTGTTCTGAATCAGCCACAAATCTCTTCACAGTACGATAACGCTTCAGTTTTTGTTAAATATCTAATGTTTTCATACCTTGTCATATGGCACTACACTATCTGATGATTTTTGTCAGCAGAGAGATCCTTTCTCTTTCCCATATTGCTTGAAACCTGTGGCCTGCTTAATAATGTGGATAATAATCCTACTTAAGTAGATTTCCTTTAATTGAGCTCACCAGACAAACTAATATTTTATGTGGTTTATTAGTCTCGGTTCAGTGACAGATTTGCTGCCAAAGAAAAAATTTGTGAAATTTATAAATACTTTTTTATGGACAGCTTCATCATCTCAATAAATACATCAAAATACAGACATATTAATGCATTTTATTAATATATAAAATACATTACTCTCAAGTTTGTGTTGCTTTTTCCTGATATAAGAGCCATATACTGTTTGTAATGACTTTTGCTAAATGCTGACAGAAAACCTGAAAATGTTTAATTAAAAGCTAAAACGATTCATATCAGCTTATACATCCTGAGCTCACTGTTAAAATTACCTGAAAAATCATTTTATTGTTGGTTTCTAATCAAATATTTGGTGCAGTCGAACTATTGATTAAAAAATTCTGCTCTCCATGTTCTAGTGTGTGAAGTGACAATACATTTCTATCGCAACACCCACAGGCAATGCAAAAGACAATAATGTAATACAGAGCTGTCTCTTTTGGCTTTCTGTCAATAATGTACCTTCTTTAAACCCACATACTCGTCTCCCAAAGAGGCCTGCAATTCACTTAAAAATGCATATAACCGCATCCAGTCCCATGTGCACACGCCTGCACACCCCGACATACATGCACACACATAAGCTGTGTCCATATATCAAGGCTTTCCCTGTGGTTCATATGAAAATCCCATCAGCACATTTACTGCTCTCAGTGAAGGCTGTAATAATTTCCTGCAAACATTTGGCACACTCACAACCAGGCGGCAAAAGTCAATGCTAATTGGCATTAACATAATGACTGGAAATGAACATTTGGGTGTTTGGGCTGTAATATGCCAGTAAAGCAAAATGCTTGAGAAACCTTCCCACAAACCCTTCTCGATTATCCATTAAAATACATAATTAGAGAGCTAACACCCATGCATCCACTCAAAATTATTCAAAAACTCTTCTGGCCCTAATTTTGGATGGATGAGACAAAGGGCCTTTTTGCCAGGAGAGTGACAATTCTCTAGGCATACAGTGCTCCAATACCCACTTTGTCATGCAATGACATCTTGAGGCAATAATCAGTACAAGCTGAATTCCACATAAAAGTTGTAGTGACAGAAATTACACTCACGCCTCAGTCTCAACAGTTAATTTCGCCTGGATGTGTTAGCGTCTTGCATTTTTTTCAAGCAATAGTTTTATTAACCTGACATGCATACAAATCTATTAACATCAGATTTGCTAGACATGCTAGGAGTGAGTAATAACTCAATATAAATGGTGAGTTTTTCAAGTAAGTGGACGGAAAAGAAATACATTTACATAAGTTTAATACTATGTGAAAAACAATTTATTTGAGAAATTTAGTTTGAAAAGAATGTTAAACTATGAAGTAAATACATTTTTTTATGTATTTTAAACTAAAATAAATACATTGGAAACAATACTTTATGTTGAACGGTGGGCAGCATTGAAAATTACTGTATTTGACAGAGTTCATTCTAAAAACACATTGTGAGAAAAATATTCAATAACAAAGAGAGAAATTACTGAGAAAATGCAAAATAACTGCTGAAGCTGCATCTCAGTCTATCAAAATAATTTTTAACAGACAGGACTACATAGTGTTTTGCCACAATGGTTGCAAAAATAAAGTGTAGGAAGATGATTTATTTAGGTAAAAGTGTCTTAACTGAGCACAGTACTTGGAATCAGTTCTGTACTTATCCTCTATAATTAGATTACACACTTAATAGTTTTGAGAGAACATTTTGATAAATGCTTGCAGACACCTAAATTATAGACAACCGGCCTACTTTTCAGACAATGTTTAAAACTTCTGTATTGAGAGATGCTTACTGACCAAATCATTTCTCTCAGCTTTCTCCTGCTACTTTCCAGTTAAGCAATGCTTGCAGCTATTGTAACTTTGTGTTCTCTGTTTTATGTAGATAAAAGGCGCATGGCACAGTGCTTCCTGGTTTAGCTGTTTGTCTTTTACAAGGGACCATTGAGCAGGGTTTCCGCCAGTTTATTATAAGCCCAGTGAGCTCCCAGGTGAAGTGTTGGTTGTTATTATGTGTTTTAATAAAATAAATCATTTAAAATGTTTTTTTTTTAATGCAATTATAATACACCAGCAACCTCAGACCCCATGCGTTTTTGCTGTGCTGAGAATTTCACCAGCAGAGCACAATCTTGGAAGGTTTATAGCTGATGCACTAAACAGGGCACAAAGCTAGAAGCGCACACCAATCACACTGCAGGCGCCTCTCTACGATGGCCGCCTAGCGCGATGCTGAGGCTGTGTCTCTGAAGTTGACCTCGGCTCTGTTCACGCCCCACCTTTCACTCAAACTGGATCATTTGGAAAGTGTTCTTGTAGAAAAGCTTCACCCGTGTTAGAGTTTATATTAACCACCTGTGAGGAATTGCTTTTCTTCTGTGATTACTGCACAAAAGTAGACATCAAGTTTAAAAGCCACAGCGCAAGTTCAAAGCAAACCGCAAGTATAACCTATAGTTGCACTTTTAGAGGTGCGTGTTGCATGTGCTATGCTGTGAGAATGATATATATAATTGTGAACAAAGAATTATGTGTGGTGTATGCGTTTAGATCTCACACACGCTGGCCCAACGCCTGACCCTGTGTCTGTGCTGAAACTTGATAGAGTTTATGTATGTGTTCCTCAATAGGGCGGTGTGGTGGGCCGGTGGTTCAGTTCATGGAGGAGCTGTCACACTCGCCTTGTAGTCACGCAGCATGCTGGTTTTTGGGGGCGGGGATTGCAGCTCTGCAATGCTTCAAACTCCGGAATATCAAATGCCTTCTCTACTCCAGTCAAGCAGAGTTGCTGCGCTTGGTGGCACAAAGATCAGGAAAACTTATTTCTTAGAGCTAAGGAAAGCAAAGCAAATATTCTCTGTGGCCCTAAAACTAAATAGTCACAAAACAGAAAAGCTTGGTCTACTTGTGCCTCATAAATTAAATCTCCCCGTTTGTCCCTCTGGATCCAGCAGAGAGATGCAGTGCAGCAGATTTAGCTCATCATGGAGGGCAGGTCCAATGTTGTATGGGGCCTTGAGCAGAATTTGATTTAGTGGCCCTTCTTGCTGCTAAGAACATCATAGAAGGGTTTATTGGCTGTGCTTAAAAGCAATCAGTGATAATCATAATTTACTGAGATAAGAAATATGCATTAACAAATGTATTATATTTGTAAACAAACAGAGCTCAGACTCACAAATTATACTCATAGCATCAGATTGTTGCTATGGTAACAAAAAATGAAACTATGAAAATTATGAAACTATAGATTGTTCTTTGCACTTTCACAAAGTAAGTGTCGTGACCTTAAATGTTTGGTTTTGGAACCTTCTAGGTTCCAACAAAGGACATAACAGGTGGTTTAATTTTTGCACGCACTTCCGACTTGATTGCTTGAAATGTGCTTTATTTCTTGTTAAAATATTGTAAAAATTATTACTAAAAATCTCTTACAACTTAGTTGAAAATGAAAGTTGACTTAATCTTATGTTTCAAGTTCAAAAAGTGGTCAAAAAAATCATTTTACAAAACCTCCCGTCCTCACGTCGAACATTTGCCCAAACAATAAGCTCCAGCAAGCACCCAGTGTGTTCTCAATTACTTAAATTAATGAGAGGGTCTTACAGTTACTAAAGTAATCTAAACAATTCCAAATATAAAAATTAATTACACATTTTGGTTCTGAATTAACTTAAATATATTCTAACTATCCAAAGAAGAAAAATAAATTGCCATAAATTACATTTCACAAAACTTTACATAAATAGCCACAACAGCAAGCTTGCCAGCTCCTTAAAATCATAAATTAAAAAGTAAACAATTTAAAATCTTTTAATTTATCTATGCTGAAACCTTTAAATCAAATTTAACAGCATTGATATTCTCAATAAACAAATGTTAGAATTCTAGATCTGTGGTCTGTGTTAAAATGTTAGGATTTATGGGGCCCCTGGAGATCTGGGGGGCAGTTAACAGCTTAGTTCATTTATGGGTTGGATCTGAGTGTGATCAGCTTTACATCATGTTTTTAGATCCACTGACTGATGACTTCAAGGATTCAATAGAAGTGCAAAAAATGATATTGTAATTGTATTTTTTTTGATTGTTGTTGGTTTGTGTGTGCATGGTCAACAATGTCTGCCAGTAACTCAGCAATACTTTTACATTTCCTGTTAATTAGCATTTTTTAATACAAAACCACAGTGGCCCCTGGTGGCCCGCCTCAGCACCCAGACCACCGGGTTTAGCAAGTTTTCGAGGGGAAACACTGAAGTAATTATTGCTCTAGCTAGTTAGTTATTGTTAGGGGTCGACAATATAAACTTAAGATGTTATCACAATATTTTGTGGTATTTAATGTGATAAAGGTGAAAATAAAGTATTCATAACTTCTTTGCAGTCTTTTTATTATAATGTTGGGCTGTGAAGATATCTCACTTCAAAGGTCTGTAAAATAGGCATGTCCATGTTAATAATTTGCATCAGATGGCCTCCAGGTAAATACAAAAGTGTGTTTTATCACCAAACTGCAGACAGTAATTGCATTTAATTCTATTTTCAAATGTAAGGATATTGATACTATAATAGAACCAATGGTACAAAAAGTAAGAAAAGTAACAACCCAGACATTAAACAACATTTTTAATCTTTTAATGAGAAACTAGAGATCCACTGATATGAAAAGCTGAGCTGATATAGACATCCAATATTAATATTGTTGTTATGGCTGATATCCAATCATATATATTTCATAACTTAACACGTTAAAAATGACCACAAGGTTAAATCGGCTCATTGTTTTTGTTTAGCTCTTAACCTATAGAACCATTGATGCCATTTACTTTGTGTAACCTTGTTTTTCTTTCACATGCAACTCTTTGGTGCGTGGAACCAATAATAGAGCTATTTCTCCTATTAACTCTGTTTTTGTTTTTTGTAGGTATGCCTAGGGATTGTGCTTCTGTGGTTAGCTGTGTTTTTTTCCAAGTTAAAACCATGGTTGTGGCACATAGCTACTCAACCCAAGCTATGTTTTGCTTGGATGGAGTAGGATTCCTGTTATTAAAACTGAGTCATTCCTCTTCATTGTGATAACATTCATGCTAAATATGAAGAATTGCTGCCATGGTGATGACTCGAAGAGTTGGCTGCACTGTAACAAATGGCTGTAAAAACTACAGCATGAAAATACAGTAAGGTGGCTGGGTTTTGAAATACAGCTCTTTACTGTGATCTGAAATGTGTATGGACCGTATGTGGTACGTGATTGGACCGATGGATCACGTGCAGAAATTTACAGCTGTACTGTAAATTTTTAATGTACAGTTGCATTGTGAGACATTTACCGGCTGGAGGCAAATGTTCACAGGCTAGAGGGCAATACTTTAAAAAAAAACATTGTGTAAGAAAATATACGTTATGTGGTTATATTGAGCTACTCTCACTTGTTTACTAAAGCTAACTTTGGTTATTTCTCAGCTAGCATTATGTGCAACACAAGTGCTTTTTAGTTCAGTGCACCTAGAATATGCAGATGGCTATATTCCGGTCTTTTTGCGGAAGTTGTTTGAGGGTAGGAACCCTCGACTGTTTTTTTTTTTTAATTATTATTTTCTCTCGCACAACGGTAACACGTTAGCACACGCGATTAACCTGAACATTTTAATGCATTAGTTGTCAGAGTTCCGGTGTGAGAGCGTGTGCATGAGAGTGTGAGTGCGAGTGTTGCATCTTCTTTCAGCGAGGATCTTCGTGAGGAGTCTGTGGAGCCAGCGCAGGTGAAGCTGATCTGTCTCATCAGCGTGCTGGAATATAGGAGCGGCAGAACCCTTCAGTCTTCGCTAGATGGTTAACGCATACCGGTAGTCACTCTGGCCTCACCTGTTGATCTTGTTTCTAGAACTTTGTTGTGCAACTCGTAGCGACTAGCTCTCTGTGTCCTGTTCGTTGTTTAAAGAATTTTTTGTCTTCTCTTTTCAAGAACTTGCCGAGAATACCTGCCTGCCTGCTCCGCCGTTTCCACCGACCCCCTCTCGCTCCAACCACCCGCGATTCTGCCTCGCACCCACCCTAGGCACCGTAGCACTCCCCCCCACGCTCTGAAAGATCCACGCCAAATGTAAGAAAGTTCCTGATTCTTCCTCCACACTCTCTCACTCCGAGCCCATTATAATTCAGCTCTCGTTTCAGGCCACCTGGTCGGGCGACCCTCGCCCTCCTGCCGAAGTCCAGGGAACTGAATATAATTTGTCCTGTTGTAAATAAATCGCTTACCTTTTCCATCCAGCGTGTGGTTTCTGCATGTGGGTCCGCAAACTAAATCAAACCATGACAGAACCATCTAGCCAGTCAGACCCAGCAGAACCACCACATAACACCAGTCTGGATCACGCACTCATCGCTCGCCACGATTCCATGCTCAACGCACTAGTTGATCAACAACGAAGTACTAACCAACGATTGGAGCAATTATCTGATATTCTCACAGCCCTGCACCAAAGAATTGTTCCAGCAGACCCGCCACCAGTCGCTGCTCCGCCCGCCTCCTTTCAGACTGGCGTCTCCGCTGCTCCGGAACGAGCGCCCCCCGCTTCGGCTAGTCTCAGAGAGGTTTCACCGCCCATGCCAGAACCATATACAGGTGAGATCGACAGATGCAGGGGATTTTTGCTACAGTGCTCCTTAGTATTTTCTTCCTCACCTCAGAGTTTTCAGACTGACGGTGCTAAGATTTCTTTTGTGGTGGGGAACCTCAGAGGAAGAGCACTAAAGTGGGCAGAGGCTAGGTCGGCCCAGCACAATCTTTTTCACCGAACCTATGATTCGTTTGTAATAGAGTTTACACAGACTTTTGGTTATTCCGAGTCACCGGCTGACATTTCTCGCAGTTTATTGAGTATAAAGCAGGGTAATCAATCTGTAGCTGACTTTGCTATTGATTTTAGAACCCTGGCCGCGGCTTCCACATGGAACGCTGGGGCATTAACAGGGGCGTTCCTTCAGGCTCTAAACGAAGATCTGAAGGATGAACTGGCCCTCAGGGATGAGCCCGGTTCCTTGGAAGAACTTGTTGCCTTGGCAATTCGGATCGACAATAGAATCCGAGACAGGGCCCGGGCCAAGAAGGAGCCGAGTTTTGCCCCAAGAAGGACCGACTTCAATCCTATCCCAGCCAATCAGACCGGAGAAGAACCTATGCAGATAGGGAGGACCAGACTCCCGCCTGAGGAGCGCCAACGTCGCTTAAGGTCTGGAGCCTGCCTATACTGTGGCCAGGTCGGGCATTATGTTGCTAACTGCCCGAGTCTGTTAAAAGCCAGAGCCCGCCACTAGCTACGGGAACGGTGGTGGGTGGCTCAAAAACTATATCCCGTTTCACGCTACCTTGTTCATTACTCACTGCCAACCGGTCCTTTCAGACTTTTGCTTTTGTGGACTCAGGTTGTGAGCAGAACCTTGTCGATAATAACCTGGTTGATCAACTACAATTACCCACTGTTCTCCTTCCAGCTCCAGTTCCGGTCGTGGCCCTGGATGGGAAGGCTCTACCTGCCATCACACATCGAACAACTCCTATTGAACTGTTAGTTTCAGGAAATCACCGGGAGACCATTACCTTTTTTGTGTTCCCTACCCCTCAGTCTCCAGTGGTTTTGGGTTATCCCTGGTTGCTCCGCCACAATCCACACCTCAATTGGAGGACTGGTCGGGTAGAGTCTTGGAGCAATTACTGTTTATCTACATGTCTTCAATCTGCTCAACCTCCAGCCGTCTCAAGGTCTACAGAGGAACCCGCTCCAGCCGACTTGGCCAGAGTACCGTCGGATTACCACGACCTTCACCAGGTATTCAGTAAGTCTAAAGCTCTCTCTCTTCCACCTCACCGTCCATACAATTGCGCTATAGATCTACTTCCAGGAGCCCCATTACCCACCAGCCGATTGTACAATATATCTAAACCGGAACGAGAGAGCATGGAGAAATACATCAGCGAGTCCCTGGCTGCTGGATTAATCCGGTCATCCACCTCACCTGTAGGAGCGGGGTTCTTCTTTGTAGGTAAGAAAGATGGGACACTTCGACCATGCATTGACTATCGGGCCCTAAACCAGATTACCGTGAAGAACAAATATCCCCTACCATTACTCGCTTCAGCATTTGAACTCGTTCAGGGAGCCACCGTATTTACTAAGCTGGACCTCCGCAACGCATATCATCTGGTCAGAATGCGAGAGGGGGACGAGTGGAAGACAGCTTTCAGGACACCACTCGGTCACTTTGAATATTTGGTGATGCCATTTGGTCTTACGAATGCTCCTGCAGTATTTCAGTCTCTAGTCAATGATGTTCTCCGGGATTATTTAAATCAGTTTGTTTTCGTTTATTTAGACGACATCCTTATTTTTTCAAGAACCCTTGCCGAACACAAGAGACATGTACGCCTAGTTTTGGAACGACTGTTGGAGAACCAACTGTTCGTCAAGGCAGAGAAATGTGAGTTTCACGTCTCATCTGTCGCCTTTTTGGGTTTTGTGTTGGGGAGCGGGCAGGTGAAGACGGATCCGGCCAAGGTCCAAGCAGTCTTAGATTGGCCCACGCCCACTTCACGAAAGGAACTACAACGCTTTCTGGGCTTTGCAAATTTCTATCGCCGTTTTATTAGGAACTATAGCCAGACAGTTCTTCCCTTGACCAGCCTTACCTCCTCCAAGGCTAGTTTTTGTTGGCCGCCGGCAGCAGAGCAAAGTTTTCTTGAGCTTAAGAGAAAGTTTGCTGCAGCGCCCATCCTCATGCAGCCTGATCTGTTGAAACAGTTTGTAGTTGAGGTGGACGCATCTGACACTGGGGCAGGGGCTGTCCTGTCACAGATTTCATCCAGTGATGATAAGTTGCATCCATGTGCCTTCTTCTCTCGCCGTTTTTCCCCTGCCGAACGCAACTACGACGTCGGTGATAGAGAGTTTTTAGCCATCAAACTGGCTTTTGAGGAATGGCGTGTGGGCTTCCTTAGATTGACAAATTCTTATAAATTCTTATCCAACCAATATCATGATGCATTAAATTAGATTCTAATGCACCTCACCTCTCGCCCAATGACATCTGGAGAGAGTAACCAGCCCCCCTGACCCTCCAAGGACAAGCAGAGTAAGACAATGAATGGAACAAACAAATTTTTTATATTTGGATATTTGACCTGTAAGTTGTACAGTACCTTATGAGGACAACTGTGAATTGGTACTAAACAGAGGTGCATTGAAGAAATATAATTAGGAATATCTATGTACTTTTTTTAGCTGCTATCTTCATAAAATTCTCCCGTTTTATGTAAACTCTCAGCTAATCTAGCCAGTAAGTTGACAGGAATATAAATTGTACCATCATGCAAACATAATAGCTTCAGCAGTTTGTACAGATTCATTCCAAGTTTTGTCTTCGCATAAAATTACTGAGCTATGTCAAAACCACCCGCTCCAATCAATTCTCATATCCTCCACAAAAAATAAATAAATAACCCAAATGACTTTTAGAGGTGCAGCTGTAGCATGTTATCTGCTTCATTTTCAGCAGATGTACAACCCTGCAGACTAATAGGGAAAGAAATTACCGGTCTCACACTTGAATACACCTAGTCTGTGCTTATGGATGATATATAGTATTTACCATTACTCATTCAATTCATTCATGAAATGCAGCAAAGTCACTGTGTGTTGATGTAAAGAATGATAATAAAATTGTGGGCTTGTCTAAATTACCAATAATGTTTGCAGATTGTTCAAAAACATAACCAGGTTTTAATTTTAGAAAGAGTTGCTTCAAACTTCTGTGTGTGTGCTTTGTGGGGCGTTTGAACCATGGTCACAACATGGTCAACATATGTGGGTCAAACTGTGAAGGGAAGCCTGGATTTTATTAATGTAATGAAGTGACTTTACATTCAATTGTACAGAACAACATTGACCATTCTTAGGTCACTTAATAGTGACCTAAGAAAAAATAAGGATTTCCCAATTTCTGCTTTTAGACGCACAGTAAGAAAACCTAAACTCACCTACAGTGGCAGATGTGTCCAACCAAAGAGTCGCAGCAGAACATAAAGGAGAACAGGCAGGAAAGAGGAGAAAAGGACAGAATTAGTCTTACAGTGGTGATTTACCTTTTGCACAACTACAAAGAAGGAACCATTGTTCACAGAAGAGGTTCCCTAAGTTATGCAGCAAAGAAAAGTTAAATTTTACCAAACAGAAATCAAATTAAAATGAGTTAACACTTGCAAGGGTTATGCTCAATATAGGCAGTGTGAGTGTATATGTCCCCCACCAATCACACATAAACAAAACCATAAAACCTTACTGGCTGGCTGTGTATTATAGCCTCAAAAAGTTTGATATTGAATTCATTGCTCATCTGCAGTATAGAAAGGGAGGCAGAAAAACACACTTAATTTCACACATTTTCTTTTGTCCCTCCTGAGTTGTTAGGATGGGAGTGTATGTCTGAGTTATTTCAGCGCTGACTTTCAGTTAGTACAAAGACGAACAATCAAAGTCTGGGTTCCTCACTTATCAGAGCTGTCTATCAGATATTATCCTTGAGCTCACTCAGCTGCAGTTGTCTTTCAATCTCCTGCTTCTTTTATAAACACACACAAAAAAAGAAGAAAGACAAGATGAAATAGACCAGAGAGGAGTTATGGTACAATGTGTATAATAGACAGAAGATGGTGTGTGAGCTTTCCAGTAGTTCATGAACTGTACGCTGTAACTTTTAGTGTTACCATTTAAGACTTTTTCAGTCTGATCTAAAATCTGGGCTGCCCAATACCTAAAACCTGGCTTAAAAGCATTAACTACTCCCAGCAGTCTGCACCTCACAATCCCATATGATGAAGTATACATTCAATAGGACCAGCTTTTTTAGTTTCACATCAGTTTTCAATTATTAAAAACATATCAAGGAGCATACTCAAATAATTTTGGACTATATTTGTTTGAATTCGGGTAGATGAACTAGGAGCATGGTAGAATTCTGATACACACAGAAAACAAGGATGGTGCATGTCCAAAAGTGCCTGGAAATTAGTATATAGCAGTGATTCAGTTGATAAGTTGATGGGAAGGACATTCCAACATGGGCACAAAACACAATGATTAGTTAAACCTTTGAAATTTGGTGCACTAATTATGTTGTAGAGCTTCATGGTAAATCGTCTTGTGACTGGTGCTTTAGAGGGAGCATGCATGTATAAAACATCTGCTATCTAGACCAGACATGAATGCAGCAGCAGCTCTCAAAAGAGAGACACAAATTCATTCTGAAATAGTAATAAAAAAAACAATTTGAATTTTTGTCTTTTAACAAGTCCCTGGAAATAAAGCCATCAGATTTAAAAACCAGAGCACTGTATTTGTATTGACAAACCAGTGCCTTTAAAAATGCACATTAAGTAACAGTATTAAGATTAAATATTGCATAAGACACAATAAAATCAAGGCAGTTGATATAGATAATGAAAAATAAAAGACTCTGGATTGATCCCTAAGGTACAGTTGTGGAAGAAAATGCATCTTTAAGAAGGGAGATTGGGATGCACAATAATGACATGAATACTTTTCTTTATGTCACTTTAAGAGAACAGAAATATGAAAAGTCAGTTGTGATGCAGAGGTTTAGATTAGTACAACTATATGGGTCGGTGGATAACTTGAGAGCAGCCCCCAATTCTGACCCATTATGGATTATGTTGTTTATCAGTGCTGTATCTACTGGGGATAGACCCATCATTTCAATACTAGCCTCAGATGTCTGTGTTGGTATCAGCCGATACCAATCCAAAACAAAAAAACAGCTGAATTGACTTAAAAGATTTTTTTTTTTCAAGCACAGACATAAATGTACTGAATTACAAACTAATGTGATATCTCTGCACAAGTACAACACACTTTAATACACCACTAGCTTCACAATCTTGGTCAAACATGTAAAAACAACGCACATTTAATTTGTTCAATCAGGTCAATTAGGAGTAGAACAGCCAATGTAAAATAAATAATAAGGAAACTGAAACTGACAAAAACGGTTGACTACTTTAGTCAAGTGTAAATATAAATAGCAACAAACTATCAAATGGTTCAAAAAGTGCAATTACAAATTCCAAAAATATTGTAAAATAAATAATAAAGTATGACGTTGCTCAGAGCACAAAGTATAGATTGAATAGATCCATTCAGTGCTTTGTGCACTGAATAGATCTGCCCTTATGGATCCCATTGTCATCGATGCCCAATCTAGAATTTTTCAGGATATTGGGAGTGATACATTGATATCAGACATTAACATCAGATTGGCGCATGCAGGAAGTAACTATGGAACCATGTCTATCTTATTTGATGTCATTCTAAGGTATAAAACTAAAATCTGGATGTTAGATCAGGACCCCACTTCCTGATAAGGGACTTGCCCTTATTTAACAAGTCAAGGAAGGGCGGTGTTGATAAATCTATATTTCTGGAAAGGAATCAGCTGACTCTTTAATCAAAATGAATATGTAAAGTTTTTACATGTTTAAAAACACTCCACTCCGACTTACACTGAGGATGGTGGAAGTTAGGCCTTTAGCTTGAACATGTGTTTTTGTTTTCATGAAGTAAAGCACTGAACTGCTTTGTTGCTGAAATGTGCAGTACAAATAAGCTTCATTGAACTTTGATTGCTTGAACACATTGAGGTATTAGACAAAACACGTCCAAAGCAACGAACCACTGAAGCCTTTACCTCACAATATTATGACCAAATCTATAAAAAAACTGAAACAATAAAGACTGAAATAATAAAACAGTGATAAATTTCAGTTTTATTTCATTAACTTTATTAGATTTTTTTGTTGTTGTTGCTTTGTAAATATTTTCAGCCCTCCATCCCTCTCTCTATCAGTCAGAGATAACAGTGCAATAATACATGCAGCACCTGTATTTGTAATCAGAGAGATAAACAGAAAACACAGCTGATCAAACAACCGTCGGTCTAATTCTATCAATTTTCTCTGCAACTTTTTTTCTTATTTTTACTCGATCTTTCTTTTGGGACAGAAGAAATAACTACAAAGTGCATATCAATAGCTGGAGACGCAGGAAAGCTGAAATGAAGCTTCCCTTCCTTCCCTCATACACAAACCTCCAGCTCTCACCTATTTCCCTCTCTCTGCCTTTTTAAATAACTATCTGTCTGCGCCTCCTCTCCCCTCCAGGAGTCTGAACACACCAAAGTGAAGTGTTAAGAGCAAAAATCCTATCTTTGTTGTAGTCTCAGAGATGGTTTGGACTTGAAGGCTGTCATGAATTCTGCAGCACAATGGTCTTTATAGATGTCAGAGAGATTTAAATACTGTCTTTAGGCCTGGAAGCCAAACATTCACACACATAATCACTATAATTGAACCAGAGCCTTGGACTCCTTCAGTTCACATCTGTATAGTACGTGAGTGTGACAGTGCAGTAATACTCTATTCGTCTCAGGTTAAGTGAGGACAGCAGTGCTAAAATAGCTTATTTTGTAGTGGTGTGGACTTTAAAAGGTATTCTAATGAGACCTAACTACATATGGCAGCTCATTCTCTGTACCCTTCCATAACACATGAGCACAGTCAAAGAGTGGCTTCCTCACACAACTTGCACCATACACATATGCAGTTCAGATGAGAGCTACAAGGGGAGAAATGCTACATTAGTTTAATGCTTTTAATGATTCATTTGAACTGTTCCATTACAATGTGGAGAAATGTCGAACTGAATAATTTTTAAAAACAATACTTGGGTGCCCACATTTAGATTGATTGTCTTTTTATCCATATATGGTCAAAATAAAATACAGAAGCCTGTTTATTTTGTTAAATTACTTTTAACAAAATGCACTTTTACCACCTGTCGTTGGTAGTCATCCAGAAGCTTCTGGTAACCAGCTCTGATATGCATCTAGGATCTGTTGCAAAACCCATTTGTGAACATAGTTTCAACTACCAGACCCCTCAGACGTGAGATAAATTGTTGGCATACTTAGGGCAGTGGCGCCCCCTTGGTGGGAAAAGGCTGGCTACTACGCAATAGGGCTGATGATGTGTATGAAAAACATAGCACAGTATACCCATTTCACATTAATCAATATCAATGATCACTGATTAATTTTTTGTTTGCAATATCCAAAATACTACCAAACTGCTGTAACCTTTCCTCTGTAATGCATCATTTTCTCTTGACCTGTTGTCCTCAATTTATCCTCTCACTTCACTCCGTTGGTTTTTATTTTTAGGCAGTTATAGGCCATGGTGGTAAAACATAAAACTTCTCTCACATACTCTGATGTACTGTGTGTATTTTATGGACTGTGCACTGTCTATATACAGTTCACATTTACATAGTTGAGGGCACTGATTGCCTACATTTTTTGTGATAAATTCCTTCATTTCCGACAATCCAAATGGATACTAACGAGTTGTACGAGTGATGTATTAAACTTGTCAATTTTTACGACTGTCGACACGTATTCCATGTCCGCAGTCAAAGTTACCATTGGGTGGATCTCCAGCCAGACGTCCCCTTTGAGTCTGCATTGAGTCTGCTTCAATGAAGAGTTAAGTGTCAGGATGTGTGGTTATGGAGATGATGAGGTAGACACAGTGGACCCAGGTTGTAGAATGAAATGATGATTTAATGATGAATGAAGCACAATAATCCAGGCAGCACAGGTGAACAGAAGGCTAAGAGCAACTGGTAGCAGCTGGAAATGGGAATTACAAATGGCAGAATAGACGAGACGAGATGAGGACCCACTAGGAACAAGAGACACAGGTGGGATTAAATACACAGAGCGTAATCAGGGGAACGAGACACAGCTGAGATCAATCAAGGAATAGATGGGACAACACTGAGACTCTACTGACAGAAACCTAAATAAACACACAGAAAACACAAATCCTCACATGAAGTACGCTCAAGTATGTTGGGAGAAACATGAAACTGCTTCTGCACATGTTACATAACAAGTTGTTACTAGGTAACCAAAGTAAGAGTGAGTTAGTTGAAGGCACCAACCTTTCTTAGGTGGCCGTGAGAGGTTGAACAGCAAAGCCTTTCCTCTGCTTACACACCCCAGAATGCTGTGCAGTTTTGGATCAGAGATCAGTGAAATTATTGAATATTCCATCTGACATATTTTCCATTGATAGTGTCAAGAAAACCCGAGCTCATCCCACTTCCCCATGCTGGAGATTTAAGTTTAACAGTAATAATAAATAAAGTTCTCTTTAAAATGAATCACTCAAGTGACATCAAGGCCCAACAGTAGACTTAAGTGTCAATAAAATAAATCTGGTTGTGTGTGTTGTTTTTGTCTCATGGAAACTTTGCTTTAATTCTACTTTTTTCTATCTAATCATAAGAAATAGTCAGTCAGAGAGAGTCATGAAACAGGAAAAGCAGGTTTCCTGGAAAAAGAGGAAGTAAGTTTCCAGCCTGCAGATTTATAAAAATAGCTGAGACTATTCCTTATTTTAAAGCATGAAAGTTTTAAAGAATGTAATCTAAACATTTTGAGTAATTGGATAAGATTCAAAGTAAAATACTTATATTAATATTGGTTTACTTATAATAATACTTACACTTACATTTGTGGGAACACTTAAAAGAAAAACAAGTAACTGTAACTCTGGTATTAAATAATTAGAATCATGGATTATTCTTGGTTTCTTTTCAGAAAAAAACATCTGTAATAACTCACATTAAGATTATAATAAGAGTAATTAATAAGTTATGGTTATAAAATTATAAATGAATGCTAAATCAGAGACGGTAAAGAAAATAAATGTGATAAATGTGATTTTGACATTGAACTTGAAATGGTGTAAAAAGGTGTAACTGCAATTAAACATCACTGATATGCTGGAGGTAGATGGTAGGTGAAAGGTGAAAGGTTAAGGGAAAAAGGGGAACTAACAGGAGAGCAGAGATGATCAGCACCTTATTTAGAAACAGATTGTTGAACAACGTAAATGTTTCAGAGAAAAGGTCGTGCAGGCAAGGGACATAGGAGGTTGAGCAACCCTGAGACATTAGCACAGACATCAGGACATAATGTCTAAGACAGTGATGGATATGAGATCATCTGTCCAAGCAGTCAGCCAATGAAACAAGCACAGCAACAGTGCTAGCCAATGCAAATGCACCAAAAGGGTGGATAAACCCTATAAAAGGTGGGTGCAATAGAGGAATCTTTGGTTGGATCCTCCAGGCAGCTTCGAGCCAAGATCGAGATGGACAAAGAACTCTGCAGCTGAAGGACAGTCTTCGGCCACAGGGACCAACCCGTCAGGCCCCCCGCAACCTGTGGCTTCAAATCGCACTTCTCTCATCAGCTGGGTTCAGACCCCAAAGATGAAGATAAAGGCAAAGACAAAGAACAAAGGCAAAGAAGAAGAAATGGTGCCTTCCTTCCTGCCAGCACCCAAGTCCTGTGTGACCTCACCATCCATGCGGAGAAGAAGCTCATCAGACCTACAGAGATCCCTGCCTTTGCCGATCAACTTCCTCCTCCTGCTGCAACACCTTCTTCATCATCAGGCCAGTTCTGGGGTTCGAAACGCCAAACTCCGTCCGTCTCTCTCAAAGGTTCCCTTTTTTAGTACTCAGTGTCAGCATTAGGGAAAGACAGACTAGATGATTGATTTTACTTATTTGATTATTTCTGCTACTGAATTAAGCTGTACTGACCCTTGCAAAAATGCCTTACTAATAAAATATTTAGCATAAAGAAAATCTAAAAGATGTTGTGGACATTCAGTTAATGAGTCACCTAAAAGTTCTTTGATGGTTGTAAAATAGCTGTGATGTTTGATTCTGGAGAGGAAAAAGTGGAAAATGTTTTTAGGTTGCTGGTAGCCGATAGTAAAACATCATCCTTGGGACTCGCCCGAGTCACTAAAACCTACCTGGTTCAATAACAAATGCAAGTTGTAATTTAGAGAACGAGCGACCGTTAACAGGTGTGCTCTGTGAAACTAGTTGGCTGCAGGCTGATCAGTCTGGCTAATTCACAGGGGGAAGAAGGTTGGGACACCTGGATGTAGGCCATCAGAAACCAGGCAAATCGTTTCTTGAAACCAGCTTAAACAGAGTTTACTTCAGTTCTGGACAGGATAAATCCAAGCAAATTTAGGAAACTCAATTAACCCGTTAGAAGGAGAGCTGGTAGCACAAGAGGAAGTACGAGAGTGAGAGAGTAGAGAAAGAAGGGGCGGGGGGTGTTGCGCAACAACAATAGTGTATCAGTCGCGATAGATAAGATTATGGTTTTAACACCAAACCCTACCTCAGAGAATCATGTTATCAATATATATAAACATACAAAAATAATTCATATCCATGACAAGCGCACGTAAACGCACTGGAATTCAACCTATAGTCCCTTAGTAGCATATTTTAAAGTTATCAACTAAATGATCTGTGCTTCACTGATGAGATAAAAATGTATCTAAACTGCCGTGCCTTTCATTACTAATCACTCATGTTGAATTAAAGCCTGTGAGCAGACACAAACACACATATTCTCATAGACACACCTGTTGGAGACAACAGTGACAACCCCCACAGGAAAACCCCATAATATCCTGCACCAGGTCACTCGGCTGGAATAAAAGAACAAAACAGATGACGCTGGAAGGAGGGATGATGGAAAGTGACAGTCAAAGCAGAGGAGTTGTTAGCGAGCAACAGGTGAGGAAGGGAAGGAGATGGGGAACAGCATTGTGTGCAGAGAGGAGGAATGGAAGGACAATAAGTGGAAAGAAAGACAGAGATAAATTCTTAAGAGGACCAGGGGGGAAATTAAGCTTTGGAAGACTCATAGAGGTGCGGCTGGGCGAACAGAAAAAAGTGAACAAAGGTAAAAAATAAAGTATGAGCGTGGGGGTGGAGTAAGGGTGAAAGGTGAGGAGCGGTAGAAGATGAGGCCATGGCCTTTGAGGCAGCTAATGAAGACAGTGAAGTCAGCATGTGGGTGGGGGAGGCACAATGTAGCAGAATGGCCCATCTGCTGCCTGGTCCACAGGGATAACACAATCACCTCTGAGACGTCCATGTCTCACTTTTACAACCCTTAACAAGCAGAGGAGGAGGAGAGAGGATGGACTGCTGTGAAGTCTTAAGATTCTTTAAATAAAAAAATGATTCAAGAACATTATTATAACTCTAATTAACCTCTTCAAATACTTTTATTTGTTGAGCTTTCATGTTCAGCAGACTTCACTGGCAGATGAAACCTCACACTCCTCAATGCATAGACAGGCTAAATCTCGGAATTAGTAACAGGACTTGACGTTCCCTCTCAAGAACAAATCCAGTTGTTAAAATCAGAAATGTAACAATCTATCCACTGTTGACTGAAAAATGATCAATGAGTACTGACCAGGCAGCAGGGCTGTGCAATATTATGAAGTTGTGGGTAACACTTTATTTGAAGGTGTGTGCATAAGACTGACATGACACTGCCATGAACATGAATGAGTCTTTATGAATGTTTGACTGTTGTGATTAAGTATAATTTGGTAAATAACACTTTTAATGAAAAGTTGACATTGTTTAAAATATTTTTATCAGAACTTGACATTAACCAACACAAAAATTTACTAGTAATGACAACTTGACATTAAAAAGGCAAAAAGTCTTTGATATGAGAACTTTACATTAACCAAGAAATTATAATCTGTCATAAACATGTTACTACAGGTATTATCAAACCTTAAAAGTTACGGTACATAAAACTCAGGTTTTATATCAGGTTGTTCCATTATTTTTTAAATTACACTGAATTTTCTTACTAAAGCAAAACTTTTTGAAGCCAAGTTGTGCCTCACACAAGTCATACAAATTGTTTCAAATCTGGAAATATTTTTTGTCAAAATTCTATTGATTAAACTATGAAAAAATGCTATACAATATTTTTGTCACTCCTAATTGGAGCAAACTAGTGACCATCTAGTGCAGAGGTGTCAAACTCCAGTCCTCAAGGGCCGGTGTCCTGCAACTTTTAGATGTGCCTCTGCTGCACCACACCTGAATGGAATAATTAGGTAATTAGCAAGGCTCTGGAGAACTTATCTACACACGGAGGTAATTAAGCCATTTCATTCCAGTGTTTTGTACCTGTGGCACATCTAAAAACTACAGGACACTGGCCTTTGAGGACTAGAGTTTGACACCCCTGATCTAGTGACTAATAAGTTACTTTTTAATGTACAAAATACACGTGATTGTCAGGGTTCCTGTGTACGTGTGTGTGAGTGCAAGTAATACATCTTTTCCAGCGAGGACCTTGGTGGAGAGCCTTGGCAGCCTTCACAGGTGGAGGTTATCAGCCTCATCAGAGTGCTGTGGATAAAGGAGCAGCAGAGCCTTCACTCAGTACTGGATGATTAACATCTACCGGTAGTCTCTCTGGTCACCTCTTGTAGTCAGCCGTCACAAGCTTTTGATCAGTCTCTTGAGCATTTACCTGAAGTTTCATAGTCCTTGTGTTTTCTGCCTTTAGGTTTTGTCACTGGATCTTCCAAGAAGGATCAGTTCAACCTTTTTCTCCTCCTGTGGATCCACCCTGCAAGTAACCTGCCTGCCTGCTCTGCCATTCCCCCCCCATCTCCACTCAGCTCCATCAGACCTCTGGCTCTCTGTCACCATCTACCTTGCACTCGTCTCAAAAACACCATCAACCATTCTCCACACAGGACCCCTGGGCACCTTTCTCCCACGCTTCACCAGAACTATTCTAAAGTAAGCTGTTTCATATTGCATCTCTGATCAACTCATTTCAGGCCACCAGTAACCCAACTCTCATTCCAGGCACCACCAATCGCGTGATACTAACCACTCCCCAGAGACATCAAGAAGATCCGTCAATTGTTGCTTGTTCTTTTGAAAAATAAAACCTATTCCTTTACTTGGACTTGTTGATTCTGCATGTGGGTCAGAAGGTTAAATCCGAACATATCAGTGATAACTATATTTAGCCCCGACCCTCCCTTTGTGGTTCTCTTTTGCAATCAAAGTTTTCCATGACAATCCACACTATTTTTTTTCTTTTCTTAATTTTTTTATCCTCTCATCCAAAATCAAGTTAAAAGCTTAGAAGTGAAACACATGTTTTTTTGATGAGTGAACTTCTTTGTGTGTAAAACTTTTCTTCTTGAAACATGATGAATATATGGGCAGAGACTCCAAGTATCTTAATATGTCATGTTGTTCAATGATATTTTTCTAAACTTGAATTCCTGTTTTCACATAATGTTTAATTCAGGACACAGCATCTGTTTGGTCTCATTGTTAACAATGATTATGTCTAAAGGGCATTAAAAAGGGTAAATTAAAAATGTACCTGCCTACAGTAAGCACAATTATTCTGTGCTTTACATCTGATTTTATACAACTAAAGCCTCACAAATATTTGATGGCACTTATAAAGTGGATTAATAATGAATAGTTCTGAATAAATACATATAGTCCTACACCCCTACTTTACAACATGCAAAACCTAAGAACTGTTATGACTATCAAGTACCAATCTTTGGTTATAGTAATGAGACCAGATACAAGTCAAACCCTTGCCTACAAAGACAAAACATTTGTTCCCACACAGTCAAATCTCAGATAAAACAAAAACACTAAGAAGGAAGAGTAGACAGTATCAGTAAGTTTGCTAAAAGCCTGTTAAACATCAAAAGAGCCACAGTCTGAATGATAATCAACATGAACTTTCCTGCTATTCTGATATAAACAAAGACATACATTAATCACCACCTCCATTACGACAAATAACCCTGGTGGCAGCTGCCTCCTCCAGCATGACAATGCATCTTGTCACAAAACAAAGTATTCATAGTCCCTGGAGCCCAAACCGATCAAGAGTTCAATAGATGTTCTGGAGGCCGAAGCAGCTTTGGAAGCTTTGATGTGCAATACTCAGGAGCACAAGAATTTTCTTCAAATCAACCTACAATTAGGCTTGTTATAATAACACATTTTGCTGGACAATAAATTGTCCCAAAAGTGACTGTGATAAATGACAATCCTGTTTTCAGACCGGCTCCAGACCATTTTTGAGTAATATAATGGTAATGGAATAACAATGTAAGAACACATTCTCAAAGATCAATAAACTTTAAATTCTAATAAACATTTAACACTGGAACTGGAAGACACTTAAATAGCCAAAAATAAATACAACAAAACAACAAAGATGAGTTATGAAATCTCTGTAAGCAAAATTGTTCCTCAAAAAATGGGTTTCAGTTTGATGCGTGGAGACCAAAGCACCAGACTGACAACTTTTGTCATCCAGTTTTTGGTAGAGAGAAAAGAGAAAAACAATAAATTATGCAATTGCACATTTTGAGCATCTTTTAATTTTTTATTTGATTCATTTGTTTATTGCTTATTGCACTAGCCCTACCTATGACCAACTGCAGAAAGGAAACTCCTGATGTCTTACAACTCTATGCTGATAGGTCACTGGAGAATTAGTTGCTCAAGGAATTTAGTAACGCAAATCAATTAAGATGTTTTTGTTTAATGCTAAAGTAAGATATAACTTAAAAGGGACATATGCAAAATCCACTTTTTCACGTCTCTCGTCATCTAACTGCTTTACTGTGTGGAGACCTTGTTTACTTCATTTATAATGTGGTAGCATTAATATTTAATAGGTACCTGACATGCTTGGACAGCATAGTTAAAGTATGCTCCATATTACAGATAGTTAGTATGGATGGAGACTTGCAAATACAGTAAGACACTATTGTGATGCATTCATTAACATTTTTTGTCATTTTCATTCTCCTGCTCTGGATTAGACTCTGTTTTCAACATATAACACTTTTATACTGCATTCTGTCAAACTAACCAAATCATTTGAGCAACCTGCTGACCCATTGCCAGTGATTGTGTTGAACCACTCAAAGAAACAACACAAAACTGACAGATGGGTTTATAGGCACAAGGCCCTGTTTAATGCTAGCGGACTATCACGTGTGAAAACACCCTAAGGACATGCTTGAAAACATTAAATCACACCACTGGTGTCGCTGGTGCCTCTGCGCATTGACCACCTAGCATGCGGTTCGTGGCTGCTTTTCTGAAGTTGATCTCGGCGTGGTTGACTCCTCGCCTTTGAGTCAAACTGGCCAAGTTGGAAGGTGTTCTTGTAGAAAAGCTTTACATGTGTTGGGATTTATATTAACCCCTGGTGAGGAATCATTTTTCTACAGAGAATACTTTACAAAGGTAGGCATCGAGTTGGGGTTTACAACTGTGCTGCAGCGAACAAGAGTCCCTGCTGCTGTGCAGAGTTGCTCAGGTTTGTGTTAGAATCATGGGAGCAAACCAGCAAAACGCAAAGAACTTTGCACAGTTTTTTTCCCCCCAAACTAACTGACTGAGTTGAGTAATGCTGTTGAATGCAGGTAATGTTAGCTAAAAGATGACTAGCTAATACCAATACTGCTTCTTGTTAAGTAGCCTATAGGCTGCTGATGTTGTTGTCTATGTTCAAAAGTGGGTAGCACTTGTTACATTCAATTGAGTAACGTTTTTGGAAAAAAGGTACTTATAAGAGTAGTTTTACTGCACTGTACCCTTTTCTTTTACTTGAGTGATATTATTATTTCTACATAGATTGATTTTGCCTCCCCAAAATAAGCTGATGCCCCCTCTGTTAAACTCGTCTGGACCCGGGGCTGCAGCCCAACCACCAGACTTAGCAAGTTTTCTGGCTAAGTCTGGTGGTCTTGTTTCACACATTTATCAGGGTTGTCAACAAGTGTGGAGAGTGTTATATACCCAACAATTTTGCAGAAGGTCAAGGATACAACAACATATCTGCTGTGTTTAGATCTATGGTTTTGACAACAGACATTTGACTCCACCAGTGTGTAAAAAGTAGCTGACATTTTCACTATGCCTGAAAGAAAGATTTGCGCAGGCTTCATCATATGATTATGATGCCTCACATTATTCTACATTATATAACCCAATGTTCTACATTGTGTTTTGTAGTTATAATGAGCTACAGAGATGCACAATTATTGTAAACACTAGTCTTGTCTGTCCTCTTTTGTCCAAATTGAAGCATCATTGAGTGTCATTACTAAGTCTTTGCTCCTCAAGAGCTCTTAAAAAGAAAATGCGAATATAAGACCATCATCAGTGCTGCTCAATCAGCTGCACTACCTGGTCTTTTATTTGGTCTCAGAGAAGCATTCTTAGGCTTTGCCATTTCATGAAATCACAGACATCAATTTGAAGCTCTCTGTTCCTCACAGAAAAGAGATGTGCTTATTTTCATAAATGCAGCTAAAGTGAATAAATTCCTTTTATCTTTTCAACTGCTTTTTAAAAGTCTTCTTCATGCTCTAAATACTCCACATTTTTTGCGCTTTCTTGTTTTTAGTGTTACTGAACTGTGAGCAAAAGTTTTCTGTTAAACTGGGATCACACCTGTGAACCAAATGGTGTCAACAGAATAACTTTAGTGGAACTCACATTAAATGTAGTTTAATTTAATTTCATTTTAACACATCATGACCCTTGGGCAAATCCTTTATACACAATCATTTAATAAGTGTTTATAAAGATGGAGACTGAGAAGGAACAAGAGGACAGTTTAGCACTTAATGCAATATTTTTCAGCTCTTAGTGTTGATCTTTAACCTCTTATTAGTAGCAAAGGCAAGAGGCAGTAGAGCTACACAAATAAAAATTCAAATTCAATAGCATATAAATTACCACAGCCAGCGGTTTTAGTTTCACCATTTTTCTATAAAAATAAGAAAAAATCACAGCCTGTCTTTGATGTTTATACTAGGCTGAGAATTCTGAATTTTCCCTGACAACCTATGTTTTTTCCCACTTTTTATAATCATTTACACTTAAAGAGACTTTATTGGCTGCTGCAGCTTTATGTTCGTCTTTGTCATGTGGACATTCTATTTGTGCTTTGATGTGACAAATATTTGTGTGGGGAAACAGCTGAGAGTGGCTATAACATGAGTCATTAAATGAAAACATCATCAAAAAGGTTTAGAATAAAAAAATACATTTATACAGCAGCAGAATCAATGAATCAATATTATTTGTATGGTAACTATGGAAGCTTGTCACTCTGGTAAAAAGAAATTATCTTGAAATATCTAGATAGTATCTCAATATAATGAGATACTATCGCAAAATTTAGAGATAATATCTGGAAACTAGAAACTTTCTGAAGAAATTTAAACGGGACCTGTCAAAGTGTGCCCATCGGTTGGAATCCAAAATTCTGATACTAAAAATTAGCATCAATGCTAAAGTAGGCTAGAATGTACTCGATGGCATGTGGAGAATCACAAGCATGTTGACACGGACTTATGTCATTCAGTTTAAAATTAGTGTACAAGTTAAATTTAGCCAAAATGCTAATGTTAACCAAAATGCTGCCAGTGGCTGTGAGGGGGATCTTTAGCATGTTGTCTTATATTGATTTACTAGGTTTAGAGTACTAAACATAGCTAATGAATAAAACAATATCCAAAAGCTTATTTTGGGAAAAGACTAATGCTATTGCACTGCCTTGCTACGCAAGGCAATGCACTAGTGGGGGACAGTGCATTGCTAATGTTTGTACTAATGTTTTAGTACAAACATGCGCAAGGCAGTGCATTAACATTGTGGCAATGCGAGATCCATTAAGTTAGTTTAGAACCAAAATCTGTAATTAATTTACATATTTGGAATTGTTTAGATTACTTTGTGTTAGACCTTCCCATTCATTTGAGTAATTAAGAACACATCGGGTGCTTGATGGAGGTTAATTGTTTTGGGCAGATGTCCAGTGTGTTGAAGGGAGGTTTTTGTAAAATGATCTGTTGACCAATTTTTGAACTTGAAACGTCAGATTAAGTTTTCTAGTTAACTAAGTTGTAACAGATTTTTAGTAATTATTTTGTCGATATTTTAACAATAAATAAAGCTTTTTTTTTTCTTCAAACAATCAGGTCAGAAGTGCGTGCAAGAATCAAACCACCTGTTACGCCTTTGTTGGAAATATTTGGTTTTCTAACCTAGAAGGCCATGATAGTGTGTATGTCTGATGAGATGGCAATAGCAAAAACATGAAAAAAGTGTGACAACTTTGCAGAAACACATGTGCACTGGGCGGTGCGGAGTCGCGAGAAGACACAGGAGGAACCGAATCTTATGGGGAAATGTGGATCAAGAGGGGATGCCCTCTTTATCCTAGATCTTGATAGTATTTTGAAATTTTCAGATAGTATCTCATTATTTCCAGATATTATCTCAAAATTTCGAGATAATTTTTTTTTCACCAGAGTGGCGGAAACAGGCTTTCATAAGCAACAAAGTGCGTTACATCTTAAAAACACAAACATAAAAAAAATCATCTAAAAAACACTGTACAGTAAATAACTGAGAAACCAGCAACAAATTGAGTGAGTGCCATCTCATTTATGTATATCATTAATATACATAAATTGTAACAATTGGTCAACTTTTCATTTGTTATGGTTCGATGCAACTCTGTTTTACAATTTTCTAGAAGTTTGTTCCATATTTGTGATGCATAAAAGCTGAAGGCTGCTTCTCCATTTTTGGTTCTGAATCTGGTGATGCAGAGCAGACCAGAAAGTTGATACAACAACAAAACCTTAATGTATTGTGGTGCTAAGTCTTTCGATGATTTAGAAACTAACAGTATTCTAAAGTTTATTCTCTGAGCTATAGGGAGCCTGGTTTTCATGAGAATGTGAGTAGTAGGGTTCTGTATCAGCTGCAGCTTTCTAATTGATTGCTTAGGCAGACCTATGTAGACACTGTTGCATTAATCAATATGACTAAAGATAAACATATGTATGAGTTTGTCTAGATCTTGCTGGGACATTGGTCCTTTAATCCTGGAAATGTTCTTCAGGTGATATAAGGCCGACTTTGTAACTGCCTTTATGTGGCTCTGAAGGTTCAGGTCAGTTCTCCCAGATTTAGGGTCTGATCTCTAGTTTCTAGCCATAATAACTGAAGCTGTATGTTGACTCTAGATCGCTCTTCTTTAGGTCCAAAGATAATAACTTCAGTTTTGTTTCTGCCTGAGAAGGTTTTGGCACATTCACACATTTATCTGTTCTAAGTGCCTTTCAGGAATGGATGGGTTCAGAGTCACCTGGTGACATAATGTAGCGATGTGTATCATCCACGTAGTTATGGTAGCTAATCCTATTACCTGTTATAACCTGAACCAGTGGGCGCATATAGATATTAAATAAGAGGGGTCCTGGGATTGAACCTTGGGGTACCCCACATTTGATAGAAGTCTGCTTCAACTTCTCCTGAAAGAAAGAAAACCCTGTTTTTTTATGTAAGATTCAAACTAGCTGAGTACTGGACCAGAAAGTACTGGAGAGCTATGTTACTCTCCAGCGGTTTCAGTAATATGTCATGGTCAACAGTGCCAAAAGCTGCACTGAGGTCCAACAGAACAAGCACTTTGCTTCTTCGACAATCTACTTATTTGGATGTGATTGAACACTTTGACTAGTACATTCTCGGTACTGTGGTGAGCATGAAAACTGGACTAAAAGACAACAAATTGGTTTGTTGAAGCTATTAACCTGTTGAAACAGCTTTTTCAATCATTCTACTGATGGCTGGAGGTTGGTCTGTAATTCTCCAGAAGTGATTTGTCCAGATTGTAATTGTTTTTAAAGCCTGGAGCCTGAAATCTTTTTACAATCACAAATACATATTTCAGAACATCGTGGCAGCCTGAACTATTGGATAAAAGGCAGGATGGGTCAGTGGTTTCACATTATATACACCAAATTTTGACCCTACCCTCTGAAGGTTAAATGTTGTATTCAGAGACCCTCTGACACTCTAAATCAACATATTCCCATTAAGCAAGTTCATTTTCGTAATTTCAATTTGTGCTACTCTATGGTTAATAGAAATGCAGCAAGAGTTAAATGTTTGTAAAATATTGAAATTGTAGCCTCAGTTTTAGCTCACAAGTGTGGCACCAGCTGTGGTTTTCTGCTGCTGTAGCCCATATGCATTAAGAAATTATATTCTGAACACCTTGGCTGTGTTGTCTGTTTATTGAACTACTGATGCTTTCCAATCTTTTCAATCTTTTACGTCAGAAAATCATTTTTGTCCACATGATCACTGCTCAAAGAATTTTTTTTTCAATCTATGTAAAATGGAGAGATGGTTTTCCATTAAAATCACAAAATATGATCAGTTTCTGAAATTAAATGAATGAAACAACCATGCCATTTTCACACACACTTAAATTTCCCTCCTCTTAAAGGTAAAGGTAATTTTATTTATATAGCACATTTTCAGCAACAGGACAGTACAAAGTGCTTTAGAGGAATTAAAAGGAAATCCAAACAAAATAACAAACCAAAGGAAAGAGCAAAAGAAAAAGAATCTAATGTTGATCAAAAGTATGTAAACATGTCCTCCTCACCACATTTAAAAGCAATCAGTTCCTGTAATGTAATTGGAAGCTATTTAACATTTGTACCCAATTATGTATTCAGATGTTTAAAATCATGGCAGAATTCTGATCCATGAAAAAAGGAAATTGGAAGATGGGGTAAAACACCCTGAACACTTCCTGTGATATCAGCCATTGACTGATTGGTTAAAAAATATTGGTCAAGCTTTAATTTAAATTCATCATGCTCCTGATCTTATTTCATTTTGATGCAGTCCTACAAGCACCATGAGTGATGATTTAACAAGTGTGTGATCAGAAATCTTGAATGATGGAGGAAACACAATGAATGTGCATTCTGCTTGAAGGCCATTCTGCATTTTTCTCAGTAGGCCAAAGATTGCTTAAGGCTCATTAATGTCTTCTTTAGTTTCTCCACTAACAAACTAAGGAGAGGAATCTTGCATAATTTGCCTTTGAAAATCTGAGTTGGGATTAATCTTAAAATTACACAGCCACACAGGTACAAATAGGGAGGTAATCATTCATGGATGTTATCCGTCTGTCTGGTGATTAGCATGAAGCTTATCGTTCTGAATGTTTCATTGCTGGTAACATCTGTGGCACATTTTCCTTTCACATCACATTGTATCAACTCTAATGACTTCCAGTAGAAATCGGTAGCTGGAATTACCCCACTGTACTCAATTATTTTTCCCCATTACCTATCTACACCACTTTTTCTTTTCCCATCATTCCCTATACCACTACAGCTGTCCTTTATTGTGCTCCTCTATACACCTTTTTTTCCATTCTACACTGTGACTTGATTATATTACACACCCACTGTATGAATTTCTTTCACACAAATGCAGAGGACCAGACAAAAGGGGGGAATTGAGGTGAGGGGGAATAGACCACATATTGAGTTGTAGAAGTACCACTGCATCGCTTTGAATGTGTGAAACTTCTTAATAGCTTCAAGTCAGCAATATCCATAGAGAAAGGCATTAAATTATTGCAGTGTACAGTGTCACACTTTCACTGATGCAAACACACGCCTGCATACACAAACACACACAAGTTTAAATGCACAACCATCCTGTTGTTTCCTCATGGTTTGCATAGCATGATTTGTGTGTATGGTATTTGCATCGGTGACAGCAATGCACTCTCTCTTACAAACTCATTCATTTCATACTTTCACACCCCCACCTGCCTCCACCTCTTCAGCCTCACCCATCATATTCTGTCTCATACCTTTTTTCTCTCTCTCTCTTGAGTTTCAGTAGCTGTATTTTAGCTCACATTGCCTGAGTTTTTTCTTTGACTGGTGGTTTTGGGAGCTGAATGTCAAATGTGTTTTCAGGTTACCCCTTGTTGCCTCCACAGCACCACATTCAGCAGTCTTCCCTTGTCCTCACACACACTATGAATCTAAACCCCACATGAGCACACTTACTAACAAACAAACTGGTTGCTCTTCTTTAGGGAATTTCTTCTCTATCATTCATTTCTTTCCTTGGGATCTGGCAAACTTGTGGTTTTAGCAATTTTTCTGGACTGGTTATGTGCAGCCCCCTGGACAAGTGTCTGATGCATTGCATAAAATAGATGCCATAGCGCAGAGACTGTCTAATAAAATTGTGTCTCTGTCTTTGTTTGAACTATCACAGGAAGTGACTAAAGCTCTGGTGCAAACAATGATAGGGAAAGAGGAGGAAGTTCTACAAGACAAGATGTTGCCCAGTTGCAGAGTGGTTTTTCCTCAGTGCCAGAGCGCAAAAAGTCAAAAATATGTGTTTACTTCAGTAATAGTAGGAAAAATTTTCACTTTATGCATCATTAGAGCTAGAGGGATAATCAGATGGGAAAAATGTGAGAGTGAAGAGATGTTTTTTGTGTCCAGTACTACTTAGTTTGCTCAGCAAACAGTGTTTTAATGACTGTGAGATTCATTATATTACATCTTCCCATTCTGAAGGGATGGGTTCTGTGATTTGCCTTCGTGTGTGTGCAGAGAAAAGCAGAACACTGTTAACAATGGCACAAACATGCTCTTGGTAGTGAGGGGGGGTTTCAGAAAAGCTGGTTTGCAATGCCATTTTATAGAATTTTGGCTTTGTTGACGCTAGATGAGAGACATATCCTTGTTACAGCCTAACAGTCTGTTGCTCCAGTGTATTGTCTATGCCTGAATGAAGTTGGTGTTATAGCATGAGCAAACCCTAATCTATTTCATATTGGCCCCCAGTAGCTGTAAACAGTTAGCTACTGGGGTTAATTTTGACAACACTATGACAAAAAAACGTTCAAAGGGTGAATAGCTTTGCAAAGTAAAGCATAGTGGCATAATATTTTAAATATGACTATCTCTGCCCAAAGGATCTGGATAGCTCTAGTAGGCATATGTAAATCATACAGGATTTTTTTATCTTTGAAGTTGAATTGGTTGAAGTAATTTTTATTACATTTAGCAGATGTCATTGGTGTCTTTCTTTTTTGATCTTTGAAAATTCACAGACTTCTTCACCTTAAGTTCTGAGATATTTTTATTCTCTCTTGCAGAGTAATTTTTCTTTTGAAGGTCTCCCTACAAATCTTTGAAAATGTGCATCTTATACTATAAACTAGTGAAAGTAGGGTTCTGAACATTGTTTTGGACTATTTTCCAGGTCTTTCCGGGCTTTTTAATGATATTTGGAACAAGAATGATACTTAAAATCATGCAGCTATCCAAGTAATGGCTTATTTACTTGGAAGACGTTTTTCACACTATCACTGTCTTAAAAAGTTAAACAGCTGACAAGATGAGCTTTGGTTCAAATGCTCACCTCTGGTTGATTGCGTTAATGTATTTTTGTGCTTTTCCCTTTGAAGAAGTCTGCCATTTTCTGTTCTTCAGTAGATTGTTTGGAGAAGTTGATGACTTTTAGTTGCTACAACACTCAGAAAATGATCCATCAGTGGAAAAGTCCCTGAATAACAGCAGAAACAAGTGACGAAACAAAAGGTTTCATCAATTACAACAAACAATTAGAACAATCATGTCAGAAAGCACCAACTCTAACACTATCAACTACATTTTTTAATATTTTCAAGGTGGTTCTTTTTCTGAAATGCTGCATTAGTTTTACACCAGATATAACAGGACAAACACATTCCAAAATGTTCTAATTTGTCGTTTTACTTCACATGATGTTTCTAAAACACTTAGGAATCATTGATAAGTTTTCTGATGAATGTGAATTGGAAAGTTTATTTTTCTTTGTTCAGCATGGGATTTTTCTTTGGAACTATCCCATAAATGCCATTTTTTCCCAGTCTCATTCTTATTGCTGACTTGTGAACAATAACCCAACTGAATGAAGCAAGGCCTAAAGTGTTTTAGATTTTCTGAGTTCCTTTTGTGAGCCCCTGGATGAATCAACTAAATGCTCTTGGAGGAATTTTGGTAAGCCTACTTGGCACTCAGACAACAATTCTGAGTGCCAAGGTGAGGCCTAAAATTCATTTTCACACGCTGAGTGATAAGGCTTTCACTAAGATATGCTACTTTATATGTCTATATAAACCTTCATTAGAAATTTATTTTGGTTCATTTCAAATTTAATGGACATAAAGAAAAGAAAGGTAGAGATGTGTGGGGAGAAAAAGGTTTAAAGGGAAAGAAGGAGAAAAGAGTAGAGGATTGACTTAGAAAGTCAACACCCTTCTACTACACCTGCAGAAAATGATCAAGCAAAACTCATATTAAGACCTAACTAAGTTAAAGTAGACATGTCATGCTTTAGCTATATTTGCTTATACTATTCATCTGAAAACACTATTCTTCTACTTTTCTTTTAAAGTGGACATATCCTTTTAAATTCTTCCTTTTCACAAATAAATCAGTCATGTGGTTTATATGCATATAAACCATGCAGTTTATATGAATGGTTTATTGTAGCTCCACAAAGGCCTCGATCATCCTTGCGATGAAGTGCATTTTAGAGCAACTCATTTTGCTGCAGTCTTTTTAAATGTAAATGATTTTTTACTTTTCTCGTGTCCTCCCTCATCTGTCTCTGCTTTTTGCTCTTGTCTGGTTATTTTTTTGAGGTTCTCTTTGCATTTATTCTGAACTGAAAAATATAGATCTGGTCAGCTAGCCTCTCAGCGCAATGGATCAAATTTCCATGAAGAGAAGACTGGGCAAAGGAGAGCCATCTTGCCTTGACGGGACATACGCTGCTGGATACACTGGGGAAGTGGAAGATAGTGTGTCTGTCCATTCTGCTGGTCAAGGATGTTGAAGATGTGTACATAGTTGGATTTTTGATAACAGGATTTATGCTTTTTGAAGTTGGCGGTTACCTGGTATATTGTGAAGTTCAGTAAATGTCTGTAGCTGTTTGGGCTTTTGAGAGGCTGTCACATGAGGGAATACGCCGAGCGATGAACACTCAGACTAAATGCTAATCGAGCTGAACTGCAAACTGGATGCGATTATTGCCAAGTGTTGCAGGCTCACTGCGGCCCCTGGAACTCGCTGGAATTGACCATGGAGAAGTTACTTGCTTGGCTCAGCTGGACTGACTGCATATTTTGGCTGTTTTGGATTTTGCAATGAGATGTACCAGTGAGACGAAAAATTCATGGAATCGACCTGACCCAAAACAATTGCTATTATCTGAATCTGGCCCTTTGTGTCGGCCTTGGAAGGCTGGCCATCTCAAATTCTCCTGGATGATATATAAACAAGGCACTCTCTCCTATCCTTCTCCATGACATAAGTGGACCTGTATCAAGGCCAATTTCCCTCTGGGATCAATAAGGTATATTCATTCATTCATTGATAGCAGCCATACAGTTAACTACTGGCATTTAAATGTTTTATTCCAAAGTTATTAAAGATGTGAACAATGAAAGACTTGTCCATCTAGCCTTACATGTTGGAGCCAGAGTCTGACCCAAAGAAGGAGAGTGAAGATTCTGCAGATCCAGAACCTGAATCATAGCTGAAAGTGTTTGCAAAACTGTCAAAACTGCACATCCATTGTGGGTTTCCTTTAACACTGAAAGTAGTTCGGCCCACAGAGCATCAGGATTCTTAGCGCAATTTGATTTGTGTAATTTCTGCATTTTACTATTATTGGGATTTGACATGACAAAACATTTCTTGAAGCATTTAATTAGCTCACCTGTTAGCATGTGAAAAAAATTCTAAACTTTTCACAAAATTATCACTGCACGAGGCCTCTGCTTTGTAACCGTTCTTTTAAAATGAAACACTTAGAAGTGTGTCAGATGCTGACTCATTCCTGACAGGATTCAAGTGTGGGCATTTCAAAGCTCTTCATTAAAATTCTGAACTGGATAAAATCTAATGAATTGGTGTGCTTGAATGCTTGCTAAAAGGAAAAGATGTTTCAGACAAGGTGGCAGTTTGATTGAAAATCTGAAGCAATGCAGAGCTTTGTGTGAAGATGGAATGTTAAGTGTAAATTTGTCTAAAACTTTGTCTCAGCCCATTATTTTCTCAGCATACTCTTCGCACCTCCTTAGGTTTACACACAATACAAATTTGTTTAAAGAGGATACAATATGAAAAATATAGTGTAAGTGCATGTATTTTGGCAAGAAGTGATTACCACTGAAGAAATTCTAATAAGTGTGAGAACAGGGTGTTAAAACTAGCTGATTGGATGTTGTGTCTGGGGTGCACTGTTTTCAACCTTCACTACATGCAGACCTCACAATAAATTGATGTTACTGTCTTCAAATATAAAGATATTTCATCTTCCTTATGTTTGAGAAAAAGTGAAATATAGATACTTATGAATAAAATGTCCAAATTAATGTTGCATCGATATTTGAGAGGATGAGTCCAGTGTGCCTCTTGAATCAAAACTGCTTGAATACAATATTTGGCAGGATGCTGTATTTCATAGTTGACGTATTTTAAATTTCATGCATTCCATCATTTGGTCAGCTGGATTAACTCCAACTTCCCTTAATCATTGAACCTGATCTCTATTTAGGGTAATCTATATTTATCTATATGTAGGGTTAGGGTTAGGGTAAGGATAACCCTATCTATATCTATATTTTCTGTGTAAACCTCTAATTTACAGGTTTAAAACCAAATTTTGATCCAATTTTTTTTATTTTCTCTGTTGAATAAAAAATAACTCATCCTCTCAGATATGTTAATTCATCTAATCTTCATTCCCTTTCTTCATCTTCTATTTACTATGATTGATATGAAAAGAGGGTTGAAGTTTAACTTATATGGTAATAGGAACTTGGCTTTCATCATGCCAAAGCCTCCTATAAATATTTAGTGTATGCTTTATTATGTATCCATAAAGTACTACAGAAATCATTTAACAAGAAAATACAAAATAAGTACATTAAGATATACACATGTAAGCCTGATTATGCTGTCATGTTGCTACTAAATATACGAAAACACAAAACACTCACTGCTGCAGGGTAATACAATCATGCAGATAAAAACAAGCAAATGCATACCACACTTCAGCAGGAAAAATCCAGTATTGTGCTTTTTTAGAAAAATGTCCACCTTGCATCCACATTTTTTACAAAGGTTTACCCTTTCTGCTTCCTTACAAACTTCTTATCCCAAGCTTCCAGGTCAGGATTTGTTCACACATGCATTTTGTTAGTGAAGGTAGAATGCAAAAGTGACACACAGAAAGCGGTAAACACACGCAGATAGAGGGGTTTTTCCATATCATTTGATGAGACAGAGGCTGTTATTGTACTCCACTATCATTTTAACTTAAGGGCTAGATCTTTTAACTGAAACACTTTAAAGCACATACACATGAAAGCTACCACACACACACACACACACACACACACACACACACACACACACACACACCAAAAACCATAACACATCTCTCAAGCTTCCAGATTTTCAAAACAGGATTGAATGCAGTGAGATAAAAACATTAGCATATATTTAAAACACAGTGCATTCACAGAATAGAAAGGAGCAGCACAGACATTGGCTGTGCTCTGCACCACCCCTAAAGCGACAACAGCAGACGTTGAAAACACCAATACACCAGACACACACTGGTCCTACAATCTTTTACAAAAGACAGATGCCAAACAAGAGTTCCCATGACCCCATTATTTCCTTAGTTTTTCTGTATCTTCACAGTTCCATAATCTCGTCCCGTTCCCTGAAGAGTGGGGAATCCTCCCACATCTAGGAACACAGAGAACCTGAGATAAAGCTGCAGCTTTAAAGCTGCTCTGCAATAAGAAGATTGGAACAGTCAAACCTTTAAAAGAGCGCCTTGTAAATTTATTCTACTTTTGTTATTCATCTATCCATACCAGACCAAAAGAAAGTGCATAATTATGAAGAGGAAAGTAAATTGATTGATTGAAATCCATTTTCAAATCTTGTCAAAGCTGCAGTAGTAAACTTTTGAAAGAAATACTATTTTTCATATTTGCTAAAACTCTTTAAGTCCAGACAGTACAGAGCAAAACAGATAATATGTGAAAAACTCAAGCTGCCTGCCATGAATGCACAGATTAGTTAGCATGGCATGATCGACAGCACTAAGACCCTCCTCCTGGCTCTAATGAGTTGTTTCTGAGTAGCAGCGGTGCATTTCTGCAGACTGCGGTAGTATCACAGGGTAGAGGGAGAGGGGCTCGATTTTTTCAGATTATCTGTCTCATTATGCTGTCAACACATAGTGACAGTTTTAAGAAATGTGTAAATAAAACATACCTTTGTAACAGTTATATACTGCAGCTTTAAGGTCTGGACTTTGACTGAGCCATTCTAACACAGGAATCTGCTGAAAAATGTCTCCTGCAGCCTCTAACAGTTTGTCTCCCAGATCTGACCTGTCTTCAGCTCCATTACTCTTCATCAACTCTGGCTAGCATGAAGAAGAAAAGCATCCCAGCAGCATGATACTTATTGTGAATATGGTGCATTGTGCTTCTTCCACATATTGCATTTACATGTTGAGCAGAAAGTACAATTTTGGTCTTCTGACCAGAGCACCTTCTTCACAAATGTTTGCTGTGTCCTGCACATATAATGTGGTTATCATTATATAGTTTTTCTTTTGGCTTTCTTTAAAAAAACCCAAAACCTTTAGCTCACTCGTCTAAGGTTTTCAATTGTTTTTGTAGGAATGGTAACTCATGCAAACAAAGGCTTTTGCTCTCTACAACTCCTCCAGAGTTGGTTGTCTTGGAGAATCTAGCGAACCTATCTGGTTACTGCTTTTCTTGCCAGTCAGTCAGTTTAGGTCAGTCTTTCTCAAACTGTGGTCCCGGACCACTGGTCGTCTGAGGACACCCCCTAGTGGTACATAGGTACTGCATGTAAACGATTGTTTATTTGCCATGAGTAAGCTTAACAACTGTTTAAAATAATAACGGATAAGTGGATAAGTGAATGGTAGGACTCAAGTCTCAGTGAGAACTGTTTGTTTTTTTATGACTTTGCTTGCTAATTACGTTCTGCACATGTCACCAGGTATTATTTAATTTAAAATGATTTAATCCGCAATTAAATACAATAGATAATGCACACAACACTTGTAGTAAAGAAAAACCTCTTTTGTTTTCCATTTGATTTTCATCATTTGAGAGCTTAGAATACACTCTGTCAGAATTTGTAAATAACTCAAAACATCCAGAGTAGATTTGTTCATAGTTTTGTTGTGGCCAGCCACATTTACAAAACAGCAACACCCTTCTCATTAAGATGAATAAATAAAACAATAATAAGTGAGTTAAGAGACTAATATTTTCATTTCAGGGTTTATATATTAAGATGTGTTATTGTGGGGGCAATTTGAAGGTAAGTTAAGTAGTTTTCAGGTTGAGAAAGTTTGAGAAACACTGGTTTAGGTTGATGGCCATGAATTGCTAAGTGTGCATGAAGCTTTACTTTGTCTTATTGAAGCTATTTGTTTAATAACTTTCTAGAACAAACCTTCACAGAACAGCTGGATTTATACACACAGGTGAATTCTATTCACTTATTATTTTCACTTTCATAAATGAAAAGTGAAGGCAATGGATGTTTGGGCTTACAGAGTAAATAAGGCTAAATTTAAATGCACACCATAGTCTTCGAATTTTTATTTGTAAAAACTTTGTAAACTATGTTCCTATTTCCAACCTCTTCCAACCTCTTCACACTTCGCTAAAAGTTGTGTTTATGACATCATAAAACATGTAAAAGCTTAAGACATGAATACTTTTGAAAGGCGTTGTGTCTGTTGCTTAAATCATACAGATGTGAAATGGTAGAGAATTTCCAGAGAAAGGATAAAGGAGCGAGCTGACCTCAAAGTGAGCATTACAGCTTTTTCATTTGACTAACCATTTAACACCACTTAAACAACTAAGTCTGTAACTGTGTGTGAGGCTGACACTGATCTATCTATTCTGTGATCAATCTATCATGAACACGACCTGCAGATTAAATCACCTCAATAGGGAAACTGATAACCCTTTTCCAGAAAGAGGACAAGAAATTCACCCAAACATCTGCACAAACATATCAACACACACATACACACATCATCTAGGGTGTCAAGAAAATCCGAGCTCATCTCACTTCCCCATGCTGGAGATTTTAGTTTAACAGTAATAATAAATAAAGTTATCTTTAAAATGAATCACTCAAGTGACATCAAGGCCCAACAGTAGACTTAAGTGTCAATAAAATAAATCTGGTTGTGTGTGTTGTTTTTGTCTCATGCAAACTTTGCTTTAATTCTACTTTTTTCTATCTAATCATAAGAAATCATAGTCAGTCAGAGAGAGTCATTAAACAGGAAAAGCAGGTTTCCTGCAAAAAGAGGAAGTTTCCAGCCTGCAGATTTATAAAAATAGCTGAGACTATTCCTTAGTTTAAAGGTAAAGTTTTAAAGAATGAAATCTAAACATTATTAGTAATTGGATAAGATTCAAAGTAAAATACTTATATTAATATTGGTTTACTTGTAATAATACTTACACTTATATTTGTGAGAACACTTACAAGAAAAACAAGTAACTGTAACTTTGGTATTAAATAATTAGAATCATGGATTATTCTTGGTTTCTTTTCAGAAAAACATCTGTAATAACTCACATTAAGATTATAATAAGTATAATTAATAAGTTATGGTTATAAAATCATAAATGAATGCTAAATCAGAGAAGCTAAAGAAAATAACTGTAATATAAATGTGATTTTGACATTGAACTTGAAATGGTGTAAAAAGGTGTGACTGCAATTAAACATCACTGATATGTTGGAGGTAGATGGTAGGTGAAAGGTGAAAGGAAGGGAAAAAGGGGAACTAACAGGAGAGCAGAGATGATCAATGCTTTATTTAGAAAATGTCGTGCAGGCAACAGACACAGGAGGTTGAGCAACCCTGAGACATTAGCACAGACATCATGACATGATGTCTCTTAAGACAATGATGGATATGAGATCATCTGTCTAAGCAGACAGCCAATGAAAACGCACCAAAAGGGTGGATAAACCCTATAAAAGGTGGGTGCAAAAGAGGAACCTTTTGTTGGATCCTCCGGGCAGCTTCGAGCCAAGATCGAGATGGACAAAGAACTCTGCAGCTGAAGAAGAGCCGGGGCCACGGAGCCGAAGACTGTCCTGCTCATGGAGACCAACCCGTCAGGCCCACAACCTGTGGCTTCGAATCGCACTTCTCTCATCGGCTGGGTTCAGACCCCAAAGACAAAGATGAAGACAAAGGCAAAGACAAAGAAGAAGAACTGGTGCCTTTTTTCCTGCCAGCACCAAGTCCTGTGTGACCTCACCATCCATGCGGAGAAGAAGCTCATCAGACCTACAGAGATCCCTGCCTTCGCCGATCAACATCTTCCTCCTGCTGCAGCACCTTCTTCATCATCAAGCCAGGTCTGGGGTTCGAAACGCCAAACTCCGTCCGTCTCTCTCAAAGGTTCCCTTTTTTAGTTCTCAGTGTCAGCAGTAGGGAAAGATAGACTAGATGATTGATTTTACTTATTTGATTATTTCTGCTACTGAATTAAGCTGTACTGACCCTTGCAAAAATGCCTTACTAATAAAATATTTAGCATAAAGAAAATCTAAAAGATGTTGTGGACATTCAGTTAATGAGTCACCTTAAAGTTCTTTGATGGTTGTAAAATAGCTGTGATGTTTGATTCTGGAGAGGAAGAGGTGGAAAATGTTTTTAGGTTGCTGGTAGCCCAAATGTAAAACATTATCCTTAGGACTCGCCCGAGTCACTAAAACCTACCTGGTTCAATAACAAATGCAAGTTGTAAAATAGAGAACGAGCGACCGTTAACAGGTGTGCTCTGTGAAACTAGTTGGCTGTAGGCTGCTCAGTCTGGCTAATTCACAGAGGGAAGAAGGGTGGGACACCTGGATGTAGGCCGTTAAAAATCAGGTGAATCGTTTCTCGAAACCAGCTTAAACAGAGTTTGCTTCAGTTCTGGACAGGGTAAATCCCAGCAGATTTAGGAAACTCAATTAACCCGTTAGAAGGAGAGCTGGTAGCACATCTCCCCTCTCAGAAGAGGAAGTACGAGAGTGAGAGAGTAGAGACAGAAAGGAGGGGGTGGCGCAACAACAAGGGTATCAAAAAAGGTCAAATGTTGGTCATTGACTTCTGATCCCTACCATCAGTTACACAGACAAGATGAAGATCTACCTCCTGTGTGTGTGGGCGTGTGGGCGTGGGTGTGTGGGCGCACGTTGGTACATGTGTACATGTGAGTGTGTGTGTATGGCTGCTGACGCCAGGTCTGTGTCAGAGAACTCGCTTTTTTACTCTCACTCATAAATTACTTGTCAGCTGCAGAATAGATCGAACCCGAGAGAGGGAAGGTGGCAGGGAATGAGAAAAAATATTGTCTGCCTTTTTTGAAACCATCAGAGAGACTCATCTGTGAGAACAGCATCGGAGGAGGGCAGGCTTAATTAAAGACACAAATCCCATTATGAATGATAAATTGAAGCACCACAGGTAAAAATCAGTGCGGGTCCCTTGCATACAAACACACTCACAAACCTGGAGTCATTGATATACAACTAGACAACAATAGAACGGCATGTTTTTCGTATTGTCTGAGGAAAAAGTGCAAAAGAAAAAAAGATGATGCATTGACAGAATTAATCAGAGCAAAGGGAGCTGATGGTGCCTGTTAAGGGAGAAATGTCGGTTGGGTTTCATGGCCAGCTTCCCAAAAGGCTGGTTTGGAGCAGAATAGAAGCTCGGGAGAAACAGAACACATAGTAGCTGAGCATTTGCAATGGAAAGAGGATTAATGTCTCTGACAGTGAAAAGACCAGAGACAGAATACAAGTCAGAGTATAGAGCCTTAATAATGCCATAGATTATTACCAACATAGAACAGCAGATCCACATTAAATTCATCCCCACAAACACACATTAGAGAATGTTGGGCTGCAAATGTCAAATGGAGATGGGTATTTCAACACTGTTTCTAAATCGCATACCTCCTGTCCCTACAGCATTTATTGAGCATTACAAACAACACATGTATACCAGGTGACTCAGAACCTATCAAATCACTGAACAGATGCTTAGGACAGATACATATGTGGATGTGCCAAAACTTTCTCCAGCTGAACAAAAGCAAAACTGAAGTTGTCACCTTTGGACCTAAAGAGGACTGATCTAGAGGCAGCACACAGCTTCAGTTATTACTGCTAGAAACTAGAGATCAGACCCAAAATCTGGGAGTAGTGATGGACTCTGACCTGAACCTTCAGAGCCACATAAAGACAGTTACAAAGTCAGCCTTCTATCACCTGAAGAACATTTCCAGGATTAGAGGACTAATGACTCAGCAAGATCTAGAGAAGCTCATCCATGCCTTTATCTTTAGTTGCATTGATTACTGCAACAGTGTCTTCACAGGTCTGCCTAAAAAAAATCAATCAGACAGCTGCACCACAAATCTGGAACAAACTTCCAGAAAACTGCAAAACAGCTGAAACACTGAGTTTCTTTAAATATAGACTAAAAACTCAGTTATTTAGAGTTGCTCTTGAAACCTAATCATGAAACATTAATCAATAATCTGATGTGCAAAATCTAATGTTGACTGTGTGTTCTATGACCTTATATTTTTGTATTTTTATGATGCAAAGCACTTTGAAATCCCTTGTTGCTGAAAGATGTTATACAAATAAAATTTGATTGATTGATTGATACATGTGTACACCAAGTCCACACTGCTAGTAAAAAGAAAAAGACTAAGCGGTTGGTATTCTTACTATTCACAACATCTTTATTTTGGCTTTTCTCAAAGAAATATAATTAATCAATGCAACAACAAATAGCTTTTTGGGCTTCCATTGTAACTTTATTCTTAACAAAATATTACAACAAAAACACTACAACAATGCAGTTTGTCTTGAAAGCTAATAAAAGATGGACAGGTTCATTAAGCTTTTATATGTGGCAATCACTACAGTGGTCAGCTATAGCATTTAAAAACTGCTTTGTTCTGCTTGTTTATTAGCAACTTCCTTAGAGTCTTGTGTGTGACCCCATATACTCCCACCACTTGGCTAACCAGTTTAAATGGAAGGAGACCCCTCTACCCCACCCCCACCCCCCCATACACACATGACTAGCAGAGAGCTTATGATGGTGGTCTGTAGGATAAAACTGATGCTAAGAAAAATTAAGAGAACAAAGGAAGAAAAGAGAACCAAGTGGTGGAAACTGAAAAAAGAAGAGTGGTGTGGGGATTTCAGGCAGCCGTTGAGAGAGGCTTGTGGTGATCAGGAGTGGTGGTGATCCCAGATGACTGGACAGCTACAGCTAAGGTGATTAGGGAGGCAGGGAGGAAGATATGTCCTCTGTGTCACATGGAAAGCGTGACACACCAAGTTGTGTTTGCAGAATTAAATATTTTGAACTGATGCAAACAAGCCACTGAAACTTGTTTTATGAGTTGTTGACTAATACAGAGTCATTTTACTCATGCAATGTGAGCTTACTTTGTTTTACCAGTTTTCTTTTCTTCTTTTCTCACAAACCTATGAAAGAGTCTTTAAAACATGCTAAACAGTATCTGGTTTATAAGTGCTGAAGGTAGAACTAAAAGTTCTGCTAAAACTATTGTTACTGCAATGTTTACAGAACAACTTTTACCATTCATTCCACAATCAGCTGTAGCCGACCGCTAGCAGTTTAAAATTTTGTTTATTAATTTATTATAAGAAATTTTATTACTTATAATAATTTAATCATAGCTGGTGTAAAATGCAAGTACAGAAAAACTCGAATATATGGACATGAAGAATACAGCAGTGAAAAAATAGAAGAAAAGTCATAAATATACAAAAGGCCCATGCAATATGGCACAAATGTCTTATGGTGCTATAAACCAGTCAACATTGACTTTTTTATTCAGAAATACTTTTACTATACCACATTTGTGCAATATCAGCACACAGTTACAAAGAGCTTGCCAGGGTGGATATAAGCTTTATTGCCTTCAACAGCTAAAATAATTTCAAATGGGATAAAGATCCAATGGCAGCCAATGTTTTCAGACTGCTGACTATCTCAGCTTGGCACACTTACTAAGATACAGCAACTTGCCAAATTCCACTAAAGTTGCCTTAGTCATCTTGTCAGATTTTAATTCAGCGAAACATTGACTTACAGGCTCGGCTGTTTTTGTGGGATTTTTTTGTTTGTTTTGTTTTTGAAAAAGCACAACACATGCATAAAAACATGTCTTATTTGTATGGGTAGAAAAATACACAAATCTCCCTCCAGGTTTAATTTTTAATGCCATTGCACTGTGCACAAAGTAAGTTTTACCTCTTCAAGTAATTGGCTCTTACTCATTGTCAATATGAGAGGCTGTCAGTATGAGAGGCTACTTTTGTATCTATTTAATACTTAATGGAAGAATAGTTTAAATTTGCAATAATTGTAAACAATTTTAGCACAGCAAGAGTTTCTATCACTCGAATAAAACTACATTTAAACTGGACGTCATTCAGAATGATGTCATATATAGCTTGTTTATTTTCAAAGAAAGAGGTATAGTTCTATGATAAAAGGGAAATATCATGTAAAATAAACTTTTTTTGCTTTAAATTATGTTACTCCCTCATCAAAAATAGACTTGGAGTGTTGCCTTGATTCTTTCATGCATGTTTGAGAAATCTTTTAATCTCCAAGGCAACCATTCAGCTGTCCAAAACGCCCGATTGGACGTAGCACTGCCTTCAAGATGCAGCTCTTCCTTGTAGCTGCACACTGCATGAAAAGTGGAATTTTCGATAGCTATTGACACCTAGTGCTGCCGTCCGCCTAGAGGGCTACCAGCAGGAGTTTTTTTTGTCAGAATGGGAAACTGCGCAGGGAACTGCGAAGAACTGACAGAAACTGTGTGTCCGTGTTGCCCCATCATCCCCCTTCCCTTGGGCCTAGAAGAGGCTTTCATAAAAAGTTGCTGGAAGCCATGCAAATTCAAATCAACTATTGAGTACTGGCCTTTCTGGCTATCTCTCTGTTGTAGTTCACCGATTTTCCCTTCTGTGCACCACCCAGGTCTGTTTACTAGTTCCGGGTGTTAGAGATTTTTTAGTATTATCATTTTATTTTCGTACTCTAGTTCACATTAAGTCTATAGATCTTTGTGATTTTCTGTTTAAAGTGTTCTCTTCTTTAAATGACCCGGAGGTCACTACTGTCTGTTCAACTTTACGAGAAATAGATAACACTGAGTTTCTCAGACTTTAAACCCTTTTGCAAGAACACCTCCTAATTTAGTAACCACCTGTGAGCAGTCGTATTTTGTTTTCTTGACAGTATTGACCGAGATTTGAACCGGGCTCAGACCTTTGATCAGATATCACATCTGGACCTGGGTTGTTAGATGTTTGGGTTAGAAGCTTTACGACCGCTGTTGTTTTTCCTTACTGCCCCCTTGCCTGTCCTTATTTGACAATAAAAACAGGAGCCGTTGTAAGGGCAGCCCAGAATGCTCTGTGGATTCCTCGGAGAAAAGGTTCTCAGAGCCTTCTCCCAAGAGTTCTCAGAGCCTTCTCCTTTTGCAAAAGCTCTACATAAAATTCATATACGTTGTCTGTGGTTCTTTCTTTTATTTAGGTTCGAAAGGAAAATACCTATCATTATTTGGTGCCGAAACCCGGGATCTCTCACCTCCCCCGCTGTCAGGCAGAGGAAGACGCGCTGAATCCGTGCACGGCCAGAGTCAATTGGACCTGGAAAGGAAAACCCAGGAAGCAAATTCTTCGCTGGGCCAGCGACGTATCCGACTTTGTCTGCTAACGGCGGAGTGACGAGATCCGACTGGACAACCCAAAAACTACAGAAACGTAGGTGAATTTTAAGTCATACAGGTTTGAGTCCTTGTCAAATATTAATTTGACTAAAGAAATACAGGTTTGAGTCCTTGTCAAATATTAATTTGACTAAAGAAATACAGGTTTGAGTCCTTGTCAAATATTAATTTGACTAAAGAAATATAGGTTTGAGTCCTTGTCAAATATTAACATTTTAATTTGACTAAAGAATAATGAAGGGTTAGAGTCCCAGTTGACAGAGAGTTTCAACTAAAGGCAAAAGGATAGGCTCTTAGAGCTTCCTTAATAGGAGGACACCTCTTAAGGGAAAGTCCTCACTTAGATAGAAAGTTTGTTATTTGCTGTGCTGCTACTGGTTTTGTTTGCTGTTTTGTTGCTGTGTGTGCATGAAGGAGTGAATGGTGTTTCTCTCTCTGGGAGTAAAACTCTCTGCCTTCGGAATTAGAATCCAAAGTGAAGAACCGCTTGGAGCTCGGCTCCAAGTAGAAGCCTGTTCTTCAGGAGGCACTGAGCGCTGACTTACAGCACTTTCTCTGAGAGAGCACGCGATACTAGTATTTTTAAACAATGGGAAACACAAATTCCTGTAATTCCTCACTTATTGAGGGCCCCGAAGGGGATGAAAAGTACATGATGTCCAGATTTCCTGGCAGCATTGTACATATAAAGAAATGGAAAAAGAAATATAAAATAGATGGGAAGCTAAAGATTGATCAATGGCAAGCAATTGTGGGAATTTTGGAGAGTAGTGTAGCAAGAAAAAAGGGGATAAAAAAAGTTAGAAAGGAAGATGAACTAAAGTGTGCCAAATTATGGTTAAAAGCAGCCATAGACCGGAAAGAACAAATTAAAAAGGTTAAAGAAAAAAGGCCAGTAGATATTGACAGGCGGAATGCCTCGGTGGGACGGGGAGAGCAGGTACGGCCGACTGCTCCTCCCCCAACCGCTGCAGCAGATTCGTCTGCCTTTGTCTCAGTGTCACCAGGCTCGGTGAATAGACAGCCGAGTGCACCTTTTAATACCAGTGAGGAAGCCACTATCTTATTTGTAAGACCAGAAGATAATGAGCCCATATTTAGTGCAGTTCAAACCCCTCCTCCAAATATGCAGCCCCCACCACTCTCAGCTCCTCCAACTCTCACTCCAGCACGCGCCCCAAGTACCAAACTGACCACAGACCCAGTGTCAGTTCTCACACCTACCAAAATTTACCCTCCTCTTCCAGTCTCTACACCCCCATTATATAATGAAGAAAGTGCAGGTCCAAGTGGTCTGGGACATTCATATGATCTGAGAAAGTACAGAACTCCTCGAGTTATGTACAGTTCTGAAGGGGCAGAACAATATCCAATGATCCAGGTCCCAAATCCTAATCCTAGAGATGCCCAGTCGCCACATATTTATGTTTTTAGACCCTGGACCTTGAAAGAGGCCAGAAAGGCGGTAGAAGGAATAACACCTGCATCAGAGGACCCCGATAAGTGGGTGGAAGATATGACTGGATTAATCCATTCATATAGACTAAATGGAGTGGAAGCAGGAGAAGCAGCCATGTCCTCATTAGGAAAAGATTGGGCAAAAGTGAGGGGAAATTATACAGGGAAAGAAACTAATAATAGTAATATGTTAGTTCCAATTTCATACCCTCCAGGAGCTAACCCTGCTCTCTCTGATGCATTTAAAGCACAATGGGACCCATTGTGTGAGAGAGTTAGAGTAAATTTCCGTAAAAGGGCGAATTATAGTCATTTGTCAGGAATTAAACAAAAAGTTGGAGAAGACGTAGACGATTTTCGTCTGCGGTTTGAGAAGGAGTTCAAAGTTCACAGTGGGATCACTTATGACGCAGGAGCAGAGGGTGTATATCAACAACAGTTAAAAAACGCTTTAATGTCAAGTTTCCGCCCTGAAATTGAGGGCTGGATTAAAAAACACCTAGTTGAATATGATGCTGCCTCAGTCCCACAGTTGATGACATGGGCACGTCATGCAGAAAAAGTAGTTAAAAAACCAAAAACAGGATCAGATGTTTTTCATCTGGAGGATTTTGGAGAAGTAGACACCTCTGTCTTTTTCCGCGGCTCCTCAAGAGGCCGAGGGAAAAACAGCAGCAGAGGAGGTCGCTATGAGCAGCCACCCCGAAACTATACCCCTCAAAAACCACAACGTCCAGATGGATGTTGGACTTGTGGTCATCCTGGCCACTGGGCAAGACATTGCCCAGAAAACAAAATAAATCACCGGAAGGGTGGCAGATGGGAGAAAAAACAAAAGTATAACTCCTCAGCATGACTAGACTTTTCCACAACCAAACAAAACTTAACACCAGATCAAATTGATGAAATAGTGGATGTATGTGCAGCTTGGGATATGTTAAATGCATTAAAAGAAAAACCTTATATCACACTGATTGTTTGCGGGGAAAAAGTTGCATTTTTATGTGACACCGGCGCATGCAAAACAGTTTTAAAAACTAAAATAGAAGGTGTAAACCCCACAAATGAATCCATTTGGGTGAAATCTGCCGATGGACAAACACATAGAGAACATATGTCAAAAGGCACATCCTTTAAAGATCCTGAGACAGGAAATAAAATAAAAGCTTCTGTTGTAATGTCACTTAAATGTCCGACAAATCTATTAGGTAGAGACCTAATGACAAAATTAGGGATAGCAGTAGTCCCTGTACAAGATGGCATGAGAGCTGTTAGACTAAAACATTCTGATCTGTACACAGTTCACAAGGATGAAAAAATCTACTGTTCATATGATCTAAAGCCAGCTGACAATCCTCATGTCCCAGGAAAGCTTCTTAGAGAAGCTCGAGGACAGCTGGACTCACCTGAAACAGAAATGAACTATAATCAGTTGCATGTAAAAATGAACATCCTAAATGATCCACAGGATGATTATGTGCAAACGTTTTTAGAAACAAATCCTGTGACACTTGCTGTGACTGAAATGTTCACAGACCGGAGGTCTTATGCAGCTGTGACTGTGCTCCTTCCGACTAGTCAAACAAAGCTGTATAAATTACCTGCAAACCCATACATTTCACTTTATAAGCCGCATAATATTACATGGGCAGATGTGGGTAACAGAACCAAAATCGCTGAAAGACCCAGCTGGATACATCTTAGTCACTGTAAGCGGCAGAGAGTGTTTGACCCCTAATTCGGAGTAGGGAGGAAGGTGGGCTTTTAGCCTCTGGGCTACACAGGCATTCTAATTTTAAGTATTATTTTGTCTCAAACCCAGCGAAGAACTGCTAAGATTCTCACTCTTTTAGTTTGGGGGTTCTGACATCTCTGCACGCCGAGCAGTAATGGGGACTCCATATGCAAGATGGATCTTCTACTGTGCTGTGACTGCTGTATGTTTGATGTTTGGAGAAGGAAGTGAGCCTGAGTTCCACCCACACGACTACAGCACCAACCTGTGGTGGAAACTGATGAATAGAACTGCTTATGAAGGACATGCTGTGAACTGCTACGTATGTGCGCAGCTGCCGGTTTCCATACACAACTCAGGTCTCCGACCAGGTAACATTACAGACGACAAACAGATGTGTCTCTATGTTCTAAGCACCAGACCACGGCGCGTCCCGCCCCTAAGGGGAGACAGACCACGTGAGAAGGATTATTCAGCTGACCTCCGGATGGGTGAGGCTGTGCAAGGACTGTTTCAATCTTTGAATTGTTCACTTGCAGAGGATGTACTTCCTTTTTCGTCATCTCAACAAACTGTATGGAAAATACCAGAGATCATTTCGTTAGCAGGAGCTAAACCAGGATCTCTGGGGAACTGTGTTTATAATAATGGAAATGTTTTTCTAGGGACATTGCCCTGGAACTTGTGTAACAGAGTTTACACCTACTGCGAACCGACACAGGATTACATCACCTGCGTAGCCTGCAGGGGTCAAAGGATGGCTCCACACTGCAAAGGCTGGAAGGAAAACCCAGACTGTGACAACTTGCTTCAGGAGAGGAGTTTCAACATCACGCATAAGATAAAGAGGAGACAAGAGACAACACTGTGCAGTGCCATAGTGCCAGGAGATTATGGCTCAAGGATGTTATCTGATTGGTACTTCATATGTGGAAATGAAGCGTACATGTTCTTGCCGAAAAATTGGGGAGGACTGTGTGCTGTGGTTCCCTTGATCAACCCGATTGCATTCATCAGGAAAGCACAGGATGATTCACACACCCGCTCCAAACGAACAGTTATGTCAGAGGTCAAAAGATGGGGAGGCCTCACAACACATACTGGAGTTCCATGGGAATTCAGGATTTGGAACGGCGGAGAAAAATTTATGCAAAGCCTGTTTCCATGGGTTGGAATAGGTGAGATTCGGGACCACGTTGAGATAAACAGGTACTGATTACTGCGACTAATCAACATCACATACCAGCTGGCCAATGGCACCATGGAAGAACTGACTGAACTGAGAAACATGGTTATGCAAAATCGTGTTGTCCTGGATTTCCTCACGGCCCCTCAGGGAGGGGTCTGTAAAATCATTGGCCCAACGTGCTGTACTTTTGTACCTGATGAAACAGGTACTGGAGGAACTATTTCTGATACTCTATATGAGCTGGAAGATCTAAAACAATATGTAGAAAGTGGAACACTCGGCTCAACTTCTTTTGATTTGTTTTCATGGCTTACATCTGGACCATGGTGGAATTTGCTGTTAAAGCTTGTGACACCTATTCTGGTTGTTTTAGTTCTGTTCTGCCTTTTTACGGGTTGCATTATTCCTTGTCTACGAAAAATGATGTTTAAAACAATTAACACAACTGTTATCAGCTATCAGTTGGCAAAGGCATCATATGGGACAACTGAAGTTTCAAGTTTCTGACGATTTTCTGACCAATGATGAAGTCCTGTAATAAATAAACAGAAAAATTCATTTGCTGAATGATTCCTACACTGAAAATGTTTAAACAAGTGGTGTTAAGGATGAGAAAACTGCTTTTGATTTTTTGCTGTTTCTTTTATTTTATTTTTTTTCATTTATTACATTATTTTCCAATTATTCACTTTGTATTTTCTGTGTTTAGCTTAGAAAAAAAAAATTCTTGCATTTATTGGTTCTTTTCTTTTCTTTTCTTTTCTTTGCTTAGCTTTTGCATAATGAAATGATAAAAGGGGGGAATGTTAGAGATTTTTTAGTATTATCATTTTATTTTCGTACTCTAGTTCACATTAAGTCTATAGATCTTTGTGATTTTCTGTTTAAAGTGTTCTCTTCTTTAAATGACCTGGAGGTCACTACTGTCTGTTCAACTTTACGAGAAATAGATAACACTGAGTTTCTCAGACTTTAAACCCTTTTGCAAGAACACCTCCTAATTTAGTAACCACCTGTGAGCAGTCGTATTTTGTTTTCTTGACAGTATTGACCGAGATTTGAACCGGGCTCAGACCTTTGATCAGATATCACATCTGGACCTGGGTTGTTAGATGTTTGGGTTAGAAGCTTTACGACTTCTGTTGTTTTTCCTTACTGCCCCCTTGCCTGTCCTTATTTGACAATAAAAACAGGAGCCGTTGTAAGGGCAGCCCAGAATGCTCTGTGGATTCCTCGGAGAAAAGGTTCTCAGAGCCTTCTCCCAAGAGTTCTCAGAGCCTTCTCCTTTTGCAAAAGCTCTACATAAAATTCATATACGTTGTCTGTGGTTCTTTCTTTTATTTAGGTTCGAAAGGAAAATACCTATCACCGGGGCCCGACCAAAACCCCCCAGTGTTATTACCTTGAGAAATAATTAGATTTGGTTAAGTATAAAATAGGCATTAATGCCAAAAATGTTTAAATGTTGCAAGACGTACAAACGGAACAAATACAGAGAGACATTCACCATCCAGTGCTTGGCCACACTTAGCTCACCTTAGGGAAGTAACCAAGTGTACATCCCAAGTGCAATTTTCAGGGTAAATCTGATGATACATTGTCAACATTGCATGTATGTCGAGCTCATCCAAGATTGTGTGATGGAATGTAGACACAGCCACCGCTGTACACATTTCTAAGAGAAATGTTTCTGCACTTTACATAAAACACATCAGTTGTGCTACCATGTGATAAAGTTCCACTCATGTGAAATATTGGTCATTTTAATACCATAGTCACATGTCCATGGCATACTAAGTTGTTGACTCTTCTGAAATTGACTCCTAATCTGGTCTTAGTGATTAAATACTCCCAAAAAATAACTGTACCAAAAAAATACCAAAAAAAACCTGCATTCCAACATGTACTCCTTCAAGTGGAGATGTAAATACATGTTGGTGTTACAGTACAATGGGCATTGTTCAGCTATAGAAGTCTGCCATGAAGAAGTATGATTGGAGAAAGTATATTCAAACAATGGCCTACCTTATCCAGTAAAATATATCTCACAGGTGTGTTAGGAACACTGAAAACCCTAGTTTTGGTTGAATTGATGATACAAGAGCAGAATATGCAGGACTACATACAATAGACTTTTGTTGAACATGATCTTACTTTGACATTCCACCCATCTGGAGATTTATCATAACTTAATCAAAAATAAGAAAAAAAAAACATTTTCCAGAGTGGTTCATTGTACAAAAAATAGTTTTGTGAGCAATATTCAGACTAAATGTTACTGTTCACTGAAAGAGTCAGGTCATATTACAGTAACAGTGTGAATTCCATACCACAAAACAGGGCTGAAGAAACTACAGCTAATTCATCAGTACATACAATTAGTTGCTTAACTCTTGAGTTTAAATTGAAGAACAAAACAGATGGAAGTATATGATGCTTTCTGATAGAGTATAAGCATTTTTTTTTAAGATTTTGTTAGTTAAGCAATAAATATAACTCAGACATGATCAATCATATTCATTATATTCTGCATGAACTAAAAAGATGACAGCTCAAAGTAGAATTGAGTAAATAAACATCTACCCAATTAAAAACATTTTATTAATTAATTATAATGAAAATGAAATCTATTGTCACTTAATTTTTTGAAAAACAAATCCTCTAGAATAATTTTTTTCTGTCAACTTCCTGTTCACACTCCAGTCCATTTAGTGGCCGTAATGCACCCTTATAGTTGGTCAGGCAACTGCCATTAAACTAGATGGGCCTCATGTATAAAGCGTGCGTACGCACAAAAAATAAGCGGCGCTATATTTTACTCACAAGCAGGCATGTATAAAAATGAATGTGGCGTGACAATGTGCGTAACTATACACAAACTTTTGACCTGCTGAAAATGTGCGGCAGCCACGCAAACATTTCTTCTGTGGACAATAAAGCGTCAAAACTCACCTAAATACACTGAAATCTGGTACGATGCATGAAATACAATAGCCATTCTCCTGCTGGAGCTGCTGCCTAGTGGCAGGTTCAGACAGAACACAGTGGGCTGCGAATTAGTGTAGCTAGACAAACTGTAAATAAATTTCCTACCATTTCTGTTGCAAAAAACGGGTGGTGTTGCACACCATAGTGGTACATATGTGTTTCTGTGTGTGACAAAGGAGCCAAATCCTGTCGCCAACATGGACACAAAAGCTATAAATGGCTGAACAAATTGAAAGTTCATCTATTAAAGTGACTAACCCTAAACGTCTTACCCTAAATATTTTTAATATTACATTCAAAAATATTAAACTTCAATATTGAAGTTTATGAATATATAAACTAAAATAGAATAGAATAGAATACAAGTACTTTATTCATCCCAGCAGGGAAATTACTTCACAGTTACAGCATAGAGACAAGACAAGACAAGAGACAAGACATAATAACAACGTCCGGGTGTTGAGTCTGGAGTTTGGCTGTGGCAGAGCTGATGACATCACAGGCCACCGCTGCATCAGCTGATGGGGGAATGTAAACAGCGATGAAAATGCGTAAACTCCCTCGGTAAATAACACGGCCACATTCCCACAGCCAGAAGTTCAATGTCCGGGCTACAAATCTGTTCCTTCACGTTAACATGACCGGGATTACACCACCTCTCACTCACATAAAGTGCAATCCCGCCGCCCCTCTTCTTCCGACTCTTGGAATAGTCCCTGTCCCTGCGCACCAAGGAAAATCCAGGGACCTCCACGCTGTATTCCGGAATAAGCGAGTGCAGCCAGGTTTCCGTGAAGCAGAGATACTGCACTCCCAGTACTCCTTCTGGGTCCTAACCAATGCCGTGAGTTTGTCTGTCCTATTTCCCAAAGACCTCACGTTTCCCACAATAATCGCTGGTACCGTTGGCCTGCGCCGTCTCCTCTTCTACCTCCGTTTAACTCCAGACCCGCAGCCCCGTCGTCTCCTTCGTAACTCCTCCGGGACCACAGGCCCGTCTCCGGGCAGCAGCAGAGGCCCACACAGCGCAATCAGCCGTTCACGCGAGCAAACAATGCCGCTACTCCGCTCGGCGAGGTTCTCCACAACCAAGAGTAGAAAAAGTAGCAGAAGAATGCGGAGAACATTGACAGAACCACATCCAGCCATTGTAGAAAGCCCAACTGATGATCCATGGGTTCTTCAAGCACGGATCCTTAATCGGTTACAGCAAATATACACAGACAAACACACACGACGGGAGCTGCGTCTGCAGGCAGCCAGCTGCGCCGGCGCCATCTTGACGAAAGCGCCATCTTGACAAAAGGTAAAAACAGGGGTATATATATTATTTTTATGAGTTTGACACTTATAAAAGTGAAAATAATTTCAAATTATAAATGTTTTCCAAGTTGACTTAAAAAGTTAGTTATTATTGTTACAGGTGAGTTACAAGTACAGAAATGTAAATGTTAAGGATGCACAAATTTGAAAAATTTGGGCCGATATTGATATGCTGTATTAACACCTGTCATGAACATGAGTAAGTCTTAATGAATATTTATGACTGTTGTCATAAAGTGTCATTTGGTAAATCATGTCACTTTTAATACAAAGTTGACATTATTCAAAATGTCTTCGTTATGACAACTTGACATTAACCAAGAAATCATGATCTGACATAAATTTGTTATAAAAGAATTAGTGATAAAAAATATGCAGCTTTATGTTATTAAAGCTAAAGTTTAATGTGACTCATTTATGTTCCTCATATATGAACATGTTGCATATAAGCAATATATGATTATATTTTAATACAGCACTGACTATAAAAAAATATATACGTATACATAAATACGAGTGACGTGCGGTCAGGGAAGGTAAAAGACAGTAACAGCGAGCTAGTGATACAGTAAATAAGGGAAGCTACATGAGTCTACGTGTAGCTTGGCTGATATGGACAGACTTAGAGTTGTTGATATGGAGTTGTACTCATATGGGTTTCCCCTTTGCTGTGCAGCATAGCACTAAATTAATAATTTCTATATGTCCAAGTTTCATAGAGTTAACGGAATTATTCTACCTTGGCAGCGAGGCTTTGGATGACATGTTAAAGTATTGTGGCAAAAGTATAGTCTTTTTGTGCTTCGAAAAAGCACAAAAAGACTATACTTCTTGTGCTTTTTGCGCATGCGCAAAATTTCCTTATGTAAACAATAACATGCAGGGGTTATTATGATTTTGATTAAGTCAGTGCCTCACCAGCCATGAACCTCATCGCATGTCCCTGATACATACATACATATACATACATGCATATATTTATACTGATATAAAATATATTATAATTGGGGTGGGGTTTATTTATAAAGACATGTCCAGTGATGAATTGTGATGTCATTGTTTTTCATTCAATGACTGAGAATCCACGTTGGTCTGCTGAAGCGCCTTTACATATACAAGGCTATTCCTATGCTAAGTAGAGTTGTTAACACCTCCCGCTTGTGGGGTTCCACAATCGTCAGCATTCGACTCCCGTGAATGAAAATGCGCTCCTCTGCTATCTGTCAGTAGCTGTCGCTCACGAGATGCACTCTCAACAGTGTGCGGGGTCAAACGCCACTTTTTGTGCTGTGGCAGTTTCCAAGCTTCTGAGCTTCTGCCTCACAAAGCAGCCCTCCCCCACTCAGCTCCTTCAGACTAGCCATTCCACAAGCAATTAGCCTTGTGGAATGGCTAGTCTGCTGAGCTCATTATATACTAGCTACTTCTCAGTGCAATGCTGGTGTAAACGTTGTTTGCTTTCAAAATATCCCCCAGTCCAAACATAACATATTGATTATCAATCTTCTATAAAGAGCTCCCTTGAGAAAATTTCTGTAACCTAGTTTCACCAAACATCGGCTAACTTTCCAATTGTCAACTGATCTGGGTAGAAACTAAATGGAAATCACACAGCTAGAGGTTAAACTGAAAATAAACAACAAAGAATAGAGAGAAATGCCTTATATCCATTTAAGCTGAATATAATTAGGTTTGTGTTTTGTTATACCCAGAGTATGCTTCAGTGCAATATTGCCATAAGTAGTCTGGAATTCATATATTATCTGCACCTTTATTTATTCTGGTGTATTCAAGAAGTAAAGCAAAACAGCAAAAGTGACAAACAAATTAGAAGCATTGGGATTAATTTGAACAAACACAATAAAGTTAATAATATTTGTGGACTCCAGAAACTAAAATAATTACTTTATTTGGCCCCACTCCACAATTTACTATTACTCTTGGTAAAGAGATGTAAAAAACTTTAAAATAACTACATGTTTTAGTGGAATAGTAGAATCTTACAGAAGTGTACTGCTGACATGGAGGAACACACATTTTTGACCACTAACATGTTGTAACGTGATAATCATATTGTATAAATGTGATAATTTCATCCATTGATAAGGTGGTGGTAGTATGTTAAAGAAGTGTAGTACAGTGGCTAACCTGAGTTGGTCAAGTTTCCCTGGAGATATACTGCTGCGGCATTGTGGTTGAAATCATTAATAGTATGCTCACTCTGAGCAGGATCCTAAACAAAATTGGACTGCATAGAAGCAATCTTCAATCCAATCCTCTAGATGTGGTGGTGTTCCTAATTGCACGTCTGGAATAAAGCTGAAGTTAGTTTCTGATTGTAGCTTTAGATTTGGCAAATGGCTAAAGGGCAATTCCTACCAGAGGTGGAGTCACATGACTTGGACTAGAGTCAGACTCGAGTCATTAACATTAAGACTGTAGACTTGACTTGAAAAAATGTTCAGATGCTTGCACCTGACTTGGATTTTACACCAATAACTTGGGACTTGAATTAGACTTGAACCTGTTTACTTGAAAATACTCGACAATTTACTCAAAATCTAAAGCTTAAAACACATATTACTTATAAAGTGGGGCCTGTTAATTCGTTGCTCTAAAATGCTCAAGCTGGTGTGCGGCCGCGACAGAGACATGCTGCAGCTGTGCAAAACTGCACGCGTGAGTGTGTGTGTGTGTTATGGTGTGTTTTGAGCACCTTTTGAGCATCAGGCACATCTGGTTTACATTCAAAGTCTGTGGAAGTGAGCCAAGGGCACCTCGCGGCGCGTTTCACATCAAGAGCATTCAACGCGTCCAACAAGTAGGCTGGCAATGAAAAGCAACAGCTATAGCAATTTTGACGCGTTTGACGCGCCTCCACATAGACTTTGACTGTAAACTAGACGCACCAAAAGTGTGAAACACTAGGTGTAGAACAAAATGTCAATTGTCTGCATTGAAAGTGGGAGCAAACCAGCAAAAGACAGATAACTTTGCACAGTTCTGTCCCCCAAACTTACCAAGTGAGCTGATTCATGCAGATGTTAGCTACATGATGACTAGCTGATGCCAATGTATCACGTTAAACTTGTTAACCAGAATAGGCTACTAGTATTGTTTATTTATGTTCAAAAGTGGGTAGTGCTGGTTACATTTGAGTAACGTTTTGGGAAAAAAGGTATGAGGTAAGGTAAAAGCAGTTTTACTGCACTGTACTTTATTCTTTTACTTGAGCAGATTGATTTTGCATTTAAACAAATACTTTAGAGATGTGAAACCTTAGATTTCTGCAACATATGAGCTAATGTTCATGCAAATTTGAGCATAATTATTCAACATTTTATACATGACACTGTTTATATCCATGTTTTTGTATTAATAAATATGAATATATTCTATTTGAAATGTTAGATAAAGATTTGTTTGTGTATTTATATCAAAGCAAAAGCTTGTTTGCCCCCCCCCCAAAAATAATACTGGTATATTTGAAGACATCTACGTTGGGAAATTATATTGACTAAATTGTTTACTGCAGTCAATGCATTAATTCTACAGTTTTTTTTATACTTTGTGTTCAGCTAAATGTGTTATCAAGATTTGAGATAAATACAGATTTAAAAAAGAACACATGGTCCATCATTTGCATAATTGCAACATTGTAAAAAAAAAAAAAGACTTGAAATGATTTGAAAATCCAAGTGTCACACTTAGAACTTGACTCAACTTTTGCTTGTCTTGACTTGAGACTTGACTCGGGACTTGAGGATAAAGATTTGAGACTTACAAAACACTGACTTGTTCCCACCTCTGATTCCTACTAATTTTCACTACCTTGAGCATCTAATGTGTTCTACATTAAAAGCTAACATGCTTAGACATTTCAAACCTGGCTAGATTATTCATCTCTGATGTTTTGTTGCATGACAATAAAGATAATTTGTATTTGAAAGGCTTTTGGCAGCATTATCTCAGCTGATGCCTCCCTCCAGAAAGTCACAACAGCTAAGCAGAACAGCTCTAGCTACTATGAAAATTTAAAAAAGGAGTAAATCAGAAGGTTCAAAGTTAAAATAAAAACGAATAGATGCAAAAAGTTCTTAAATCTCTCATTATTGAAGTTTCACAAAAGCTTCACAAATCATAAACTAGGTTTGAAATATTCTAATAGTGTAGAATAATCTGGTCCAGGTTTGAAATGTCTAAGTATGTTGGGTTTTAAAGTAGAACATAATAAAAGCACTCAATGTAGTGAAAATTAGGTGGAGTCACCATATAGCCATATCCTGAGACTTAAGGCAACTGGAAACCAACTTCACCTTTGTGGTTCCTTACTCTAGAGGATAGAACTGATGTTTCCTTCTGAATAGTCCCATTCTGTTTTGGATCCTACTCAGAGTGCACATACCATTAATGATTTTAACCACAATGTGCAGCAGCCTCAGTATGTCTCCATGTCTTAGGAAGTGGTCAGGTTTTCTTTCATACTTGGTCTGTTAGCCAGTGTTACTAACCTTCTTTATGCATGCACTTAGCATACTACCGCCACCTTCTGGTATCACGTTTCTACAATATTTGATCACGTTTGTGCAATATAAGTATCATGTTGTAAAATATAATTATCATGTCATAGCTTGATAGTGCTCGAAAATTAATTTTCCTCTGTGACAGCAATATGCTTCTGTATAATCCAATTCTGAAACATTTAGAAAAAAAAATATGCACTAGCGAAAAATCTACCTGAAGCATGCTTCCTGCATGCTATACTTTATGTTGCAAATGTAAATAATCAATTACTTTCAGGGATAGAAATATGATGCAACATTGAAATTAATTTCTCATAGTTTCAAAATAGGAAAGACCAAAGATGATGATACTCAAGTCAGACAGGAATTGGTTGGTCTTTAAAGTCAGAAAATGGCTAAAAAAAATAACCATGCCAGACTGTTCAAATGCTGCTGCATCAAAGCATATTATTATATAGTATTAAGTGCAGAAATATGTTAGACAAAGAAACAGTGATACCCTCATTCTTGAGAATTGTGAAGCATAACACACCAAAGAATCTTGGACAAATTCAAATGTTATAGACTGCAGCTACAGTCAGTGCTTCAAAAGCCAACACACACAGATGGATCAGGGACCTGGGATACAATGTTCTCATTGTTTGTGTTAAGCCTGGGCCAAAGAGGAAAATGAGTGAACTGTGACATTGTGTTATCAATGTCATAGAGTGGATTAAAAGTCCACTCTTCTATGACGAGATGCTGTGAGCAGAGAATGTTGATTTCATTTTTTTAGCCATACTTGGCATGTGCCTACATTGCCAAAAGTATCAATACCTGGTTTGATGTTCATGCTATCACTGAACTTTGTCATCGAACAGTCAAGAGAGACACGAGTGTCAGCAATGCAGATGAAGGCTGCCTTTTGGCAATCTGTGCTTCCTTCCTTACAGGGATCTATGATTAGTTAAAAAAATAGACCTTATTTGGGAAATATTTATTTTAGTTGTAAAAACAATACAGTAATAATACTTTATACTTTATATTTAGTTTTTATCAATTTTAATAAAATATTTTCACAGGAATGTGAAATGTTGTTCACGTTGCAATGCATTCTGGGTAAATGACATGTAATGGTCCTACTGCCTGGCTCCTCCAGTCAAAAGAGTGATGAGTAAAGTTATTAAGCCTTTTTAAGCCTGCGTGACTGATCAAGGAGATCAGTCACGCAGTAGAATACGGGAATAGAGCAACAGCGAGAGAATTTAACATGAACGAATCAATGGTGCGGAAGTGGATATATATTGTGACTGCACTAGCGTTTGATCTACCGTAACAGTATCAGACTGTTTTTTACGTGTTTATTGAATCGAGGAAAAGTTCCCCTCCACTATATGTTATACCTTGCTGTTGTTAAAAGATAAACTGTGTCACGAAAATACCACGTCACTTACTTTACCTTGGGGAAAATAATAAAACAGCTGTTTATTCATCTTGGGAATGAATGGAGTTTTCAGAAACTGGTTTGTAATCTATTAATAAAGTTTGACTGACCTATCTGACTATTTTGTTGACATTCCCTTTAGCGCAGTTCCATTTAATGGATGCATAACATAACCCCAGCCTCTACTGTAGCATCTATTCTATGCGCCTTATAATATGGTGCGCCGCCTTATATATAAAAAAAGTTTTAAAATAGGCCATTCATTGAAGGTGCGTCTTATAATGTGGTGCGCCTTATAGTGCGGAAAATACAGTAACTAAGTAAATAAGACATTTAGTGCCACTGCTGTAACATAAAAATTTATTTTTAACCTGGCATCAAAGTTTGGCCAGAAAAGTCTGTGCTTCCAGCTTCAACAGTTTGCAAGCAAATATTCTGATAAAATATGAATAACAAAACCTGAATTTATCACTATACTCCTCTATTATTAACAGCAACAGACTGACCCTTCAATTGATCTGCAGTTTTACCTGCGGAAGACGAATTATAAGAGTCCATACCGCCACTAAGACTTATGGGCTGAAACAATGTGATTTATGGAGCTGTTATTACTGCCCAGTTGAGCTGCTAATGTTCCCTAATGAGGCATAACCTCCAACTCAGCACAAAGGGTTGTATCACAGAAGATTGGAGACAGCAAATGTTGCATCACCAAGAAGCAAAAGAAGAAAGTGAGCCAAACAGCATTCACACACAGAAAACAGGCATATTCTCCTAACTGCATATTAGTATAGATGAAAAAAAGCAGCTTTATTAAATGTTTGGCCAATCGAGATTGTCATTGTAGCTTTAATTTACAGAAAGAAAATTTATATGTACGTAGTGAATACCAGGTTTTTGAGTAGTAAAACAGGAGGTCATTGAAATTTTAAAACATCCAAATCAAATGTGACACTTATCCTGTACAATTAAACTAAACACAACAATCTGTTTGCAGTAAAAACAGAACTTGCTTTTTTAATGTGCACCCATTACTTACAGTAGTTTTGAGCTTTTTGATTCAATTGCACTACAGTGAACCCTCACTATATAGCAGTTCACCTTTCACGGTCTCGCTGCTTCACGGATTTGCATCGTGCATTGTGTTCTGCATTCTGATTGGCTAAACAGTCTCTCCGCTTCTTCTCTACCTGTGTGTCAATAACGTTGCGGTTTAATATGTACACGTACGTAAAACAGCTTGCCAATTTCAAGAATTTTTTTGCTCAGAAGAAAAAAGAGCGACAACAACTACCGATAACTATGTTTTTTTCTCGAAAAAACACACCTGCTCCGCAGGCTTTAGAAGAAAAAGCGCTACAGAGCAGAGTCAGGATGCAACGGCTCAGTCAGAAGAGCAGTGAAATACACATGAGTCACTATTTGTCCTGTTTTTTCATAATCATTTTTCATTTTCTCCCGTTCTAATCCAGTGACTCGGGTCGCGGTGGGGCGGTGCTGATCTCCGCAATTTGAAGCCTTCAGTTCGTATTGATGATTAAAATTATTACTTTGCAGTACGGTACTTATTTGTAAAAAGAAACAAAAAAAACATTTATACAGTACTTTTATTTGTTAAATAAATGCTTGGGCCTGTAAAAAGGTTGTGTTCTTTGGTTTCAATGTGTTATAGAGTATTTCATTGTATAATAATTGTAAAAAAAAAAAAAAGTTACTACTTCACAGATTTCGCCTATCACGGATTCTTTTTGGAACGTAACCCCTGCGAAAAACAAGGGTTCACTGTATTCAGAAATTTTCAGTAACAGTCTATTACCAACCTGTTTCTTAGCTCAACAACAAGGCTCACTCTGCTGTGCAAAGGTACCACAAATTTATGAAACAGTGAAATTTGTCTGTGATGCTGAAAATTATCAAGTAAACTTTGGATTTCTGGTAGATAGCTGAAGGTTTTGTGTCAAAATTGATTGCTATTTGGAACTCTCCATGAGTATGTTACTAGAAGACACTGCCAACAATACCTAAACACACAACTATAGAGTCTTAAAGACAACAAATAAAAAAAATACAGTTAAAATAAATATCTATTATTTGCACTTCAGTAAAATCAAAATTAAGTCATCAGTCATTGTATCTAAAAACACAACGTAATGCTGATCACATTTAGAGCCGGCCCATGACCTAAATGAACTAAGCAGCTGCTTAAGGCTTATAATATTTTAAACCCTGTACATATATTTATTATTATTATAAGTTAACAAGTAGATTATTATTTACTTGTTAACTCATAATGCAATAAAGTGATAATGATTCACTGTAGTTGATAGATGTGAACTCAGGAAAACTGAATGATGAAACTACTGAATCAAATGTTCCTTCAAAAAAATATGAGTATAAGGATATTCACATTTATGCAACAAGGCAGCTGTATGGTTTTATAAAACTGCCTCTAATGAGTGATAGTGCTGTCGCCTCAATTGTGCAGGATCAGAGCTACATATGTGGAAAAAGTTTGAAATTCTTTACAGCTATTTATCTTCATTTTTAAACATCTTGCAATATATTTGGGGTATGTAAACTTTACAGAGCTCCTCCATATGTTTCACCAATATTTATTCCTTAGTATTTATAACAAGTTCATGTCATATGCAACTAATGTAACTGTGTTACTCCCAGCAGTGAACAGTGTTTTAAGCTTCAACTATGGGTTACAATTATATTTTTGACCAAAAGAAAGCGTAATTTCTGAAAACATCATGAAATGTTAAGTTGCTATATAAATATTACACATACATTTCTTTTCATGCAAAGCAATTTCTTGTCTTTTCTCAGATGATTTTTTTCAGGAGTCAAATGCTCAAAGCCTTTTGCTGTGTCTGGTCATTTTAAAGTTGCAATACTTCAACTGCAATTGAAGCTGTTTTATGCTATGTTCTGGTCTCTACTATGAGATTCAACTACATATTTATGTATTCATTGCACACTGAAGTGATGTGATATTAGTTTAGTGCCAGCCAGTAGGTCAACAGGCAGGTTTCAGCATGAATAATCAGCTTAATATTGTGATGCATCAAGGTGGAGAGGGGTCCAGACTCTCTTCCATTGGGGCACGATTCTGACCTGTTGCACTCCTGCTTTGCATTTATCTACTTGCAACCAGTGTCAGCAGTTAGCAGATTTTTGCTTTTGTCTTAATTTCAGGTGTATCCATACTGGTGAAATGGATAGACTGAACACAATGGGCTCCTGTGATGATGTGCAAGTGTAGCTTTATGAACGAACCAGAAAAAAAAAAAAAATCATATCACCACTGTCGCAACAAATGGGTGGCAGAGCGCAGCTTAGCGGTACAGCTGTCATTTATGTTTTTTTGTATGAGGAAAGAGGAAAATCATGTTGCTAACATGGACACAAAAGCTATAAATGTCTAGGCAAAGTGAGATTTCAGTTATTAAATTCACTGAAGATGAATACATAACTAAACATAAAACCTCGTATATAAAAATTGACGTACGAAAACTGACTCCAATTAATAATGTCAAAAGTTGGCTGCAAGAAAAAACATTAAATATTCTGATGATGATGATGATGAAACCATCAGGATGAAGGATGGACACATAAAATTAAGAGATCAGTAGATAGCAAAAATCAGAAAAAATGAAGCAGCAGCAGGAGAAATGGGCATCTGATAGTCCCTCAGGCATCAGATGATCCGTCTGAATTAATCCTGACCTGAATTAATCCTGACCATCAAACTTTTCCTTGTCACACATAAACACCCACACCTCCCGCACTGCCTTCACGGCCTGCGCCCTTCAGCTACAAAAGCTTTCAGACAGAGAGGCTTCCTCCACCTCACAGTCTTTGGATCTCACTCCCCCGTTCTATTTTTCTGTCTCCTCTATCTTTGTTGTAATTCTTGGCGGCAAGATAAAATGCCAGTCATCCTATGCTCCACTCGTAAACAACAAATGAGGGTGCGACAGTGTAAGAGGAGACCAGTGGGGACCAGGGGAGAGGAGAGGCAGAGAACGGGAGCGACTAAAAGAGAGAGAAAGGCAGCGGCTATTTGATAGCGTCAGTTGAATGGAGGAGATACAGACAGGCCATTCATCTCAATGGATCAGATGGCAGCCTCCCTGGAGTGTGTGTGCACCAACATGCACACGCACGCACACCCCCATGCACATGCATGCACACACACACAAGCTTCCACAGATGCAGACAGCAAGGCAGAGTGGGAATACACAGAGACGGAATCTCTCACGCACATAAACCGAGGTAGGATTAATTAATTAATCCAAATGTATTTCACTCTAAAATATTAAACAGTTGCAGAGGTAAGACAAGAATTGGAGTGTGTGGGTCTTCTTTTCCTGCTTTCTTGACCTCCAGTGTGCCGGTCACAGAGCGGAGCAGAGAGGGGAACAGAACAGGCAGAGGAAGATGGAAAGCAGACAAAGTTCTTAGCAATCTCCAACTTGCAGACACTGTCTGAACCAAGAACACTCGCAGAACCAAACCGCTGTGGAAGTGGAAGCCGTAACAGCTGGCCCCAGGTGACTGAGAAGGATGTTGAGACATAGTAAAACCAGAGCTCTTCACCGCCAACATTTAATTAGGATCGGACCCCACTAACCTCCCCCAAATCTACCAGCCTGCAGTCCATCAGCTCTCTCTCAACATACATACTCAATTCATTTGAAAGTTTGTTTTGCACCTACAGTAGCAGACAACTACACGCAATAAAAAGAATATTATTCCATCCTAAATATAATATTTATAAATAGCAACATTTTCAACTTATTCATGAGAGAAGGGGAAATAAGCTGCCTTACTACCGGAAGGTTATGAAAAAAAACAAGGAAACAGGTTAATGAGATGATAATTTCCTCATAAGAGATTAACTTCTGAGTTTCCATGTTCTCCTAGGTCATGAGTGCATTCTCTCCTGGTACTCCAGCTTTCTATCACAGTGTTCAGTTATGAATGTCATCTGTAGCAGAAATAATTAACTTGCTCATTATTTCAGAGCACTTGTTACACAGGATGAGGGAACAGCAACCCTTCATCCATTTGGTAATTAATAAACGCTTTAATAGAGAAGGAATATTACGGCAGCACTTCTAAAACTGAACATGTACATCACAGGAAAGTTTTGATGACTGAAGCTGCAACACAATCCCCACAATATTATATATAAAAAATTCCCTTCTCACCCACCGCGGGTGGTTCTTATCCTCTGAGCTCGGGTCCTCTACCAGAGGCCTGGGAGCTTGAGGGTTCTGCGCAGTATCTTGGCTGTGCCAAGGACTGCACATTTCTGGACTGAGATGTCTGATGTTGTTCCTGGGATCTGTTGTAGCCATTGGTCCAGTTTGGGGGTGACTGCCCCGAGGGCCCCGATGACCACAGGCACCACTGTGGTCTTCACCTTCCAGGCCCTCTCCAGTTCCTCCCTGAGGCCCTGGTATTTCTCTAGTTTCTCGTGCTCCTTTTTCCTGATGTTGCAGTCGCTTGGTATTGCTACATCTACCACAACAGCTTTCCTCTGTTGTTTATCCACTACGACAATGTCTGGTTGGTTCGCCATTACCATTTTATATATATATATATATATATAATCATAGTGTAAACTCCACCAAAGTTTACACTTGGCACAATGCAGTCAGACTAGTACCGTTCTCCTGGCAACCACCAAACCCAGACTTATCCATCAGCTTGCCTGATAAAGCAGCATGATTCATCACTCCAGAGAATGTGCCTCCATTGCTCTAGAGTCCAGTGACGGTGTGCGTCCAAGTGCTTTGCATTTCACTTGTTGATGTCTGGCTTGGATGCAGCTGCTTCACCATGGAAACCCATTCCATAAAGCTCTGTGTCAGTGACGTGCGGTGAGGTGCAAAGCTGGTGAGGCACTGACTTAATCATAATCAGATATACAAATGTAGACCACCTGCATGTTATTGTTTACATAAGGAAATTTCGCGAATGTGGACAATGCTGGAGGGCAAAAAGACAATTCTTTTACATGCCATCCATAGCTGCACTACAATGGTAGAATAATTCAGTTAACTCAATGAAACTTGGAAATGTAGGTATTATTAATTTCGTGCTATGCTCCACAGCAAAGGGAAAAACCGTTCAAGTGCAACTCAAAACCACGTCTTTCTCACTCTCTGCATTGGCCAGGCTACACACAGACTCATTACCATAGCAACTGACAAGAACGCCCCTAAAAAACAGTGAAATATTTCCCACACAAAGAGCAGAACATTCAGTCTGTTGCAGCAGTATGGTTTTAGGCTTAATGTTTATTTTGTGATTATTAATAAGTGATTGCTGTGGTACGAGGAGAAAACTATAAATATATCGCTGCACTTGACTTTACTGTATGACTAGCTCGCTGTTACAGTCTCTTACTCTGCAATTGTGGAGTCACAATGTCTGGGATCATGAGTGCCCCCTGCTATGAGGGGATGCCTCACCTCGAATCTGTTCTCTGCTGTTTCTGATCACTCCTCAGCACACGAAACACGTTACACACACAGATGGTGACAAAAAGCACTGTACACTATGTACATAAGCTAAATTATGAAAATTCAGTTCATATATTAAATGTTTTTTAGACCTTTCCATTGGTGACATACAGACAGGAGAAACATGCTCTCATCGAGTGGCAGTTAGCGAAAGGTTGCGCAATCCCAGGTGAGGCTCAGCTCGCTGCTGCCTCACCAGCTGCACTTCCGAGCATTTGAATGGGAAATTGCAAAAATTCAGCGATTTTGAAGTAAAAATAATCAAACTTGGTTAAGCTAAATAAAAAATACACACTTTGCAGTACAAACCACAGGGTGGCGGGAGAGTTGTAAGACGTGCTTCGCGTGGGCTTCCGCTCCAATTTTTTTCTGTATATGGTTTTCTACTAAATATCCTTGCTGTTTTGAGTATTTGGTCTGTCTGGACTCGACCCCTGAGTGATTCTAACCTGGAAGAGTAGAAGAATGGCGACAAATTTGAGGAAATACAAATATTCTAGCTCTGCAGCTGCGAGGCCCGATATCGCCTTGGAGCAGACTACAGCTAAAGCCAGGAGCTCAGCACCTCCTTCTCCCTCCCCCGGACGCGCTCTCCTTGAAGTCTGACATCCTTGTCACTATAACATCAGTGTGGGATGGGTGGCAGCAGAGGGACGGGGGCCCTGGCGGTCCGATCCTCGGTGGCAGAAACTGGCTCTTGGGACGTGGAATGTCACCTCTCTGGTGGGGAAGGAGCCGGAGCTAGTGCGTGAGGTCGAGAGGTTCCGGCTAGAAATAGTCGGTCTCACCTCGACGCACGGCTCTGGTTCTGGAACCAGTCTCCTTGAGAGGGGCTGGACATACTTCCACTCTGGAGTTGCCCAAGGTGAGAGGCGTCGGGCAGGAGTGGGCATACTTGTTGCTCCCCATCTCGGCGCCTGTACGTTGGGGTTTACCCCGGTGAATGAGAGGGTAGCATCCCTCCGCCTACGGGTGGGGGGACGGGTTCTGACTGTCGTTTGTGCTTACGGGCCGAACGACAGTTCAGATTACCCACCCTTTTTGGAGTCCTTAGAGGGGGTACTGGAGAGTGCTCCTCCTGGGGACTCCCTTGTTCTGCTGGGGGACTTCAACGCTCACGTGGGCAATGACAGTGAGACCTGGAGGGGCGTGGTTGGGAGGAACGGCCCGCCCGACCTGAACTCCAGCGGTGTTCTGTTGCTGGACTTCTGTGCTCGCCATGGATTGTCCATAACGAACACCATGTTCAAGCATAAGGGTGCCCATATGTGCACTTGGCACCAGGACACCCTAGGCCGCAGTTCGATGATCGACTTTGTCATCGTTTCATCGGATCTGCGGCCGTATGTCTTGGACACTCGGGTGAAGAGAGGTGCGGAGCTGTCCACTGACCACTACCTGGTGGTGAGTTGGCTCCGGTGGTGGGGGCGAAAGCCGGTCAGACCTGGCAGGCCCAAACGTGCTGTGAGGGTCTGCTGGGAACGCCTGGCGGAATCCCCTGTGAGACGGAGCTTTAACTCCCATCTCCGGCAAAACTTCGAACACGTCCCGGGGGAGGTGGGGGACATGGAGTCTGAGTGGACCATGTTCCGTGCCTCCATTGTCGAGGCGGCCGATCGGAGCTGTGGCCGCAAGGTTGTCGGTGCCTGTCGCGGCGGCAACCCTCGAACCCGCTGGTGGACACCTTCGGTGAGGGATGCCGTCAGGCTGAAGAAGGAGTCTATCGGGCCTTTTTGGCCTGTGGGACTCCGGAAGCAGCTGATGGGTACCGGCGGGCGAAGCGGCATGCGGCTCGGGCGGTTGCTGAGGCAAAAACTCGGGCGTGGGAGGAGTTTGGAGAGGCCATGGAGAAAGACTTCCGTACGGCTTCGAGGCGATTCTGGTCCACCATCCGGCGTCTCAGGGGGGGGGAAGCGGTGCAGCACCAACACTGTTTATAGTGGGGATGGTGTGCTGCTGACCTCTACTCGGGACGTTGTGGGCCGGTGGGCAGAGTACTTCGAAGATCTCCTCAATCCCACCAACATGCCTTCCACTGAGGAAGCGGAGCCTGGGGACTCAGGGTTGGGCTCTCCAATCTCTGGGGGCGAGGTCGCCGTGGTGGTTAAAAAGCTCCTCGGTGGCAGGGCCCCGGGGGTGGATGAGATCCGCCCGGAGTTCCTTAAGGCTCTGGATGTTGTAGGGTTGTGTTGGTTGACGCGACTCTGCAATATCGCATGGACATCGGGGGCAGTTCCCCTGGATTGGCAGACTGGGGTGGTGGTCCCCCTGTTCAAAAAGGGGGACCGGAGGGTGTGCTCCAATTATAGAGGGGTCACACTCTTAAGCCTCCCTGGCAAGGTCTATTCAGGGGTCCTGGAGAGGAGGGTCCGTCGGATAGTCGAACCTCGGATTCAGGAAGAGCAGTGTGGTTTTCGTCCTGGTCGTGGAACACTGGACCAGCTCTACACCCTCGGCAGGATCCTGGAGGGTGCATGGGAGTTCGCCCAACCAGTCTACATGTGTTTTGCGGACTTGGAGAAGGCGTTCGACCGTGTCCCTCGGGGAGCCCTGTGGGGGGTTCTCCGGGAGTATGGGGTACCGGGCCCTTTGATACGGGCTGTCAGGTCCCTGTATGACCGGTGCCAGAGTCTGGTCCGCATTGCCGGCAGTAAGTCGGGCTCGTTTCCGGTGGGAGTTGGACTCCGCCAGGGCTGCCCTTTGTCACCGATTCTGTTCATCACTTTTATGGACAGAATTTCTAGGCGCAGCCAAGGTGTAGAGGGGATCCGATTTGGTGGCCTTAGGATCTCATCTCTGCTTTTCGCAGACGATGTGGTCCTTTTGGCTTCATCAGATCGTGATCTGCAGCTCTCGCTGGAGCGGTTCGCAGCCGAGTGTGAAGCGGCCGGAATGGGGATCAGTGCCTCCAAATCCGAGGCCATGGTCTTGAGCCGGAAAAGGGTAGAGTGCCTTCTCCGGGTCAGGGGGGGTGTCCTGCCCCAAGTGGAGAAGTTTAAGTATCTCGGGATCTTGTTCACGAATGGGGGAAGAAGGGAGCGGGAGATCGACAGGCGGATTGGCGCAGCGTCTGCTGTCAAGCGGGCGCTGTACCGGTCCGTCGTGGTGAAGAGAGAGCTGAGCCAAAAAGCGAAGCTCTCAATTTACCGGTCGATCTACGTTCCCACCCTCATCTATGGTCATGAGCTCTGGGTCATGACCGAAAGAACGAGATTGCGGATACAAGCGGCCGAAATGGGTTTTCTCCGTAGGGTGGCTGGGCTCTCCCTTAGAGATAGGGTGAGAAGCTCAGTCATCCGGGAGGGACTCAGAGTAGAGCCGCTGCTCCTTCACATCGAGAGGAGCCAGTTGAGGTGGCTCGGGCATCTGGTCAGGATGCCTCCTGGACGCCTCCCTGGTGAGGTGTTCCGGGCACATCCCACCAGGAGGAGGCCCCGGGGAAGACCCAGGACACGCTGGAGAGACTATGTCTCTCGGCTGGCCTGGGAACGCCTCGGGATTCCCCCGGAAGAGCTAGAAGAAGTGGCCGGGGAGAGGGAAGTCTGGGCCTCCCTTCTGAAGCTGCTACCCCCGCGACCCGACCTCGGATAAGCGGAAGAAGATGGATGGATGGATGGATGGATAACATCTGATATCTCAGCTGTGATTAAATCGGAAATAAAAGGCCTTGGCTGAAGAGTTGGCTTTTATTAAAGGAGAGCTACAAGCGGTGAGAGCAGAAGTGGCTAACGGCACAATGCTGACCTGGACCACGTTAAACAAAGCGTCAAAGAGGTAGAAGTTGTTACTCTACTCGCCACCGTGATGGAACTGAAAGAAGAAGAGTGACGATATGAAAGGGCTCATGAGAAGGTGCAACGTGCAGATCATTGGGGTTTCCGAGATGCCAGAATCCATATCCACTACAGCGGTGGCTAAACTGCTAGTGGAGGTGCTACAGATGGATAAAACGCCACTGATTGACCGATCCCGTCGCACTCCGGATGGGAAGAAGTCAGGCAATAAACTGCAGGTTATTGTCGCTAAGCTGCACTATTATCAAGACTGTGTGGAAATATTACATAAGGCCCGGAGCCGCGGCCGTCTTCATTTTAAGGAGGTACCGGTCATCATCACATCTGATTATAAGCAGCTATGGCCAAGGCTCAGGCGGCATTTACAGAGGTGAGGAGGGTTCTTCGCAATCGACGAGATGTTCACTACGGCCTGTTTCTTCCTGCGTGGCTCCGCATTTCTCATGGAGAAGAAGTTCTTGGATGTCAATAAAGCCATGGATTATGTTAAAAAGAAAATCATCTCAGGGATGACCAATGAGGACCGGGGTTGACCACTGGTCAAATCCCCATCGATCCATTATGTCTGTCAGGTTGTATGGAACCTTTCAACATTATGTCCTGCGTTATATTTTGATTTAATTTCAGACTTTATTCTCTCTCTCTAAATCTGCCCAGCTAATTAATTAATTTCTTAATACTTACGGCACATATGTCAGAGTCAAGGCCCGCGGGCCACATCCAGCCCGCGAGAAGGTTTTTTACGGCCCCTGGAATGATCTTGATTTATTATTAGAACCGGCCCGCAGACCGCAGTAAGCCGGCACCCCGTCTGAAAAAAAATACCTTCCTTATTTGAACTGTAAGTAGTTCTTTAAATGTTCTGTGAGATGATGTACTTACCCATGTATCCATAACAACCGGAACTTTCAATATCCACCAAGTTATTGCCGAAATATACCATCTATTAAAGGAGTGCCCCCCGGATTAATTACACTCTCTGCAGCTGCAGCTGCGAAGTTACAGTATTAACCCGATACTTGCTGGAAAGTGCAACGTCTCCCCTTTCAGAAACCGTTGGAATTTTTCCACTTAGCGCTACGTGTGGCGGAATTACGGTACTGCAAATTTAGATGTGTCGCCGGCGACACGTGTAGCTGCGCATCCAGGCTGCTCAAACGTTGTCTATATTTGGCAGCACATACCTGTGTGAACAACTGTTTTCTTTGATGAACCTGAACAAAACATCACACAGAAGTCGACTTACTGCTGAACACCTTCACTCAATTCTGAGGATTTCCTCAGCTCAGAGCCTTACCCCGAACATTGATGAACTTGTGGAAAAGATGGGACACCACCAAGTATCACCCTCAACCTCAAACAAGTGAACATTACTGTGCAATCACATATTTAGAGTTTTTACTCAGTTCAAGTTTAAAAGTTAAAGTTTAATATTTGTTTTCACTGCATGTTACTTCTCCTTGATGAAAGTGCTGTTTTTGATTAATAGATTTTTGCACTTTATTTTATTGTATTTCAATCCAATTATATTTTAAAAATATTTCAGTTGTGTCTGTTGAAAATTAAAGATTACTGACAGAGCCATAAGAAAATATTGCTTTATTTATCTGATCATATTGGAATATATTTGTTAGGTTTTCAGTAGGTTCAATTAGGTTCACTAGACTATATGCGTCATTTAAAAAAATTTCAATGAACATTCGATCAGTCCGGCCCTCGGCTTGTAGCTAAATTTTTTATTTGGCCCTCCGTCCATTTGACTTTGACACCCCTGATCTAAAACCTTTGATCAGTTATTTCTGCATATCAGGCTAACTTAATTCAAGTTTGAACCTTCCCAAAAGAGGTTCAAGTAACAGCTATAGGAGTATAAAATGTGTATGTTTAATGTTACCTGTATTCATACATTTAGTGCATAGAAACAAGTGTGTAAAAAATCTTTTTCAGAATTTCAAACACCTAAAGATTACAGATCCAACTCCGAACCTCAGTTCAGAGTTGGATCTGCGTTAACCTCCCACTGCTGGCAATTAAATCTGCCCTGGCAGAAGCTTTGCAACCCAAAGAAAGTAGATTAAACTGTTTAAACATATGCTTTCTATTGAAAGTTGCGTATTTCCATGATGCAAAGTGTCTAAGAGTCATTAATAACTTTTATAACTAAAATTTGCACTTCTGTTATATTTCCATGCTTAGTTAGCATATGAATTGAACTCAAGAAAGAGCTCAGCTTTACTAAATATGAAATTGGAGGCTTCAAATCATATTGCCTTTAGTTTCCCACTTATCAATTGGAAGAGCAAAAACAGATTTTAAGACAGCCTTTGGGAGACTTTACAAGTAATTAGCTGGTGAAAAGAATTTCCTTTGTCTCAAGGCTAAAGATAATAGCTGAAAGTTTGAAAGAAATATATATTAAAAACTCAGAGATCAGACAAAAAATTGCATTGTATGGCTGTTAGATGCCAAAACAACCAAAAGATTATATTGTTTTAACTATTTATTTATCTAGACTTGAAAGTGAATGTTTGCTATTCAGCATTATATCACTAATCTGCTTCTTCCATATAGAAATTAGTCAGCTACTCAGAAAATTGGGAGTTTGACTGTGAAAGTCCGAGGTCACCGAGCATCTCCAAGTATCTATCCTAAGCCTCAAATATAGCAAAAATTGCAGATATAAAGCTTTTAATTGTTGATGTACCTACTAGGACTTCAGATGATTTTATTATACTAAGAGACACACAGTGTTGGAACAGTCTCAATGTGTGATCATGTTCTTCATATTAAAATGTATTGGTAGTACCAGCTACTTATTTTGTATTTCAGGAAATACAAAATAATACAATTACCCAATGCATTTACAGTATATGTTCTTTATGAAAGAAACATGGACATGTGTTTTGGATTTTTTTTTTTTTTTTTTGTCTGTTTGCCTTTTGCACTCTCAGCTCCCAGGCAGTCACAACAGATGACTTGCAAAGTCAAACTCAATGCAGTTGGTTGGGCTACATTGAAAAGATAACTTTTAACCAACATGCATTGGAAGCTCTGCGATGAACTGGTGACCTGTCCAGTGGTGTAACCCTCCTCTCACTCACTGAGAGCTGGAGATAGGCACCAGCACCCCACACAACCCCAATGGGATAAGGGTGTAAGAAAATTGATGGATGGATGGACGGACGGACGGATGGATGGCATTGGAAGCTGAATTAGAGTTTAGGATGATAGTGGACTCTGTATCATATCTAATCAGATTTTATTGGAATACATTTCATTTTCTGTGCAATTCTGTAGCTTAAAATAAGTGCACCTATATGTCTAGCGATGTGTTGCTAATGAGGCATTTGCTGTGAATTGGTCCAACTTAAATAAAATTGACTGAATCAGCAAATTTTATTTATTTATTTGAGTTTATTTGATAGGGACAGACACACATCGACATAGACAAACTGAACAAAACAGCAGTCCCATATTTGCGTCATAGTGCAATAGCAACAGCTAGTTCGCAGCACTTGTAACTAGATGGGCTTTTTAAAAAGTACATCTAAAAGTTAAAATGATAATCATTTAAAATAGCACAGCATAATGTTGGCGACATCTACAAACAAACAGTGAAACATGAAACTCTGGAACTCCCTACCACCTCATCTTAGAAACATAAATTCATTCCCTAAATTTAAAACCGAACTTAAAACACACCTTTTTAGATCTGCCTTTTCAACATGACACAATTGGTTTACTTGATTTTTATATAGATTTTTACATAGATTTACATATAGATTTTATATAGATACATTGTTGTGTATTTATTCTACCTACTTTTAATTGCTATATTTTATTGTTTTTGCTATTTTTCGTTCTCTGTACGGTGTCCTTGAGTGCCAGAAAGGCGCCTTTCAAATAAAATGTATTATTATTTATTATTATTAAAAATGGGTACAGTTCTGTTTTTGACATAACCAGAGTTTTGTTTGTTTCTTGAACATACTAAAACTGGATACAGTCAACAGGAAGTGAGTTCCAAACTGCAGATCCTCTCACGGACAGAGCACTTTGAGCAAAAGTGGTTCTTCGAAAGGGAACCTTACAATGTCCTACTGAAGCCGCTCTGGTAGATCTACTGTTGCCCTGCAGTCTCTGTATGCAATTGCTTAATGGTGTAGGCGCATACTCATTTAAACACTTAAAAATCAATTTTAAAAGATTATAATTTATAAAATCAGAAAAGTCTAAAATGCAGAATTTAGCCAAAATGTGACAATGATGGAATCTGATTGGCTTTGATATAAAACCTTTAAAGCCCGATTATAGAGACTTGCTAATGGTTTTAGTATAGTTTGAGTAGTCTGAGACCAGACAGCAGCTCCATAGGAAAAATGTGAGAGGATCATTGAGTTTAAAAATATCTCTGCACAATGAAGTGTTAAACAATTTCTAATAATTTTAAAACAGTTTATATTTGATCTAACAGTTTTGCTGATTTTATCAACATGGCTCCTAAAATTTAACTGAGCATCCAGAATTATTCCTAAATATTTTTCTTGTGATACTTGCTCAATAGGGTCCCCATTGATCTGAATATTCAAGGACTGTAATGACATTTTCTTAATTGAAAATCAAATGCATTTTGTTTTCTTTGTATTGAGAGTTAAGCAAGAATCATTTAGCCATGATGATGATCTCTGCAGGCTGTTCTGAAGTTTTTCACTGACTACAATACTGTTCTTGTCCGATGTGTAAACAATGGTGTCATCAGCATACATTTGCAGGTTAACTTCAGGACAAATTTCAGGAAGACTGTTCACATACAAACTAAAAAGAACCGGACCTAAGATAGTTCCTTGTGGAATCCCTGTTACTATTTTACAGAAGACAGATTTACTATTATTGATGACAACACACTGTTCATGATCTTTCAAATATGATTGAAACTAAGACCATGATCGTTCTGAGAAATTAAATGATGAAAGCCTTGAGATCAGTAAATTGTGGTTAACCGTATCAAAAGCCTTCTTCAAGTCCAGGAAAACTGCACCAGTGATTTGTCCCCTATCAAGTGATTGTTTAACATTTTCAAGCAGCAGACTTATAGCAGTCTCTGTAGAATGATTACACCTGAAACTAAACTGAAGAGAATGCAGAAGATTGTTACTTTCTAAATACAATGGTAGTTGTTCTAGAATAATTTTCTCCAGCACTTTTGACATGCCGGAACAAGACTTATTGGCCTGTAGTTACTGATTTCATAAGGACTTCCTGATTTAAAAATCGGTTTCACCAAAGCTTTTTTCCATGCATTGGGAAATTGCCCTGTTCTGATGGAAATATTAACTATGTGAGTTAAAGGGTCTACTAAAATATTGCTGTATTTAAAAAAAAAACATAGCATCTAAATTACACATATCCTTTGCATAAGAATTGCTTAAACCATTGATAGCTTTTTGAACATCAGAGTAATGGATCTCCTTTATCTCAAACAAATCAGAACACTTTTTGGTTGGTTTTGTACCATGTGTATCCATTGGAACTGGTAGGAACTTTGATGCCAAGTCTTTAACTGATGAAAGGAAGAAATCATTAAACATTGTTGCTAGCTGAGAAGGAGCAGTTATGATTTTTTCTGCTACCGCAAGTTCATATTTGTAATTAGTGCGTACATTGGGGTTCAGTAAACTGCTTAACTGTTTCCAGATCGTCTTACCATTCCCTCCTGCTTCTGACAAAACATGTATGTAATATTTAGCTTTAGATTTGTACATTTCTTTAACTACTCTGTTCCTCAAACTTTAAAAAAACAGACAATCTGTGGTCCTTTTATATTAAAAAAATGATTTTAGGGCATAGTCTTTTTCTTTAACTGCTGAATGTCATTCGATACCCAAGGTAACTGTATTTTTCTCCGTCCCTTCATTTTGTTCATTGTATTGCAAATTTTTTGTCCAGGTCCCACTTGAAAATGAGATCTAGATCTTAACGGGGTTTACCTGGTTAAATAAAGGAATATATCCATCCATTTTCTGTTCACCCTTGTCCCTAATGGGGTCGGGAGGGTTGCTGGTGCCTATCTCCAGCTACGTTCCGGGCGGGAGGCGGGGTTCACCCTGGACAGGTTGCCAGTCTGTCGCAGGGCAACACAAAGACATACAGGACAAACAACCATTCACACACACACTCACACCTAGGGAGAATTTTTAGATAGACCAATTAACCTAACAGTCATGTTTTTGGACTGTGAGAGGAAGCCGGAGTACCCGGAGAGAACCCACGCATGCACAGGGAGAACATGCAAACTCCATGCAGAAAGACCCCGGGCCGGGAATCGAACCCAGGACCTTCTTGCTGCAAGGCAACAGTGCTACCAACTGCGCCACTGAGCAGCCCTAAAGGAATATATATATATATATATATATATATATATTAGTTTTAAAAAACTTATTCATAGTACTACAAACATTGCGAAAATATGTATTACAGCAATCATTTACCTGATGCTGGTTTAGGACGTCATCCCAATTAATCCTTGCTAATTCGGTCTCAAATTTGGGTACATCCTCTCTTGGAATTTGTATTACAATCTGTTTCTGTGTATTATAATGACTGACAAAACGATTTCGAGGTAATTTTCTTCCAATGAGAGTGATATTGTGGTCGGATAAGCCACACACTGTTATAGGTTTTTATGATTCGACCAGGTTTATTTGAAGAGGTTAAATCTATTAAGGTTTGACTGTTTTTGGTGATACGAGAGGGACCATTGATTAACTGATGAAAATCAAACTTTGCTGTCAGTTCTCCAAGTGCTTTTTTCAATTTATCATCCATCCAGTTTATATTAAAATCTCCCAAAAATGATTACTTCACTATTGTATTTAAATCCAGATAACAATTCTTTTAAGTTATTATAAAAAATTGAGCTGCAACATGATGGAGGATTATACACTACCATAATATTCAAATTCATGCGAGGTGAAAGCCAAACATTTATACATACACATTCTACTGCTCATCTATTAGTATCTCATTGACGTTAAATAAATCTGTTATATAAATTGATACTCAACCTCCTCGGCCTACAACTCTATCCTTCCTGAAACATGTACATCAATCATATTAGTAGGAATGTTATTAGTTAGCCAGGTTTCACTTAGACATAAAAAATCCAAGTTAGATCCAATTAGCAACATTCTTATTTCCTCACATTTGGGTATGAGACTTCTTATGTTTAAATGTCCTCCAAAGATACCCTTAGGTTTAAGTGCGGGGTCCCAGACCATTCTGGCATGGTTAACAGTTTGAAAAAATAGATAATGTTTTTGTTTGTTTGTTGCCTCTGTATATAATGTCTTTAGATTACGTCGGTCCGGTCTGTCTCTCTTGGTCTTGTTGAAATTGGCCATCAAGTTCTCCCTTTCCTTTCTTCGTAACAATTCGTTGTTGATAATCCCAAAACTAGTATCACGTGTGTCCAGGCGGGTGATCCCAGGATCCCCATGATGGAAAAGGTCAGTACAAACGTTTGTTGACAGTGAACTGGTGCCATCGGTCTTCTGAGTTGATACATCAGACGTCATAGGAAGGTAGCAAGCCGTATCTCTCCCACTAGTCATGCCGCTCTCGCCACACAAAACAGTCTTATCAAACTGCTGTCCAACATGTTCTTGGATGTAAAACGCGTGCTCCGACACATCGCCGTGAACACCACCAGAGCTCCGATCTCCAGCAACCAGCCCCGACTCGTTGGTGAGTGGCCCTTCGATACCGGCATCAGCGGATGTATTTGGTCCTGGATTAAGCTGTACATCACCCGCTAACAAGAGAAGGAAGGCCATATGTACTAATGTCAATATCTCCTTTGAGCGGCTTGATTTCTTAAGCGTAATAGTTCACCTCGAAGTTAGTCTGCACAAGTTTTACAAATTGTAAATAGAATGGTCTCAATTCAGGCATGATATCATTATCAGAATTAAACTATGATATCTGAGATAAACTAGACCAACCATGAGGAAACCCCAAAGTGTATTGCAGCTCTGAATCATAGGAAATGCTAATTAGGTTTTGCACTGCACTGTAGAAGTTTTCTAAAAGGTTCAATTCTGCCTAAGTCAGAGGAGCGAGTATGAAGAAGAATAATGACGGTGAAAGGATTGAGGTGGAAGGTTATGGACTCATAATGCATCACCAGGCTTTATATTCCAACATTTAGCAGGATAAACAGAGCTGTACATCAATATAACTGCTAATAGACACATTGATCTGCATCTGCTACTGGATGCCACATTATATGGCTTGCATCCTAAATGACAGAAACCTGCAAACATGGGGCAAACCTACAGGATGGACAGAATGTATCCATCCACATGCAATTTGAAAAGCTCTAACAGTCACCTGTAACAATAGACATGAGACTGTCACGTATGGCAAAACACAATAACTCCACTTTGGCACCTATGCTACCAATTAGTCCTGTATAAAAAGTCCATCCACAGCTGGGGATCTGACCAGAAAGAAGTGATGAAGCAAATTAGTTTTAGAACTCAGATGTGCAGATACTCTGGACAAAACTATAAACACCTCTATAAGAGTTTTATGAACATTTGGGTTACGCAATACATAGAGAAACTCAAAATATATTTTTAGTAATTACTGATCTTCATATCGGCATTGATAACATCATGGTATGGCCATTTGCAGCAGATTGACAGTCCTTTGAACATGATATGGATCAGGTTGAGAAATTTGATTTTGACCAAGTTGGCTTCTCGTAGGTGGTTACGGACAGTCTGAGGTGTGATGTGTCTGTTGTGCAGACCAATAGTCTCATCAGCTGTGTGTGTCGCTGGTCTTGGACGATCCCACAGATGGACGAGCCGGATGAGGCGATCTTATGCTGAAGTAGTCGCACGTGGCTGACAGGGATGAGGTCGATTTGCAGTAGTGGCTGTCTGTTGGAAACAAACTCTTAAACGGCCTATGATCCGATAATGGACATTGAGCTGTGCAGCTACTGCTCTGGTGGACATCCCTGCATCCAACATGCCAATGACACCCTCTGCATAACTTGTGACATCTAAGGCATTATGACTGACAAAATTTGACATTTTGGGGTGGCCTTTTATTGTCCTCAGGCCAAGAATTGTCCGGCTGTTGTTCATTTTGTCTGATCACCTGCTGGACATGCACTGAGTGAAAAAAAAAACAATTCACCGAGTAATGCTCAGTGACATCAAGTTGGATTAAAAATCATACACAAATCAAGAGAATTATTACTTTTGTACAATAAAATGTGAGCAAATGCTAATTTACAGTTGTTAACTCCACATGGCAACAATATTTGACATGGGGCATTTATATTTTTGTTCAGTATAGATGCATGTATAGCAAGTCACAAAAGGATACACATTGAATGCATTGCACACTAGGAAACTGACACACAGATGTGAAGAAACACTCTCTAAACACAAACACACTGGCTGCAGAAAAGTACTGGACTCTTTAGCAGAGACCAAACAAATGCTGCCTCATTTGAATAAACAAATTAAAATGATTGCAGGCTGGAAAGGGAGTAAATACAACACTTAGCTAATTACTCTGTGTGAGTCTGTTTTCAGCTAGACACTTGCTGCAACAAAAACATACATGTAAACAAACTAACTGATACACTTAATTCATTAACGCAACAGCCAAATAATAAAAAGTAGCCCTTAAAGGCACACGACTGTGAAGAATACAACTCTCTCTGATTAGCGGGGGTTCATGAGAAAGAAAGACAGCAACAGAAAGGAAGTTCCAATCAGCCACTCGTCTTTTTACAGAAACCACTTATAGACACACGACTGCCTTCTAAAGCTTTTTGTTTTTTTAAGCCGGGGGAATAAAAGTGGCTGACAGCCATTTATTTTAGCACTTGATGGAAAAAAACAGAGAAAGGAGAAAAATGCATGCATGAACACCCCACACAATCCATCTCACACACAGTAAACTAATGGCTCCAAATCACACACCTCTCCACTGATTTGATGAAGAGAAAAAGCAATTTATTAAGGCTGCCTCTTAGGAGAGCAAGACTCCAGCTAAGCTAATGTACTGGCCTACTTAAGACATATGCACACATAAGGTAGTTGGAGAATGATCTCTGTGTCTTATCAAAACACTCATTTACACACTCATGGAAACACAGACTGCAGTAAAGGCACAGAGAGCTCCCAGAAGACCATCTTCACTAATCTACATTGTGAATATAGCAACTAATGTAATTTCCATTCCATTATGCGATGTGATCCAAAGTGACACTTAACCAATCCCTGCACTATAACACGCATAGCAGCTGGTTTGAGGGCAGGTCTGTTGCTACAGTAAAAACAAAAGGCTGCCCACTTCTCAGAGTCTAAACTTTCCTCTGATCTCTTCTTTAATTATTCGGTCATCTTGAAGAACCTAAAAGTGTTTCCACAGGCAATGGCTGTCTGTCTCATTAAAATGTAGACTAGCTGCAGTTCTGGTGAAAAGTTCACATAGACTTATTAATTTGGGGTTTTGAATCACTGAGTCATATTTTAATACTCCAAACTTTTAATACCCACACACTAAATCTAATATCATGTTGGATTCATTAGTTGAGTCATGCAACCAGGACAAAGACCCGGCAGTTAGTGATATTTGATCCAGAGATTACCAATGGAATACATATAGTGCTTCTACAAATTAGAAGCACACAGCCACACAAACAGAGCAACGTTAAATTTCATTCTACTAATACAGTCTCAGTATTTACAACCTGCTTGAGAAAACATGGTCCTGCTTAATTAGATTAAACAACAGTGTGTGCCTGTTGTGTGTGTGCACTCGTTTACATGCATGGAACAACAGGTGAGGCAGGGAGACGGCTCTAGAGAGCATAAAGAAGGGGGGAGAGGAGGGAAAGACTAGACCTTCATTCTGTATTCAGGGAGGTGGTGTAGATCGTTAGCTAAATAAATTAGAGCCTTGCGGCTGTGGATATCACACTACCATATGTCAGAGAGAGAAAGCGGGAGGGTGGAGGAGAGGGGAGAGAGGGAAGAAGCGGTGGAAAGGATGGGAGAAAAATCTGGTTGCTGCAGTAAGTGTGAATAAATACATAAGGTTAGGAACAGAAGCAGATGTGACCTAAGCAAAGAGAATACATTGGCGCTGCGTTGGGTTGGGATGAGAGAGGGGCTGACGGGGAGAGGACACGAGCTAATCCAGCAGAGTTGAACTGAGACCAGAGTTAAACACAGGAGGTGTTGCTCTATGCCCTGGGCAACTCAGAGCTCACAAACACACACACCCCTACACGCCAGTATGGAGAGAGATTAATACATGAGTATTTGGGGAATTACAAAGGGCAGCAGGAGATGACTCATAGATTTGATGACTTCACCACAAACTTGGATAAGTAGACAAATAATCATAAGAAAGACAATGTCTGGATAATAAAAACTGAGAATACTTCAGCTTCACCCCTAATTCTGTGCTTGTACAACTTCACTTTTCTTCCCAGTCCTAACGCCCCATGAAGAAGCCATGGGGAGTTAGGAATTAGCTACAAAATCAATGTACCCAATTTTGTATCTAAATTTCAAGCAGGAAATTTACAAAGCAGAATACTTTCGCAAGGCACGGTACCTGCTCACCTTTCCGTTGCAGGGTTTAATACAAAAACACCATGTTTTTGTATTAAAAGATGTTAAGTAGACGGGAAATGTAAAAATATCACTGTATTTTACGGGGAAACGTCGCCAGTGAGATGCTATTTAAACCCACAACTAGTCTGAAAAACAACAAATCAAAAAATACAATTAAAATGAATATCAATTATTTGCACTTCTGGTTAATCCAAATTAAATCAGCAGCTCCATAAACTCCCCGGGGATTCAGGAGCCCCATAAATGCTAATATTTTAAAACAGACCATATATATATAAATGTAACATTTGTTTATTGAGATCATCAATGCTGCTAAATTTGATTTAATGGTTTAGCATACATAAATGAAAAGATTTTAAATTGTTTAACATTTAAGTGTAAGATTTAAAGGAGCTGGCAAGATTACTTTGTAAAACTTCAAAGAACAATATTCATAGTTAGTTTGTTTTGTTATCACAGCTACAATCTGATGCTGTGATTTTAATCTTTGAGTTTGAACTCTGTTTGTTCACAAATACAAATTAGTAATCTCCGATTATAACTTATTGCTTTTGAGGTTGGTCAATTAACCTACTCCCCCTCTCCTAGATTTCACTAAATCTAACACAGAAGCTGTTAGAGGTGCTCATGTTTTTAGCAGCAAGAGGGATCCCTAAGTCAAATTCTGCTCAAGGACTCATACAGCCTTGGATCGGTGGACATTTTAAAAAGACGCTGGCTGATAGCAGCTCACCGCGGCTGCATAGTGTCTGTCTCTAGGCAACCGTAATAACAACGTCCGGGGGTCCTATTTAGCTCCCGCCACAACTTAGCTGACCTTAATATTTCCTGTGTTATGTTTTGGTCATTATTGTTGAGATCTGTATGTGTCTATCAGACATGTATAGAAATACGGAACAAATTGCGCCCGGTATAGGTTCAATACGGCACACAACAATTACAGTCAAATACGAGACGATTCCGTAGTTTATGGGATGTGGCAACACTAAGAAAACAGCAACAGTCACATGTCATTTTAGGCTAGCTTAAGCTAACCTGAATATTTACAACCCTCCTGTTGATTCACTGACATGACTTACCTACTGTCTTTCAACAACTTTGAAAAGCTTTTCTTCATCCCTCCAACATCTTTATCCCTCCCCCTCTTCCTTATTCTGTTTTGCCCCCCAGATTTTTTTTTCTGCCGCCCCATCTTTAGCTCCATGTTGTCGTGTGCACTACTACCATTCAAATTTAAAAGAAAAAAACACGCCTGTAATGGAAAATGTCATAATGTGCCCCTCACCCCTCTTGTGCATTAGATTGTGTCTGCATGATCTTATCATGAGATTGGTCAAGCTGTTCTCCTATAGACTTCCACAGAGTCATATAAGAGCAGGAGATGTCTTTGATCGAGGAGACCATCTAGGTCAGGGGTCGGCAACCCAACATGTTGAAAGAGCCATTTTGGATCAAAAAAACAAAAAACAAATTTGTCTGGAGCAGCAAAAAAATAAAAGTCTTATATAAGGTTTATAATGAAGGCAAAACAAGCTTTAAGTGTTTATATTAGCTATATTAGCCTATTATCAAAATGACTAAGTGTATACATAATTAGCATTCATGATTAAATGTTTATTTTCCTTGCTGTGCGTCCTGGACGGAGTGACGCACCACGTGACTCTGTTGTACAATGGTGCTTTAAGTTTACCTTCCGTTACAATATTAATGTATTGTGTTTCATTGCATTGATAAAAATAAAGAAATGCAATAAAGAAATCTGACTTTTGATGTCATTTTTATTATGAAGATTGACAGGGAAAGGGTCATTTTTTTTCCTTTTGGAACTCAGAAAATCTGCTCCAAAATGCAGTTTGCATAACGACGATCGCTCTTATCACCGTAAAGTGTGTGACCGAAAAAACAACTAAACGGAACGTGCATAACGTGCCCCTTATCTGGGCAAACGGAGTACAATAAAACACAACCTGCAGTTATAAAATAAAACAGCAGCCTTTTGAAAAGGTAAAGTACATAAAATTAAATTAATACAGTTTAAGTTTGATTTCTGTGCAAATGCCAAGCAAGTCAGCGCAATGGTAAGACATAGCAGCATCCTCTTCTCTTTTGACAAGCAACCATCCTCGGACTTGAGCAACAAAACACAATAATATCGCTACGTGTCATTCTAAATATATACTGACAACGCTCTCTGTTTGGAAACACCCAGAGACAGTGACACCCTGATGCTATATGATATGCTGACCAGCACATATAAAAGGAAGCCAGAATCAACTTTTAGTCGGAGCAGACTTGACAGACTCCTTTGACTCTGTATTTCTGTTCTCACCTTTTAATAAATTTCTTATTTCTTCTCATCCAGACTCTTGCTAAAGTAATTTTGTCCATGACAATTTGGCATTGTTGGCAGGATTCCACGTTTGGCCGCTGGGAACTGGACGACCAGTGTGTGAGCTCACCTGGAGTCATCCAGCCTCCAACCTCTCATAGCCTACAAAGACGGGAGGACTGATTCGTCCAGTTCACGGTCGTCAATGCCGGAATCACGAACAGTAATCATGAAATAAGTCTGGTGAGAAGAATTAATATGTTTTCTTTTTTCAAAATTATTGATTGTGTGTAAAATAGTAAAAAGGGAAACGGCAAGGACTTGGAAACAAGAACGAGTTAAAGTCCCTGTTTAAGATATATAAGACAGGGCACCTCTGTCTAAGATTTATGAGACAGGGGGGTATTGGTAAGTCCCATGTTTAGGGCACCTCGTGAGTTATCGAGAGCAAAAGTGAAGTCCCTGTTAAATATACATAAGACAGGGCACCCCTGTTTATCACTTATAAAAGAGGGGCTATTGGTAAGTCCCATGTGAAGGGCGCCTCGTGAGTTATCGGGGCAAATACCTTGTTTGAGATAACAGGGCCCTCCTAGAAGTTACTAGGAGAAGAGTGGCCGGATAAACTGAGTATCTGGACTCTGGAGAAGACGTTCTCAGAGTAACGGAGATCTCCCCCCTTTCAAGAAAAAATGGGATTGGTTCATGGGTTCCAAGTCCGGTACATCCCTAAAAAAATAAAAAATAATTAGAATATATGAGAAAACATTATGGGGAGGGATGTTTAATCTGTGTTCCAGATTAGAAAAAAATTGTGATTTTCCTGAAAGGAATCTTTAAACTCCTCTGTGTTAAATAAGGTTGATGAATACTAAAAAGAAAAGAAACGTAAATTAAGAAGGGAAAGAGAATTGATGTAATAGAAGTTATAGAAAGAAAAACAAACATGGAAAATGTTTGAAGTGTTGGGTAAATGAATGAAACAAAAAAAAGGAAACAGGATATTGGTATGAAGGATATAGAGGCTGTAGAAGAATACAGAAAATGGTTTAGAAGTTGGATGAATGAATGTGAAAACATAAGTGTTGAGTGTTGAATGAATGAAAAAAACAGAATGCAAACAAATAGTGGGCAGAAAGGATAAGATTGGTGGCAGAACAGAAAAGGCTTTTCGGCTCTCTGCACCTCCTCCTGGGTGTTGGCTCCTGCCATTATCACCTGTTAAAGACCCTACTAACCATCTTCTGTCCCCTGTCTCCTATTCCTCTCTGTGCCTGACAGCCGTCCAGATGGATACTGACCTCGATGCATTCCCTCTCACTGCCCCACTCCTCAAAATCTACTTCTACAAGGCCAGCCTTCACAAACCCAACCACAGCCTGTCCTGAACCAGGGCAGAGCTGCACCTTCTCTAGATCCAGAGGGTGAAGCAGAAAGACTTAGAGATGTTCCAGATCAACCAGACCCCAGCTCCCCCACTGCATCAGGACTTACTGCAGTCTCACTGCAGACCACCCAAGACATAAAACTGGACAAAGAGAGGACTTTGTTGTAAAGACCTGAGACCTGGGAGCAACAAGCTGATGAACCAACTGACAATTTCATTTACTGCCTTTTGGAAAAGGTCACTCTGCACCATGGTCTCACCAACCCTGCAAACATTGATGGAAATGCAGCAGGTTAGTGGGAGACCATAGGAACACCCGAGAGTGTGCTGCCACCATCTAAAGACTGCAACTTGTCACAGCAACTGAACTGAAATCTAACTGCATGGACTGGGCAGAGCAACCGTGTCTGGCTGATGCCATGCCAGACTCAAGTCTGGTAAGAAGACAACAAAGAAAGACAAAACTGAGAAAAAAACTGCTCATGGTTGCCATCACCATGTTTATTTACTGTGCCAAGAAAAGGCAGAGGACACCTTCACTGCAGCAGAGGCAGAGAACAGAGGTGTGGAAGAAGATTTATCACTGACCCAGAAGATTGTTTCAATTGACTGTTTTAATTCAGAAAGGACACTGACTGTCTCTACAAGGCTACCCATGGCTTGTTTTGAGGTGCTGGAGGCTCAGACTCACTGAGGAATGCTGAGAGGGAAGTTTCCATCCTGGTCTGCTTCATCACCAACAGGCAGGTAATGCACCACATACACAATATGAATAGAAAGAGCGACAAAGAAGCTACAGCTTACATGTAGCTGTACATGTTGTAACATGTACATGTTTCCTGTGTGAATGAAAAAAAGCAGCAATGTAGATGAAATTCTGTATGGGATGTCTGTGTTAGAAAAAAAAATCTTTAAAGCCGGCAATGGGCACTTATGCTGATTTTACTATTGTAGCATGTAAGACTTTCCCCATTTTTCAATCAACAATAATGGGTACAAATGTCAACTTGTTCTTTCTGGAGCTACTGGTGGTATAAAGCTGGAACTTCTCCAGCAAGTACAAACCGAGTGGAAATCATGTCTACTCAATTTCTGTTTCAGAAAAAACTGTGAAAGATAAAATTACTATTTCCTGTCTTACCCTTTACAGTTTTCTATTTTGACATCTTTATTTGTGGTTAAATTTAAGTCACATTGATCTCATGGGACAAGATTTATTGTGTTAATTGGTAATCACCCTTAAATCCACCTCTGCAGGTGTCAACATTAGATTGCAAACTGAAGCTTTCATGAGAGCTGTGTCAGTGGAAGATTCCTGCTTCTGAGCAAACGTCATGGCTCCTGCAGGGAGCTGGAGTCAGAGCCTCCCCTTCCTCTGATTGTATGCAGGCTGAGCGCACTGTTTGTGATTCAGATGGTTCTGGTGCAGATTTTGAGGAGACATGGTTTCAAATGATTTTTAAAAACTCTACTTGTAGAGTTTTTAAAGGCACAACACAAGGGACAACACAAGCTGATGCCTTTTTTGTCTGTCTGTCTGCCTCCTGCGCAGCTGTCTTTGATGTCTCAGACTTGCACCCATGTGTCCCTTACAAAGCCATGCAACTGGCCTTGGAAGGATATGGGTGGTTTTTGTTAAATTATGCGTGACTGTAACTGACTGGACTCCTTTGACCTTGGACCTAACAATAATGCTTTGAATATTATAAAACTGTAGGACTAACCACAGACTTTGAAACTCTTACTGAACTGTTCCTGTCTAAAACTGACAGCTCCTTAAACACAGCCCTAGCTGAAATCTAATTTGTCATCAAGGCTACCAACAAGTATGATGTAGGTTTAAGAAATACTGTGAACCATTTGTGATCATTATGGTCTGTGTCCTCACAATGTGTTTTCTGCTGTTCAGAATCAGAACATTCCCAGCTTGACCCCCAGAAGCAACTTATGCATTTTCCGGAGATTACCTTTTGTTGACGCAATAGAAGGTGCGGAAAACAGAAAACACAGCTGTCAACACAGAGTCTCTTCTTAAACAATGGTGTCATCCTGCATTTCCAGTTCCCGAGATTCTCTGGGTCATAAACTTCAGTTCTCGTGTCCCTCTAGGTCATAAAACTTTGACCCTTAGTCTTTGATGTTCTCTCCTGTTAGGTGTCACTCTTATCTCCAGGCCATCTGTCTCCCAATTCAGCTTGCTTCCTGCTTCTAAAGGCACACACACTCTGGGAGCAGACATAGATTCTCTTTAAGGATTCTCAGTCCTTAAAGTCTCCTAATCTTTAATATTTATATTTGTATTTATCTAAAAACCTAACAATAGGTGAATTCTCACTTAGCCCAGCCATTCATAACTTTTATGTCCATGTTAGTGAGAGGATTTGGCTCCTTCATCACACAAAAACCAGAACTACATTTACCAGCTATGTACGGCCACGATGCGCTCCGTCACCCATTTGTTGTAAGATGATATGAAATTTACTTTACAGTTTGTCTGTAAAGCTACACTTATGTTAAGCATCAACTACAGAACAGCCACCTGCATAAATATTCCCGCCCGCGCTCTTCCCCACCGTTCGCTCTGAACCAGCCACCAGGCTCCAGGAGGAGAAAAGCTGCCGTACTCCAAGCATCGTGCCAGTCAATTTAAGGACATTATCATCAATCAAATTTGCAGAGGCCAAACTTCAAAATTGGATGTTATGCTGTTAACACTTAGCATTTGTCAACAACTCATAGGCAGAAGTAAGAGCATTGTGCAACACAAATAATCTCCTGGGTGCAACATGGTGTGCTAAATAAAAAAACATAATTTAGGGAAGCTTCGAAGCAGGTCATTTACCCCAAAGAATTTTAATAATTGAGGTATTCAAATCATTCAAGGAATCTTTACAGCCCTAAATTACATAAATTGACTTTTGTTCATCATATTATCAAACCTGTAAGAGAAAGTACGCATCATAATTGTTCTGAAAAAAAAAGTTGTTTCTAACAAATCATGCATGGAAAAGGATTCACAGGGGCTCTTTGTTGAGGTTACACTGCCATTTCTAACTTAGCTTATTTTCACATTCTTTCTGTATAAAAAGGAGGAAGTATTGTATTTGCAGATGTTTCTAGCACACACAAAACATTATAACAACAAGGGAGTATTAAATGGCTTACACTAAGGTGTGTCTAATCGTTATTAGACGCACCTTAGTTCATGAGGGAGTGAAGATCGGCAGCATTGGAGACGTTTGGTAGTGGAGGTGGAGGGAGTCTACAGGGAGTCAAAAAAAATGTTGGGAAACGAGAGAAAAGGCTGCAGGGTGGGGAAAGCAGGCACCATAGGTGGCAGCATGTAAAAATATCTGGGAACAGAGTGAGGAGGAAAAATATCGATGGATGGGAGTGGAAATGTTTGTAGATAGAGAAGGAGAGGTTTCATCACTTGTTTGTGCCAGAAGGTGCAAAGACATGCACTCGTATAGATGTCCCTCTCTCTATAAATATATCAACAGAAGCATATGCACTCACATTCAAAACCTCAGAAAAGATTTTTCACCCTAACAATGAAAACCACAACTAGAAGTACAAGAAAAGAGCAGAATAGCACCTGTTGCCAATGATACCCATCCAGATCTATTTATAAAGGCCTGCAGCTTACACTGGACTGCAGCATAAAGCAGCAATCCCCTTCTCCTTTTACATCCTTTCAACTCTTCCAACATCTCACTTTTTCTTTAAATCAAACATCTTGGTTTGGAATATAGCATTCAAAAGTGAATCTCTGTGTACATAAATAACTGTGTACAGTATACAGCTTATGTCTGGGCATTTTCTTGTGCATCTAAACTGAAAAAATGAAGAAAGTATTACCTTATTAAAAAATCCCTGCCCTGGAAAAAAGTATTTTTTTCTGTTTTAAAAGAGAGAGGAAAGTTTTATGGATTACTTTCCTGCTGTGTGCTTCTACTTTTCTCCACATTTTCCTTAAAAGACTTGTTAGAACAAAGGAGAAGAGAAATAACCAGCAGTTTCCCCTTTTCCTGTAAACACTTGACATATCAAAGTTCAAGCAGAGGAGTATAAACATTCAAGAGACAGCAGGGCTTTAGTAAAAATATATGTGTTGAACTAAATGGGACTAAATAAAAGAAAGCTGGAGTTATTCATACATTTAGAAGAGAAAAACAAACATTTATTCACAGGAAGCCCAAATCATGCCTTCATATTTTACGCATGCAGAAGCAAACACAAACACATCCGTGCTGCCGTGACCCAATTTGTTTAGGAATATCTTCAGAAATGTAGCTACAGAGCCCCTCATTTACTCCTTCGTGTTTTTACTTCTTATCACAGAAAAGACAATTATGTCTAATGTACTTATAATCTGATTATATCCTTATATAACTACAGCTGCTAATCTAACAAACTCCCTCTCCTTCTCCCAGCCTTTTCTTTTTCATGATCAGTGATTCATGTCTTTAAAGGGAAGTGTAAGACCAAAAGCAACGGGTGAAATGAACTGTGAGATTAAACTAACCCTCCTCCACTGCATTCTGTCTCTCCCTCCTGCACTCATTCCCCTCCTCTCTAAATTATCTAAGAGCTGTAATTAAAAAGTGCACTCTTGCAAGCTGCTAACAAGCAGGCCAAAATGAATGTGTGCACAAACACACACATCCTGACTAAATTAAAGATAGTTAAAGCTCAACTAATCATCTGAGTCAGTGCCAAATCAAGTAGCAGAAGAGAGCCACATGTTGAATTGTTATAATTCTTCACCCTGCTGATGTGATTCTAATAAACAAGATGGTAAATGGCTGCACAGGCTGAAATATGAACAAAAACATACAGAAATTTTAAAAAGATTTTATTGAAGAATTATCCTACTGTCCAAGCTGTACCACTCAAACTTTTTGACATTTTCTCATGTCACAACAACAAGTCTGAGACAAAGTAGCCATGATAGTTAAATGGAAGAAAAAATCTACATGGTTTTCAGAATTCTAAATAAAACACTGAAAATTTTAATATACGTTTTTAGTCACTCTCCTAGTTGCTCCTTTAGACACCCCTAAATAAAATCCAGTCCACCCACGTGCCTTCAGAAGTCTTATGACTAATATAGGCTGATACCCATGTTAGTATCAGCCGATATTAGTCAATATGTTGGCTGATGAAATGACCATTGTATCGATATGATTTAAATCTCCTTTCAAATCATTTCATAATTTTAATCTTAATTTAACCTCCATAAATAAAAAGTCTTTAAACAGAAAAAAGGAAAATAAAGACAACCCAGCTATGAATAAAAAAGGCATTTCCAGCAAAACAAAGTCATAAATAGCTGCATACAAAATAAAGAAAAATTTCAACTCATAACCAATATATAGTGTCACCAAAATCTTTTTATAAACCTCTGATTACCAAAGTGCATTTTTTCCATTTATTACAAGAACTACAAAGTTTTTACAGTTCTTGTTTAGATCGATGAGTCTTACAACAGTGCAGTCAAACTCCAGCCTAAGTAAAACTGAAAATATGTGGTAAGGCTTGAAAACCGATGCCAACAGGTCCTCTCCATCTAATCTGAGGGAATTCCAGCTACTTTGCAAAGAACAATAGAAAATAACAATAAATTTCAGGTTCTAGATATGGAAACTTGAAAAACTGTGTCTGTAACTGCATTTAATATTTAAAATGAATAAAAATGCATGCCACACGTTTCAGATTTTTTATCTATTAAAAGGTAGTAGAAGCTGTTGTTCGTGCATAAAATGTGAAAAAGTTGGTTTATATGCCGATGCAGTGCAGTGTAGCTCTAATCTGTTTTTGTTTATGAAATAAGATTTACTGTCATGCTTAAGAAGAAAATGTGTACTTCAGCACAAATCCTGGTAAAACCTCTGCATTCACCAACAGATCAAACTGGCATTGCTTTTCTGCCACATAATTGTCCCCTTGACGATTTAAGACTATCATGTGATTATCCAGCAGCGTAATCACAAAATCCGTTTGGGGAGTTCACAATGTGTCTGACACTGATGAAAACATTCCGCCCCGGAAAAACAACAGGCAGAAAAGACACAGCAATAGTCCAGTTTCTTTTCACACAATGCATCTGATTAGCATTCAAGCAATTATGAGCCACACTAGCTCACTAAATAAATAAGCAAACACAATCAGCAAGAACAGACATGTCAGTTATGTGCATTTCTTACAAGTCCACTTAAGTTCATTGTGCAGCACCTGAGTGTATGTGCCAGGCTGCAGCATAATCCCACAATTACCACAAAGAAGAAGAGTTATCACATAGTGTCAGAAGTAATTGTAGGGAAGATGAAAGCACATCCAAACTGTCTCTTTTTAAGCTCCTTAGGCAGAAAGAAAATAAACGAAACTTGATTTCTGGTTGTGAATACATGATGTTTGTTCTGCAAGTCACTTTGTGAAAGATTAAATGGCATACAGCAAAGCAGATTCCAAATGCCAGCACTAATTGTAAGCGGAAAAAGGACAATCAGTTCTTATGATCTTGACAGACAATATATTGTGTAAACTTACTGTAACAGAATTGCTAATAATGGTTTTTGTTCTTTGGCTGCAGGTATAACACATTTTATTGAACTGTGTAGAACTATGACAAATAAACTATTCCAATCCATATAACTCCTGCTTATGTAACTGAGAAACCACATGCACTCTTTTTTTTTCAGACAAATAACATCTACGAGTTAGCAGGAAAGAGCTCTGTAAGTCTAAAGGTTAATTAATGATTTAAAACATTTTGATATTATACAGCGTTTCTCAATTATTTTCTGTCATGCCCCCCACCCAAGGATCATAAATTTTTTCACGCTCCTATGTTCTTTCCTCCCCCAAATTGAAATAATATTGCAAATCCGATATTTAATAATTTATCTGTACAAACCACTGGCTCCAGCATTGTCAAAATAACATTTTTATTGTTTTAAGTCTCAAAACAATTTCCAAGTTCAGTTTGTTAAGTCAGTCAGTAACATTTAATCAAGACTACTCGGTCTGAAAGAAAAAAGTCCAAATGATTCACTGGGATATTCATTTTTAGACTTATAAAATAAAACTTTTTAAAACTATAAACATTGTTTATAAGCTTATTCAGCTTATTTTTTTCACAAGGCATACAGTTTTTGGTTGTTTTTTTTTTTTTTACCATTTTTTGTGCAAGAGTTGGAGCAATATTGCTTATATTTCAGTTTGTCAGCAGAGATGAAAAGTGCATAACATTTTGCATTAAAAGTAAAAAAACAAATAGGCTTTGTCTATTTCCAGACCTTTTTCTGCGAGTTACTGTTACTTGCTTATGATGGAGTTGGGCAAGGCTAGGACTAACAGTTTTTTGGTTTGTGTTTTAAATATGAGTAAAGTTGTACAAGAATAGTAAGAATTTTATGATAACTCTTCGCCACACTGCGGAAAATGGTCAATAATATTTGCTGATATATAGTTCCTTACCTTTTACCCTTCAGAAACAGAAATGCCAACACAATGAGAGTAAAGATCTATCATTAATATCAGCCCAGCTTTTCTAATTTTAAAATCCTTTTAAGATTTTAAAGTTAACAATCAGCCAATCACGATGCTGATGCAGTCATTTTGTGCATTTTTACTTCTTCCTGCCAGCTGACTGAGTGAGCTGGCTGTTTATGTTGACTTCTCTTTTTTATATATTTATTCTGTCTACAGTTGCAACACAGTCCAGTAAAAACTGTATTGTCATCTTCCAGATTTCTTCGGTTGTTTACTCAGATGTTTCAGATCAAGCAAATCTTATCAGACATACATAACCCAGATTTGTTTTAATAAGTGAAATAATTTGAAAACTGCATTTTATATCTGTCTGTTAGGGGAGCAGTGTTTGCTACATGAGGATAAAGTCAAGGTGCATAACTAATGAGTGATGAGTGGTTTAGATGTCAGTCATAACAAGTATAAAAATGCTAAGCCCTTCAGTAACTGATCATGAATAGACTTAATGGCAGCGTGGTGGGACCAGTAAGGTACTGTTCTTGTGTCTTAGTGAGATCTGTGATTGCACCCCAGCATGCCCAGCTCCCAAGCTACCTCTGACTGGCTGATTGAAGTAGACTAATCAATGACTGTGCAAAGACCTGGAGCCTTATTCCGGTCTGATTAATGTGTTTTCCTCAATGCCAATTAAACACTGATTACACAAATTAACAACGCTGGGCCACCATAATCACTAAGTACTCTCACAGAGACTGCCGCTGATAGAATGGGTAATGCGCGAGCACCCCTACACTCACATACGCACTCTGCGATAAGACACCACGCCCCATTTGTCCTTCTATCCTTACCTGTAGCCCCTTCCAGCGCTGCCAGTTGTTATAACCTAATGCTTTTAGCTGCAAATTCTCTAAGGTAGAGATACTGAGCACATTTACCATCCACCCCATTTACGACTCATTCTACTTCTCTCTCACACACACGCATACACACCCCAGACAGCCATGCAATAGTACTCATTCAACAGGTCAAACAGCTGCTGCCAAAGGGTGCAGTTAGTGGATCCCCCCTCTGGGATGGGCTGCTACTCGTTTTCCCTTGTATGGAGCCAGAAGGAAAAGAGGGACAACAAGCGGTAAGATTCAAGGGAAGTGAGCGGTCTCAGGAGACAGAAAAGGAAAGTGACAAAGTAAGAGAGGAGTGGGAGAAATAAAAAAATGAAGGTTTCTGCAGACTTAATGTAATGTGACACCACAGAGAGGAGGGGGATGGAATGGATGACAACATGGAAAGGCAGTCAGTCCAGAAGGTGAGACAGAAGATGTGAAAAATTAGTCATGGAAAACTATATGCAAAACTCTGAAATACTGCTGAAGTGGAAGAGTCAGCCCTCTAAGACTGAGTACCACAGACCTTCCTCTAGTTTTATTACTTTTACTCAAATATTGTTTGACGTTTCTTTAAAAAGTTGTATTTAAAAAAAAATTATGCTATCCTCTTAAAAGGATAGGCACACGGATCAAAGAGTCCCATGAGAAAGAACAAAACACTGCATTGCAGAGTTAAAGACCAACAGCCTCTTTATGCCAAAAAGTTTTGGATCTAGATTCAGTGTAGTTAATATTACTAAAGCTTCCCTTACATCACTACTATGAGTTTTACAGCCCAGAACCACATCCAGCTCAAGGTGAACAGATAGACTAATACAAAATAGAGTTTTTAACAAAACACTCACTTCCAAGTAAAAGCTGTACTTGGAACTTAAATAATTAAGTTAAAATAAATAATTCTTATCACAAAGAATTATTTAAACTGGAACATTTATAGCTTTTTATTTCCAACTGTGATGAACACACCTTTTCCAAGTCTATATGTTGTACAGCCAGTTGGTTTCATGCAGCAGATGACAGTTCTCAAACAGTGTTTCTGGTATTCTCCCCCCGCCCCCCAATTTCATTTCCATTCCAGTTTCCTAATTTCAAGCAATCATACTGCTAAAGTAAAATGGTTCTTATTAAAACTTGAAATTCAACATTTATCTTTATTCTCAATCAATTTCTTTACAATTCTTTAGAATAATATAATTTTTAATGCAAATGTGGCATGCCATTTCTTCCAGTTCCAATGTCATCAGCAGTCATTAAATCTTCTCAGAGTTAAATATCCAATGCATTTTTGGAATAATTGAATTCAGCTTACAAACAGGTTTTCACCACCTGCAGTAGATATTCATGTGACCAAGAACATAATGACTGCATTCAATCATATTTTCAAATGTACTTAAACGTTTAATTGAACCAAAAGTGGAAAAAATAAAATGGCAGTTCCAACCAGTTGATTCAGTTGAGTAGAGCTTATTATAGAAATTTAAATTACAAAATAAGGACTATTCAATGATAACTAGAGAGATGTTATGCCGCCGATACATGCTGGTCCAGGAGGCGTCAATGGCTTGATGCAATCTGGATTTCCTTAGATAGAAACTTTTTTATCTACTTTGAATAAATAACTAAGCTTACTGTACTATTTAACACGTAGGTTCACTTGGAATGTATGTATGATTGAACTGAAATAATTTTTTTCCAAAGTGCCTCAAAACAACATTTGTTGTGAATTGGTGCTCTATTACGGAGCTCGGGACATGGGGATTCATTTGCTTTCCCTCGCAATACTTTTGCATTACCTCGCAAAAGGTTTTGCGTTCTCTCGCAATGATACTGATCAATTCATGCGACATAATTGAATACTGTAAGCCTTTCTTACGGGGGCCGCCATACTTTCTGCTTTAATACAAGGTTATGTAAGGTTTTTCCATGAATGTTAATATCTCTTTGTGAAATATCTGAAGTTTTATATCTATTTATTTAGTATAGAAATGCACCATAAACCTATAAACAGAAACTTTCCGGAATTAGGAAAGAAATAAAAATACATCCAAACTATTTGGACTATTTCTGAGTTATCGCAATGTAATCAGTCATCTGAGAGTTTTTTATGTGTCAATTGTGCTGGTAGTCTGAATAGTTTGAAGGGCCGTTTTCATGTGAAGTTCCATCTCTACCTTACACAGGCATAAACATGCAGTGAATAAATCTAGTTTCAATCAGTTTTTTGCACCAATGAGTTAATAATAATAAACATGTTTTCAATTAAGCTTGGTAAGAGCCATACAACTGAAATAAGTAATTAATAACATGACAGGAGCACGCAGTTTTGACACTTAGGTGGTTGGTGCGTTGATGTGGGTGCTTGACTGTCACCAAGTATCACTGGAAAGGTTACAGGCGTGATGGCTTTGTGTGTATGAGAAAGCATGCGCGGGGTGGTCATAGTTTCTGTTAAGCGTGTTGTAGTGCTGTTGGTCATTGGCACTTATACATTGTTTGGCCTGATCAGTCTGTGTCGCAGTCCTTGTAAAGTCTGAAGCATGATAATCAAAATGAATAAATCGAAAATTGTGACAGAACAAAGAAGTGACCTGGAGTTGATTGATACACACGTTGGACAGATGAGATTCCCCGATTTAATCCAGTACGGCCCTCTACCACCATTAGTTTGCTGCATATTTAGGCTCTTTAAATATGTATATACTGTATTTCAAACGTTAAATTGACATTCATGACTACAAAATAGACCAGCAAATAATGCATTAAGCATATTTTGAGGGAACGCAAAACTTATTGGTTTAGAGGTAACACAAAAGAAAAATTTTTCCCGATGTCCCTTAGAGCCGTGTTTTTCAACCACTGTGACACGGCACACTGGTGTGCCGTGAGTGATCGTCAGGTGTGCCGTGGAAGTTTCACCTAATTGGTCTAAAAAGATTTTTTGAAAACAAATTAATTATCTGCAAATAAGATAAGATAAGATTTATTGTCATTGTCATCAACAGATTCCAACGAGATTGAGATTTGCTCGACTCGAGTTAAGATGCAGGTTATGTGTATATACATAATATACAAAGAAAAAGAAATAAATAGTACAAAATGAGAAATAAATAGACATCAGAAGATGGTTGCAGTGCCTGGAGGTGTCGCAACAGAATTTACATTTTTAACAAAGTGGTGTCAAGAGCAGAAGTTCTTATGCCTTTGAATTTAGTGCCATGATTGCCATCGGGTAAAAACTGTTTTTTTAGGCGATTTGTCCTGGTTTTTATTGCTCTGTATCTCTTGCCTGATGGCAGCAGCTGGAAGAGACCATGGCCACGGTGTGAAGAGTCATTTAAAATGTCCAAAACTTTCTTGTGGAGCCTGGAAGTGTAAATCTGTTCCATAGTGGGGAGGGGGCAGCCTATGGTTCTCTCTGCTGCCCTAACAACCCTCTGGAGCGCTTTCTTGTCCGCGGATGTGCTACTGCCATACCAGACACACAAGACCGTACGTGAGTACACTCTCTATGGAGCACTGATAGAAGGCCTGCAGCAGGTCTGAGGGGAGACGGTTCTTCTTGAGTATTCTCAGAAAGTACAGTCTCTGCTGTGCCTTCTTCAACAGCTCCTTGGTGTTGGTGCTCCAGGTTAGCTTGTCCTCCAACTCCATGCCCAGAAACCTGAACACTGGGACCCTCTCCACACAGGTCCCACTGATGGTGAGAGGCTGGATGTCCGTTTTGTTCTTCCTGAAGTCGATCACCAGCTCCTTTGTTTTGGAGATGTTGAGGAGCAGGTTATTGACTTTGCACCACTCTGACAGCCGCTTCACCTTATCCCTGTACTCCAGCTCCCCCTTCCCGCCTGAGATGAGACCAACAACAGTCGTGTCATCTGCAAACTTTATGATCTTGTTGCTGAGGTGGTTGGAGACACAGTCATGAGTGTAGAGAAGTGGGCTGAGCACGCAACCCTGTGGTGATCCGGTGTTCAGGCTCAGAGCAGTGGAGATGTGGGGGCACAGTCTGACCCTCTGGGAGCGACCTGTTAGGAAGTCCAGGATTCAACTGCAGGTGGCTGATGGGAGCCCAAGGTTTGCTAGCTTGGACACCAGACATTGGGGAAGTATAGTATTAAATGCTGAGCTGAAGTCCACGAAGAGCATTCTGACGTAGCTCCCCTGCTTCTCTAAGTGGGTCAGGGCAGCATGAAGTGGCTACAGCATGTGGATACAGCATCCTCTGTGGACCTCATTGCTTTGTAGGCAAATTGGAGAGGGTCCAGCTCAGCAGGCAGGCCAGCGAGGATGTGACTCCGCACCAGTCTCTCGAAGCACTTCATGATGATCGGTGTGAGTGCCACTGGACAGTAGTCGTTCAGGGTGTTGATGTTGGTTCTTTTCGGCAGGGGCACAATGGTAGAGGACTTCAGGCAGGGAGGGACAGTGGCTTGAGACAGGGACTGGTTAAAAATCTTTGTGAAGATTCCAGCCAGTTGGTCTGCACAGTCTTTAAGCACCTGTCCCGACACACCCTCAGGTCCTGCAGCCTTCCTTGGGTTCACCTTCCTCATCACCTGCCTCACCTCACACTCCTCTACTGTGAGAGCAGAGCTGCTGTGGACAGGCAGCTGTGATGGAGCTGTGGTAGGTGTCGCTTCAAAGCGGGCAAAGAAGATATTCATCTCCTCTGCCAGGGAAGTGGTTCCCTCCGTGCATGGCTGGTTGCTGGATCTGTAGTTTGTAATGTGCTGAACACCCTGCCACACCTGCCTGGTGTTGCTCCTGAGCTGCTTCTCTATTCTCCCTCTGTATGATGCCTTTAGCTTGGCAGATGCCTCTTCTCAGGTTGGCTCTGGCAGACCTGTAGAGTGCTTTGTCCCCAGACCTGAAAGCAGCATTCCTGGCTTTCAAGAGGCCCCGGACCTCCTTAGTCATCCAGGGTTTCCTATTCGGATCGATCCTCATGAGTCTGTTCCTGGTGACATTGTCCGTGCAGAACCTGATGTAGTTCAAGACTGCTGAGGTGTAGTTCTCCAGGTCCTGATATGCAAAAACCTCCCAGTCAGTTCTCTGGAAGCAGTCCTGTAGTTGGTGAGACACATCCTCAGGCCAGATGGTGACAGTCCGGGTTGTACTGGGGACACGTTTCCGCAGGGGGGTGTAAGCAGGGATCAGTAGCAGGGACACGTGATCAGACTGGCCAAGGTGTGCTAAGGGTTTAGCCCTGTATGCTTGTCTGATGTTTGTGTACAGCTTGTCCAGAGTTCTATCACCCCTGGTTGTGCACTTTACGTGTTGATGGAATTTGGGGAGGACTGATTTCAGATCAGCATGATTAAAGTCCCCAGAGACGATGTGAACAGCCTCGGGGTACTTGTTCTGGTTGTTGCTGATAGTATCATGCAGGAGTCCCACGGCCGAGCTAGTGTTAGCATCCGGTGCTATGTAAACCGCAGTGAGTAGAATGGCATTAAACTCACGTGGGAGGTATCGGGGTCTGCATTTAATTGTGATGAACTCCATGCCAGGAGCTGAAATAATAGGTACACAAATAATATGCTATCTTCGAGTGTCTGTGCTGTAGTATCCGGAGATGGAGCAATCAGAGAAAACATCCTATTTTGCAAGGCATTGCCAGAAAGGACAACAGGAGAAGAAATTTTTCGGGTCACATCAGAATATCTTCAACAAGGAGGACTTAAGTGGGAAAACTGCACAAGTGTCTGCACTGATGGAGCTGCAGCCATGGTCGGGCGCACCAATGGCTTTGTAAGCAGAGTGAAGGAAAGATGTAATTACGCACAGTTTCTTACACCGTGAGGCCCTCATGACCAAGACTTTACCAGCAGACCTAGCGCCTGTGTTGAATGATGTTGTAAATATGGTAAACTTTGTGAAGGCACGACCTGTGAAAAGCCGCATATTTGCATCTTTGTGTGAGGAAATGGGAGCGGAGCATAAGACCTTGTTGTTTCATACGGAGGTCCGATGGTTGTCGCGCGGCAAGGTACTAGCCCGTGTGTATGAGCTGCGGGAGGAACTCAGAGTGAATCTGACAAATGAGGGGTCCGATTACGCAAAGCTGCTTGCAAGTGATGAGTGGTGTGCAAGGCTGGCATACCTGGCGGCTATTTTTCACCATCTGAATGAACTGAACACACGAATGCAAGGCCAAAATGAAAACCTGCTCACAAGTACGGATAAAATAAAAGGATTCCGCTCAAAGGTGCACCTCTGGCAACAACATGTGGAAAGTGGCAACCTTGAAATGTTCCCACTAACCAAGAAATGGCTAAATGTTCACACTGCTGCACTGTGTGAAATAATAGGTACACATTTAAAAACTCTCCAGGAGAAGATGCCATTTTATTTCTCTTCAGTCTTCACTGAATGCCTTGACTGGGTTAGGGACCCATACAGCTCAGCAGTTGGAAAGAACATGACTTTGCAGGAGCAGGAAGAACTAACTGAACTGAGACAAAATTGTGGTTTAAAGCTGAGCTTTGCTGATCTACCTTTGGACAGTTTTTGGTTGACTGCTGCCAAGGAGTTCCCTGTTCTGGCAAATAAAGCTATTTTAACATTGTTCCCATTTTCCACAACATATCTGTGTGAAGTGAGCTTCTCAAGCCTGGTTACTATAAAAACTAAAAACAGAGAGAGACTGAGAGCTGTTGAGGAAGAGCTTCGTGTGTGTCTTTCTTCAATTCCTGCCAGGATATCAGCTCTGTGTTCATCCAAACATGCACAGGTTTCACACTAAATGAGTATAATATACAGATATTAACATTTTGTACATACAACTCTTCATATTGTAACAGTGAAATCTTTCCCAAATATTATTGCTTCTCTCAGTTTTCTACAACCTCTTCAAATTTAAGACCACGTTGTTGTGCCACTGTTCAGGTGTTCTTTTTTAAGTGGACATGTTAAGTGCAATTTGAAATATAAAATATAAAATATGATAAAAAATAATTTTTTGTGTTTATTTGATTCCGATTCAATACACTTTGATAAGAATGACTATATATTTAATATAGGTGGCGATAGAGTATCATTTGTTTACATTTTTGGTTGGTGATGTGCCTCGTGATTTTTTCAATGAAAACAATGTACCTTGGCTCAAAAAAGGTTGAAAAACACTGCCTTAGAGGGCTCCGTACTCCATAAATAAAATTAATTGAAAATGTTTTTTCTGGAAATTTTATACAATAATTTGATGAGTTGCCTTCTAGCTGCTGATAGGTATTTTTGTGTACCTAAAATACAAAGAACCACACACAACGTTTGAGTTTTCAACCAAGCTATTGCAAAAGAAGAAGACACAGCGAACTGCTCCTCTGAACAGCTCACCATATGTTCTGAAATTCTGCAGTAGAACTTGCCTTTTATTAACATAAAACAAAAGAAAAGGGGGCTGGTGCTGATAAGATTAGGAGCCCCCAGGAACTAACACAAACAAAAGCAGTTTTACAACTAAGGAATCTCTACGTAGGGGGGCACAGAGTATAAACAAACACAGGTTTACGACTAAGGAAACTCTCAGAAGACCATCTTCAAAGAACATATTTTAAGGGTTAAAGAAAGGTTAGCTCTGTCTCACACACATGTTCACTTTAACCAATAGATGACCCTAGTAACACTACTAATGTAACAATGATAATAAAATAATTCTAACTGCTGCTGTTTCAATTTGCCTCAAATGGAACTTGTGAGTTTGATGGAATTTTGCCAAAAGTGGAGAAAACCTTTGTTTTTTTCATCAGGCTTTGTTTGTGAAAAGGTATCCAAGATTAAATATTCCTGTGTATTCTCAGGTCTCATGCTTGTTTGGAAATTATCCCAGCGGTGTCATGTTCGGATTCACCCTTCGGACCCACATGCAGAACCAACAAGTCCAAGTAGGAAATAAGGTTTATTTTCAAAAGGTACAAACAATTGACAGGTCTTCAGACCCTTTCTGGGGAGCGGCTAGCGTCACACAATCGGAGGCGCCTGGAATGAGAAGTTGGTTACTGAAGGTCAGGCCAGACTTACTTCAGAGTGGTTCTGGGAAGCTCTGGGGAAGAGGTGTACAGGGTCCTGTGTGGAGGATGGTGATGTATATCCCAGAGGTGAGTGCAAGGTAGGCCGTGACAGAGAGCCAGAGGTCTGATGGGGAAGAGCAGGCTGGGGAAGAGCGGGCTGGGGAAACACGGCGGAGCGGGCAGGCAGGAGACTTGCCATGAACGGATCCTTCTAGAGAAACCCAGTGACGAGTCACGAAACTGGAGGCAGCAAACACGGGAACCGTAAAACTTCTGGTAAGTAGTCAAGAAACGAATCAATGGCTGACAGCTGACTGCAGGAGAAGGCCAGGTAGACTACCAGTAACGTCAATCATCCAGTACTGAGTGAGGGCTCTGCTGCTCCTTTATGCTCAGCACTCAGATGAGGCTGATGAGCTCCACCTGTGAAGGCTGCTCCGGCTCTCAGCCTAGATCCTCACTGGAACAGATGTATTACTCGCACTCACACACACAGGAACCCTGACACTAACCCCCCACTAATGACCGCCCCCTGGTGGTCGGGATGAAGGCGACCCACGAGAGGCCTCAAAGTCCCTAATGAGAGCAGGGTCCAGGATGAAGGAACGGAGAACCATGATCATTCCTCAGGCCCATAACCCTGCCAGTCCACCAAATACTGGAACCCCCTACCCCGACAACGAATGGCCAGGATCTTATTGACGTTGTACGCCGGGTGACCACCAACATCCCGGGCAGGTAGCGGGGGCCTGGAAGGAGGGCAAAAAGGACTGGAATGGACCAGTTTAAGGAGAGAGACATGAAATACAGGGTGGATCTTTAGCCCATCAGGAAGCCTGAGGCGCACGGCTGAAGGACTGAGAACAGCGGTTATCTCAAAGGGACCAATAAAGCAAGGGGACAGTTTTTGATTGGATGCTTTGAGATTGATGTCACGAGTGGAAAGCCAAACCTTTTGTCCAGGTGAGTACGATGGTGCAGGGGTTCTCTTACGATTCGCCCATCTGCTGTTCCCTTCGGCTGTCCGGTTGAGTGCAGCATTGGCTTGTTCCCAGATGCGCCTGCAGCGGCGAAGGTGATGGTGGACAGAGGCAACAGACGTTAGATTTTCATCTGACGGAAACAGAGGGGGCTGATAACCCAGAGAGGACTCAAAAGGTGACAGGCTAGTGGCTGTTGAGGTGTGGCAGTTGTGGGCGTACTCCACCCAAGGTAAGTGCACGCTCCAGGATGAAGGGTACGAAGAATAGAGACAACACAGGGTAGCCTCAATCACCTGGTTCAGACACTCTGTCTGACCATTAGTTTGGGGATGAAACCCAGAACTGAGAGTTACCTTAGCTTCAAGGGAAGTGCCGAAGTCCTTCCAGACCCTTGAAACGAACTGTGGGCTTCTGTCTGAAAGGATCTCAGTGGGGATACCATGCAGGCGAAAAACATGTTTGGTCAGGAGATGAGCAGTCTGCATGGAGGTAGGAAGTTTACGTAAAGGGACGAGATGGCAGGCCTTAGCGAAACAGTCAATGATAGTAAATATGGTGGTGAAACCCTTAGAAGGTGGTAGTCCAGTAACAAAGTCTAAAGCTATGAGACCAAGGACGTTTGGGAACTGGAAGAGGCTGCAGTAACCCACAGGGGGTTGATTGTGGGTCTTATTGCGAGCACAAATAGAACAGGCCAACACATAGTCTTTGACATCCTTATATAAAGAGGGCCACCAAAAGTAACGGCGGATCAGAGAGACTGTTCTGTTAATGTCAGGATGACATGAAAATTTGGCTGTATGGGCCCAATGAATGAGACGAGCTCTAACTGAGGTAGGGACGTACAGACGGTTGGGTGGTCTTTTAACCGAACCAGGTTCAGTCTGTTGTGCTGCCAGTACCTGGTCTCTAATCTCCCAAGAGAGGGCCCTGACAAAACATGACGGTGGAATGATGGTGGCCACAGGTGTATCATCATCAGGGGAGAACTGTCTGGAGAGTGCATCCGGCTTGGTGTTCTTGGACCTTGGTCTGTAAGAAATGGTAAAGTTGAACCTAGAGAAAAAGAGGGACCAGCGAGATTGTCTGGGATTTAATCTCTTGGCCTGTTGAAGGTAGGCCAGATTCTTATGATCTGTCCAGACAACAATGGGATGCTCGGCCCCCTCTAACCAGTGACGCCATTCATCAAAGGACATCTTTATGGCCAGGAGTTCCCCATCACCTATGTCATAGTTCCTCTCTGCAGATGAAAGGCGACGGGAAAAGAACACACAGGGGTGTAATATATCATCACTGGAAGAAACCTGTGATAGAACGGCCCCGGCCCCTGAATCAGAGGCATCCACCTCAACAATAAATTGCCTAGATGAATCCGGCTGCATTAGAATGGGAGCAGCGGCAAACCTCCTCTTTAACTCTAAGAAGCTTTGTTCTGCATCAGGTGACCAATGGAAACTAACCTTGGTGGATGTGAGGCCAGTGAGGGGAAGAACCGTTTGGCTATAGTTCTTAATGAAGCGGTGGTAGAAGTTTGCAAACCCCAGAAAATGTTGAAGCTGCCTGCGAGATGTGGGAGTAGGCCAGTCCAGGACTGCTTGAACCTTCGCTGGGTCCGTCTTCACCTGCCCGCTCCCCAAAACATAGCCAAGAAATGTGACTGAGGACGCGTGGAACTCACATTTCTCTGCCTTGATGAACAGCTGATTCTCCAAAAGGCGCTGAAGGACCAGGCGGACATGTTTCTTGTGGTCGTCTAGAGATCTTGAAATAATGAGAATGTCATCGAGATACACAAAAACAAACTGATTAAGATAGTCCCCGAGGACATCATTGACTAGTGATTGGAAGATGGCTGGTGCATTCATGAGGCCAAAAGGCATAACCAAATATTCAAAATGGCTGAGTGGTGTTCTGAACGCCGTTTTCCACTTGTCCTCCTCTTGCATTCTGATCAGGTGGTAGGCATTACGGAGGTCAAGTTTGGTGAATATAGTGGCTCCCTGAACAAGTTCAAAAGCTGAGGCAAGTAATGGCAGTGGGTATTTATTTTTAACAGTGATTTGGTTCAATGCCCTGTAGTTGATACATGGTCGGAGTGTTCCATCCTTCTTATCAACAAAGAAGAACCCAGCTCCCATAGGTGAGGTAGATGAGCGAAATATGCCTGCAGCCAGGGACTCACTGATGTCATGGTATTCGGCCGGTACACTGGCCATGTCAGCTGCAGAGTGTTCATCTGCCAGATGAGGGACTACTGGGGAAAGAACTGAGTGGAGACATAATGATAAACAGTAAGTGCTCCAAGACTCTACCCGACTGTTCTTCCAATCAAAATGTGGGTTATGGCAGATGAGCCATGGATAGCCTAAAACCACAGGAGACTGAGGTGAAGGGAATACAAAAAACGTTATTACTTCACAATGATTCCTGAAACTAAAAGTTCAATGGGAATCGTGCGACGAGTAATGACTGGTAAGGCAGTGCAGAAACCAAGACTGGGGCCGAAAGAGGAACGGTGGGTATTTGGAGTTGATTAACCAAATTGTCATCAATCAGGTTTTGTTCACTACCTGAATCAACTAACACAAATGTCTGCCAGGACTGGTTCCTTGTAATCAAGGAACAAGGTAGAGTTAGACAGGAGGCTCTTTTTGAGTTAGACTTAGACTGACTTTATTGTCATTTTGCATGCACAGGGTGTATACAGAACGAAATTTCGTTGCATACGGCTCAGGACAATGTTTTGAGGTTCCAATGTTGTGAGGTTACTCCAGAATAAAATAAAATACAGTATAAAATATGAATATAAATATGAATATAAAATACAAAGTGCAGGACTGACAGTAAAATGGAAGTTACTTAGCTATGTATATGTTCAAGGTATGAAGTGGAGACCAGTTTTTGAGTGCAGTCCAGTTAAGAGTTCAGCAGTCTGATGGCAAGTGGGAAAAAGCTGTTTCGGAACCTGGTGGACCTGCACCGGATGCTGCGGAACCTCTTTCCAGAGGGCAGCAGGGAGAACAGTCCATGGTGGGGGTGTGAGGGGTCACTGACGATGTTTCGGCCTCGGGACACGCAGCGCTGGGATGAAATGTCCTGAATGGAGGGAAGGGGGGCCCCGATGATCCTCTCTGCTGTCTGCACCACTCTCCTCACGTTCTTCCAGTCGGAGGCGCTGCAGCCTCCACACCACACAGACAGGCAGAATGCTCTCTATGGTACTTCTGTAGAACGTCTTGAGGATAGCGGGGGCAGGTGTGCTCTTCTCATCCTCAGCAGGAAATACAAGCGTTTCTGTGCCCTCTTGACCAGAGACGTGGTGTTCCCAGTCCAGGTGAGGTCGTTTGTGATGTGCACCCCCAGGAATTTGGTGCTGCTGACCACCTCCACAGCCGAGCTGTTGATGAGCAGTGGAGCGTGGCTGGGCCGGTTCTTCCTGAAGTCGACAATCATCTCCTTCGTCTTGTCAATGTTCAGGATCAGGCTGTTGTCTCTGCACCAGTCCACCAGCTGCTCCACCTCCTCTCTGTAGTCCAGGTCGCTGTCGTCTCTGATGAGGCCCACCACTGTTGTGTCATCCGCGAACTTCACGATGTGGTTGGTGGCGAACCTGGGGACGCAGTCGTGTGTCATCAGAGTGAACAGCAGAGGGCTCAGGACGCAGCCCTGAGGGGAGCCTGTGCTGAGGGTGATGACATCGGAGGTGTGTTGTCCGATCCGGACTGACTGAGGTCTGTCGGTGAGGAAGTCTAGCAGCCAGTTGCGCAGGGGGGTGCTGAAGCCCAGGTGTCCCAGTTTTCCTGCCAGATGCTGTGGGATGATTGTGTTGAACGCTGAGCTGAAGTCCAGGAACAACATCCGCACATGAGTGTTCTTCTCCTCCAGGTGAGCCAGGCTCAGGTGTAGGGCGGAGGAGATAGCGTCCTCAGTGGAGCTGTTTTGGCGGTTGGCAAACTGGAACGGGTCGAATGTGGAGGGGAGTCTGGAGACGACGTGTTCTTTTACCAGCCTTTCAAAGCACTTCATCATGATGGGAGTCAGTGCAACAGGCTGGTAATCGTTGAAAGAGGTGACTTGAGGTTTCTTTGGCACCGGAATGACGGAGGCAGTTTTGAGACAGGCTGGCACTGTGGCTTGGTCCAGTGAGGTGTTAAAAATGTCTGTTAGGACACCAGCCAGCTGACCTGCGCATTCCCTGAACACCCGCCCAGATATGTTGTTGGGGCCTGGGGCCTTCCGTGGGTTGACTCTTTTCAGAGTCTTCAACACATCGGCTGTGTCCAGGCAGAGTGCCTCCTCTTCCTGGTGGGGAACAGTTTTCTTTGCCGGAGTACTGCTCAGTGCCTTGAACCTCCCAAAGAAGTTATTGAGTCCATTTAGAAAGTCAGCATCAACTTCACCCACTGGGGGGGAGGATGGATTCTAATCTGTGATCGCCTTTATGCCTTGCCACATACTCCTGGTGTTGCTGGTGTCGTGGAAGAACTCCTGTATTTTCCGACTGTGGGTTCGCTTTGCTAACCTGATAGCACGGTTCAAGTTGGCTCTCGCTGTCCTCAGTGTCTCCTTGTTGCCAGACTTGAAGGCTGAGTTCCGTGCTTTTAGCATTCCCCGTACCTCCTTAGTCATCCAGGGTTTTTGGTTGGCCTGGGTGATAATGTTCTTAGTGATGCTGACGTCCTCTGTGCACTTGTTGAGGTAGGCTGACACAGTCATGGCGTACTCATCGATGTTGATCTGGTCGTTGTAAGTGGCTGCTGCCTTGAACATCTCCCAGTCAGAGCACTCAAAACAGTCCTGAAGTGCCTCCATGGCCCCCTCAGTCCACACTCTCACCTGCCTCACTGTAGGTTTTGTTCTGATCAGCAGGGTCTTGTATGCAGGAATTAGCATAACAGATAGGTGGTCTGAAGAGCCAAGGTGGGGGTGGGGGGCTCCTCTAAATGCTTCTTTGATGTTGGTGTAGGCCAAGTCTAGAGTATTTCCTCCCCTGGTTGGAAAATCCACATACTGGTTGAAATGAGGGAGAACAGTCTTCATGTTGGCCTGGTTAAAATCCCCAGCAACGATGAAAACGCCTTCTGTGTGTGAGGATTGCAACTCACTGATGGTCCGGTAGAAAACACTCATAGCCTCGTTAGTGTTAGCACTGGGGGGCACATACACAGCAGTGATGCTAACAACAGTAAACTCCCTGGGCAGGTAGAATGGTCTGCAGTTAACAGTCAGAAGCTCGATGTCTGGGGAGCAGTAACTGGCGACATTCATGGCATTTTTACACCAGTTATTGTTGATGTAAATACATAGCCCCGCTCCTCGGGTTTTACCGCTGAGAACGCTGCTCCTGTCTGCGCGGAATGTAGCGAGCCCCTCCAGGCTAACAACGTTGTCCGGTATGGACGAGTTGAGCCATGTCTCCGTCAGAATGAGAGCGCAGCAGTTCCACAACTCTCTATTTGAAGACAGTTCTAGTTGCAGATGGTCTATTTTGTTGTCCAGAGAGCGGACGTTGGAGAGGAAGATGGACGGAAGCGGCGATCTGTGGGGGTTAGGGTTGTTTAGCTTAGCTGTTAGTCCACTTTGACAGCCGCGCTTCCGCTGCCGGTTGCACCGCCTTCGTTTTCTCCTCCTCCAGCTAGTGCTGCTAGGCGAGTTAGCTGCGCTGCGGGCCGCTGGGTCTTGCTTCCGTAGCACTCCGAGATCACGTAAACACTCCAGAGTAGTCGTATTTATGAGTCCAAAATCACTTGATGATCGTAACTCCAGCAGACGTTGGCGATCATATGCTAACTTACTGAGTGGATGCAAAGTTTGTAGCGTTTTAGGCAGCGTATACTCGCAAGTTGTCGAGAACCCATGCAGCCGCAGCCATTTCGGGCGCTGCCATCGTAGGAATAGTTGCCCACCACTCCTCCCATAGCTAGTGATGGAGTGATGGGCTCGGTCTTTTGGCAGGTTTTGACAGTTTGAGATGTAGTGTCCTGTTTTACCACAATACAGGCAGGTTCCAGATCTCAGGCGACGCTGGCGTTCCTCGCCAGTGAGTCTGGTTCTTCCTATCTGCATAGGCTCCTCTGGGGTCTGATATGCAGGGATAGTATTGGACTCGACTTTGTTTAAGCAAAACCCCTGTTCCCTCTTTGATTGGGTTCTGTCTTGGACCCTATTGCCATAGTGATGAGATCCTCTAATGAGCCCAGATCATCTCGGTAAGCCAGTTCATCCTTAATATTCTCATTTAAAGCCTGTAGAAAAGCTCCCTTTAAAGCCTCTGCATTCCAACCAGAGGAGGCAGCCAGGGTTCTAAAGTCAATGACAAAATCTGCTACTGCTTGTCGACCCTGCTTTAACTTCCACAGCTTGCGGGTAATATCTGACTGTGATTCAGTATACCCAAATGTCTGTTTAAATGCAAAGACAAACGCGTCATAAGTGCCGAGAAAAAGGACTTGCTGTCCCAGTTTGGCCTCAGCCCATTTCAGCGCTCTTCCCCTTAATAAGCCAATGACGCAAGTTATCTTTGCTGCATCTGTTTGGAAAAGTTGGGGGGGAAAAGAAAAAACCAAAGAACATTGCAGCAAAACGCCCCCACATTTACCTATCTCTCCAGAATAGGGCTCAGGTGTGGGTGGTGCTATTTCCCGGAAACGTACAGGGTCTGGGGGTGTTTGTGCAAGACTGGTGTGGGCACTGGCTTGGGAAGGAGGTGGGACTGCGACTGGAGGCGGACCTGTGTGAGTAAGTTTTAGATGAAGATCCTTGAGAATCTCAGAAAATTGCTCTAGTCGTTGCTTAGTATTCACTTGTTGCTCAAATAAAGACTTAAGCATGGAATCATGGCGGGCTGGTACAGCATGGTCCTGATTGAGGTCCAGAGATTTTTCTGCTGGGTTAGGTTGGCTGGATGATTCTGTCATGTTCGGATTCACCCTTCGGACCCACATGCAGAACCAACCAGTCCAAGTAGGAAATAAGGTTTATTTTCAAAAGGTACAAACAATTGACAGGTCTTCAGACCCTTTCTGGGGAGGGGCTAGCATCACACAATTGGAGGCGCCTTGAATGAGAAGTTGGTTACTGAAGGTCAGGCCAGAGGGGATCAGAAATGTAATAGGAACAGCTTACTTCAGAGTGGTTCTGGGAAGCTCTGGGGAAGAGGTGTACAGGGTCCTGTGTGGAGGATGGTGATGTATATCCCAGAGGTGAGTGCAAGGTAGGCCGTGACAGAGAGCCAGAGGTCTGATGGGGAAGAGCAGGCTGGGGAAACACGGCGGAGCGGGCAGGCAGGAGACTTGCCGTGAACGGATCCTTCTAGAGAAACCCAGTGACGAGTCACGAACCTGGAGGCAGCAAACACGGGAACCGTAAAACTTCTGGTAAGTAGTCAAGAAACGAATCAATGGCTGACAGCTGACTGCAGGAGAAGGCCAGGTAGACTACCAGTAACGTCAATCATCCAGCACTGAGTGAGGGCTCTGTTGCTCCTTTATGCTCAGCACTCAGATGAGGCTGATGAGCTCCACCTGTGAAGGCTGCTCCGGCTCTCACCCTAGATCCTCACTAGAACAGATGCATTACTCGCACTCACACACACAGGAACCCTGACAAGCGGAATTGGGATCAGCTGATTGGATGGATTAGCTAATCAGGTAGATAAGACAGCAAACAGCTTTCATCAAAACTAACTTTAATGTAGTACATATAAAATCTGATTGGCTAAAAAACAGTAACAAGCAGCTTCTTATTCAAGTACATTTTTTAATAACTCCAAACACGCTTTCTCACTTTCTGTAAATGTCTATCATTATAAAATTTGGTAGCTCTTTACAACATATTGCGAACATATTATTATCACAACTTTAGTTTGTGAGCTTTTAATGTTTCAAAGGACTGTTTTTGGCTGTTGCAAGTTCACACATTGTATGTCTATAAGTTAGCCAGTTTGTTGGAGTCACACTGCAGACAACATTCACACCTGGTATAGATTACAGGCTAAAGAAGGCAACGTTACTCCCTCTCCATTCATTTCCTATGGAACTAGTGCGATGAGGCGACAGTCGCTTGCCCTACTCCAATCAAAGAACCAGTGAAATTTATGCATGTCAAATTTTGAGCAAATTTTGAGCTCGTACCCGAGCTCAAAATGGTCAAACGTTGCTGGTGCACACAGATGTGCACCAGCAACGAGACAGGCGAAAGTTGAAAAGTGTTAAACTATTGTTACTGACAGCTGTTGCAGTCGCGTCCAGAGAGTTTGTTGACAAAGCATGGCAGACAGCTTTTGTTTTTCACTGTCATTCGTTGCTTCCCTAGTGTCAAACCCATTGCAGTGCTTAAGATTCTCAAGGTTGGAGGCACACATGTGAATGTCAAGATTGACATACACTATATTGCCAAAAGTAAGAGTTGAAGCTGTTCTAGCTGCAAAGGGTGGATGTTACGACCGGCGTCATCAACTTAATTATGCAAGTGTGCAGGAGCCTGTCTCTGATTGGTTGCCAGAAGACAACGGAGAAGTCCAATTGGTGGCCTCCTGGAGGTGATGAATATCAAAGCTGCAGAAACGGACTTCCTACCATCTGTCCTCAGCTCATCTCAACCAGCCATACTGTTTGTCTGTAACACCTTGTAAAAGTTCTGGGGCCTCATGCATAAAGTGTGCATGCGCACAAAAAATGTGCGCCGCCATACTTTACGCACAAGATGGCATGTATAAAAATTTACTTTGCGTCAAAGTTTGCGTAAATATACGTACACTTTTTGGCTGGCGTGAAAATGTGCGGCAGCCACGCAAACCTTTTCTGTGGACAATATCAAACTACAAAGGGTCAAAACTCACCTAAATACACTGAAATCTGACTACATTCGGTGTTATCTAGACCAAATAGCATCAAGCCCGATGTTTTTTATGATTGTAATATTTTATTGGTTCAACGTAAACGATGAAACTGAACCGCATTTATCCTCAGACAATAAGCTAACACGCACACAAAATAAAGAAAATAAAAATAAAGGTATGTGAAAAAAAAAATCGCTTGAGTGTAAATAGTACTTATACTCAGTTTTTGTCTCATGAAGATGTAACACATTGGTCTGTGAGCTGAAGCGCATTAAATTAATCTATGGGGTAATTTTATTCTCACTAAAATAAAATACTTAATAAATAAATAAATAAAATCCTTCATCGTCAAGTGTTCTATAATTTCATGGTTTCCTACACTTGAAAAGGAGGACTTGAAGAGACTTCAGGATTTCACTCAATCTTTTTTATTTTCACCAGTGAGTGTTAATCAATGAAGAGGTGAAAAACCAGTAGTCATTGTTTAATCCAAGTCATTTTACCATGAAATGCTGCTTTGGAAACTGGGTTTGCCTTTCTCAGCTCTGATGCAAAATCAGCCAAATTTTTGGTGTATTCCTTACATTATCTGCTGATTGGACCAGATTTCTTTCACCTCCTGAGAAGTGCTGCAGAGTGGCACAATAATGTGTGTGTTCATGCACCCACATCTGAACTCATGAGCAGATTTGCGCAACACCTCCCTCTCAATCTTGCAAGGTTTTACCTGGGAAGATCGCATTTTTTAAGTGAGCTGGTTCCCTCTGCTTGGTCTTCTGCTGTTCCCTCTGCTTGGTTTTCTGCTGGGATGAGCACTACAAGGCGCCGGACGTCCCAGTGGAGTATGGTGCTCTGAAACTCCTTCACCAATCCAGAACATTTCATATAAGGGTTAGGTATGTTTCCCAAACTATACCCACCTGGAGAAACTTTCACATAAAAATCCCGGACTATGCCTTTGCAAACAGGATTCACAGCAACAACTCTACCTATCTTGAATTGCCCCCTTAGCACGTTTTGGTCGCAGAGCCAGACCACATCCCCAATACCAACATTTCTTTCAGCAGTATGCCACTTGCCATAGACAAACAAGCCAGGAACAGCCAGAGACATTTCCTTCCCTTCGGGTTTACAATTCCCACAGCGACATCCTCCGCATCTTGGCACACAGGCAGCTCCGATGCTTTCCCACTCCCACCACTTCAGAAAGTCTTTGCTGGTAGTGGTTGTATTGGATTGGATGAAGGGATGCTTGGGAGACTGACAGGAAACTGGACATTTACAGGTGAGTTCACTGTACTTGACTGCTTAAGTCCTCATTGATCTTGCAAAGTGGTGTATGGGCCTTTAACTTCTTCAAACAGGTCTGGATGTGTACCTCCAATCATCTTGCCAAGTGGTCTATCCCATAACACTAGGTCCCTGACAGAGCAAACTGTCTGAGGTACAAGTTGACCTTCTTTGTGGCTAGTCAGGAGCTGTACCTCTCTAAGTCTTGTAAGGTCTTTCAAGGAGACATCTGGAAAAATCCTCTGAAGCTTTGTGGCAGGAACATGTTTGTGAACATAGCCTCCCATTCTTATCTCCGTCTGTAATAGTCTCGTTTACTTCCACCGAACTTTGGTAAAGCTGTGGCTTTCAGCTTTATTGCAACTACTGGAGGTAGGTTGTGGACTAAGGCTTGTTCCTCTGTTGTGTCCTTCTTTCTTGCTGCTTCGATAAAGACAGCCTTCTGGGATACCAGCTTAGGGAGGCACACCTCTAGCTCCCCTACACTGTAGTTAAAATCCTTTTTCTCGACAGGTGGAGCTCAATGGTTCCAATTTTGGTGTGCTTCGTTTTCCTTCTGTATCAATTTCTCTAAATGGGTGAGCATAAACTCATATGTCTCTAGAGTTGTGTCTGGCCCGATGGAGGAAACATTCCTGCACTCATCCTCTGCAACTTGTGGAGCCAGGGACAGTTCCTTCTCTCCATATGTGGTCCACATCGTCTCTCAGATAAGGAGTTTAGTTTCTTTAAGCTTTTGTTCATATTCTTTCTCGTCTTCTCTATGTCGGTTTTCTGAAAATTACTCAGCTCCTCTGCTGCAGTTGCTATGCACTCAACCATATAAGCAGCCTCCACATCCTTATTTTCCACCATAACTTTGGAGCTCTCCAGAGTAAGCTTCTTGAAGTTCTCCTCCAACTTCTCAGACATCTCCATGTAGGTCCTCATAATGTTATTTGCAAAACGGGAGAAAAGTCTATTAGCTGTTGTCCTTTCTGCATTGAGGTCATCAAGTGACTTTAATTCAGCCATTTTCCTCCTTTATAAGACAGATAGCAGATTTCAGTCTCTGGTTACAGAATGGAATCTGCTCTGCTTGAAACAGTTTTTCACTGACAAGTGTTATATCATTTCATGGCTTACCACACTTGAAAAAGAAGGACTTGAAGAGACTTCAGGATTTTATTCAATCTTTATTTTCACCAGTGAGTGTGAATCAATGAAGAGGTGAAAAACCGGTAGTCCTTGTTTAATCTAAGTCCTTTTCCCATGAAATGCTGCTTTGGAGAATGTGTTTGCCTTCCTCAGCTCTGTTGTAAAACCAGTCAAATGTTTGGTAGATTCCTTATATTACCTGTGTTGAGGGTGCTGCTGATTGGACCAGATTTCTTTCACCTGCTGAGAAGTGCTGCAGAGTGGCACACTAATGTGTGTGTTCATGCACCCACATCTGAACCCATGAGCAGATCTGCGCAACATTCATGTTATGACCTGGCCCGGGTCATAACAGTGGACCAACATCATCTTGAACTATATGGATTAGGAATGGGATGTCACTTAGGCTCACATGTGAGTCAAGGCAGGTGAGCGAATATCTTTGGTAATAGAGTGTATCTTCACCAATAATATCACCATGGCAGGATGGTCTAACATCATGCAGTCCTCACATCTGTCAGCAACAGACCAGGACCCATTACTCACTTTACTCAATCTCAATTCAAAAAAGTCCAAGTATCTCTTTAAAGTTTTGTCTTAGTGTTAAATCAGCACATGAATTTACTTTTGGTTTGTAGCTGTCATGTAACTTGTGTGTTCCAAGTAAAGCTTGTGAAGGACACTGTAACAGAAATGTGTTGCACAGAACCTAAAAGCTTCAGTATAAAGAACGTTTTATTCATCTGTGTGGAAATACACAGTCCTCTCAAACCAATGGCGTGTGCATGGCTATGTGATATTTGTATGCATGCTTATAAGTGTTCAGCAGTTGCTTTACTTTGGTCTTGTTGCAAAGATTTTGCTTTGTAGGACCTCAGTATGGCTTTTAAAACAGGATTTTACAGAGGAAAGAGAATAGAACTTTATACATTTGATTGTATTGAATGTATAGATACATAGCCAACAACATGAACAGAAGACACCTAACTGAACCTTCTTCTTTGTTACAATAAAAGTCCTTCTCTATATTGGTTTGGTATCCTTAATGTATGAAAGATGTGTGAAAGGTCTTAAAATAAGTTCACCTTTCATTGCGGTGCTCCATTATCATTATATTTATATATCAGGTAGAAATCCACATTAAGAGCTCTAGTTTTACATTAATCACTGTGATAAATGCTGGCATCCCGACTTTCAATACTTTATAAAAACCTACTGAGGTAAATAGGATGGCACCTACTCTTCTCCTATAACATTCTACAATGGTGGAGCATACAAAGAGACTCTGTCAGCTCTGACGCATGGAGCCCACATGGGATTCTTCTCAAAATGTTTAAAGGCTCAGCTTTAACTGACTAAATAGATTTGGTCCAGAGCAACTCTGGGTAGAAAGTTGGACCTTTATGAATCTGTACGTTGGTCAGATTGGGCAGGTTTTCTTTGCACAACAATAGAAATCTAAATAGAGCAGCCTGGTTTTGATGGTCAATTTAGTAAAAACAATGGGTTTCATATAAGAACCCCATTATGAGGTAGGGATGTAGTCTACTTGACTCATAACTTAAAGTTTGAGCAATATGATTTGTTTATACACCTCTAGTGGTAAGGCTGCACAATTTATTGTGAATACATTGTCATCACAATGTTAGAGTGTGCAACATTCATGTCATAGCACAAAAAACTGATTAGCCTGCCAATAAATATTTATTATATTCCAAGTGTTCTAAACTAGATAGATAGATTTGATTTGTCATTGTACAGTAAACTGTACAACAAAATTAGTAGTACAGCTGTTCTTATGTCATTTATAAACAAAAAGTCAAAAAATACAAGACTGGTGTGATCTGGGGAAAAAAAATGTCTCTGTGGTGGACAGGATGATGAAGGCTGTTGAAGGCTGGACTATCGGGAGATGGAAGACTGCTCTTCATTCAGCCTGTTGATGGTGGATCCAGCATTTGTGATGAGTAGGAGGAGCAGGTTCGGGAGGGGTGGTCCATGAGTCTTTCTACTTAGCGTCGTCTGCAAAACTCCCCAGCCTCCTCGGCCCATGTATTTTCAGGCAGTTAGTTATTTCGTTTGAAATGAAAAATGAAAAAACAGAAATAGACTTGTTTTTGTTTATTAAACCAAAATCAAAAATCGGATAACGGCTCGGCTCATTATCTAATTTCCCATTTAGTGCACAAAACAAAAATGGAAAACACAGATAACGAGCCCTCAATTTTGTTTTTTTGAAAATTTTTCCTTTCTAAATAGCATTAGCATACCAATTGTAATCCGGTTCGTCATGAACAAGCATGCAGAAAATGTTGATTATCGAAAATATACAATTTAAAAAAAGTAGCTATTTCTACCAGGTAGGAAATGTTTGAAATAATGTGCCAATTAGATTATTAAAAGGTTAACTAAACAAGTGTTTGCCTACAAAAAAGGATTATGATTTTTGAGTTGATGCTTTCCATTATTCCTTTGCTCTGGATTTATAACCAATAAATTTTAAAATAATTACTGTATATCGTATTTAATTTGTATCAACCTGCATGTAGCCATACCTTTTATCTGTATGATTTATTGACAATGCTTACTAACCAAGCTTATTTTCTCTTATCATCAAATTGTAAACTCAAATCTTACAAAATAAACAGAGACAAAATGTTTTCATAAAAATGTATTTATTACACTAACATACAAGCAGATATTCAGCCCATGTTTGGGGAATCATGAAAAAATATTCCTAAAATTTAAGTATATAAAAGATGAGATAGTGAAGAAAACGATGTCAGGAGGAGGAAGAGGATCACTGGGAGATTCTGGGAAGCTGAATCTAAACCTGGAGCTGTGGCCTCTTCTCCTGAAGAGTTCTGTCTGAAACAATAAAAGATAAATGATAATTTTAAAAAGTTCACACTGCAAGTAAGAAGCCAATCAAAGGGAATTGTATATTTCACACACACAGAAATAATGAGAATTTACAAACTAAAAAAAATCAGAGGAAGGAAATATTAGTAACTGGTATTGGAAGAAAACACTGTCAAGGTTCAAAAGATACTAACATCTTCAGAATTATCAAAATCTCCAGAGAAGAATACTATATTTTGATACACGCATCAAACTGTATACAAACACATTAAACACTTCATATCATGCTTTGAGCCGCTACGAACACATAACAGGCAGCAGAAAACAACAGAGTGACTTGCCGAGATGAGGCCGCGGTTAGAGGGGAAAGCACTCTCACCCACCTGCTTAGTCTGGAGCCGCATGGCCCTGTAAGCAGAGCTACGCTGCTCTGAAAACTCCGGAGCACATTTCAAAGAAGCCTAATTTTGGATTAACTAAGTGGATAGATGAGGGCAACTTTCTAGCCTAAAAACATCTTTAAAACTTTTTGTGGCAAATTAATAGTGTACTCACCTCTATTTACCGCTGCTGGTGGCGCAGTGCAATGGAGGTCACCATCTTGCTGGTCCTTAGACGAATGAGGTATGGCTGTAGGATGGTGTGGAAAGCCACGCCCCCGTGCTGTGGCCTTTCAAAATAAAAACTAAACTAAAAACTCAGGCTAACCATTTTTCTCTGTGGCCAGATGTCCGGTATTTGTTTTTCACAGGAGCATTACTTAAGCTGACTTGCGGTCAGTGATGGCATAGTTACTTTGAAAAAGTAACTTTAATTGGATTACCGATTACTCCTTGAAAAAATAACTTAGTTAGATTACTGATTACTTGATTTGGAAAGTAACCAAGTTACATTAAAAGTAACTTTTTTAGCTACTTTCAGCAGTTCTTACAACTCTTCGCCACCTGTGAAGATTACATTGATCTTTGCCAATACTTAATTGCAAGTTATTTTATAATGGTTAACATCAACAATGTGTCTCCACTTATAAGGTTGAACTGAAAGGGAAATTGTTTAATGGTCACAACAGTACAAAAAAAACTTTAGCAATTTGTGCATATTATTGTGTGCTCCACTGTTGTCTGGAAAACTATAAATAGAGCCCGCCACTCCCCGAACCCCCATCCTCCAGGTTATGCGTTACGGCCCTGCGTTTGTTGTCACAGCTCAGCGCACAGAGCTCCTCCTGCGGCTCCAAAACTCAGAGGGCTGCACTTATCTTATTATTAATAATTACAATGGCGTTTAGTTGCGCAACTTTACGGACAGGTTAATTCATGGCTGTTTTCACGTTTATTGCGCTGTTCAGATTAGTCTCGATGTTTGCAGTTTGTTGTAGCGCAACTCGAAGCTTGACGTCATATTACCTTGACATTAACAAAGACCCAGCGGGACGGATCATCCGGGATGATGATGGACAGGGAGAGCATGACTAAAACTAACTGGATGTCAGACAAATTCTGGCGTTTATGTCTGCTTATTTCCAAGAACTAAAACCGCGGCCCGCGACTCATTAAATTTGCAAGCCCAAAGCCACTTAAAATAATCAGACTTGGCTACCGAAACTCAAATTAGTTCCTGTTTTTCCAGCAACAAAATGTTTGTCTCCCTCCATTGTTTACATTTCTGTCGCTGCTGCTGATGTCGCACAGACACGTCAGTCACCCCCCAAGATGCGCAGAGGAAATAAAATTAAATTACAAAAGATAATAACTCACAGTAACGCAAAGTGATTTCGATAAGTAACTGTAGTCTGACTACTAGATTTGAAATAGCAACGCGTTAGATTACTCGTTACTGAAAAAAGTGGGCTGACGTCAGTAACTAAGTACTAAGTAACGCGTTACTGACATCACTGCTTGCGGTTGGCAGAAAATACTGCAGTACATAGCGTGAAACGATCAAAATCGTCTATGTGCAGCCTGTAAGCTAGGCAGAGAGAACTTCTGGGTCAAAAATGAAATCATGGAAATCAAAATTGAGCGCTCTTTTTCCGTGTTTTCCATTTTCGTTTTGTGCACTAAATGGGAAATAGGATAACAAGCCAAGCCATTATCCTATTATCGATTTTGGTTTAATAAAAAAAAAGAAAAAAGAGTTTATTTTTGTTTTTTCATGTTTTATTTCAAGCAAAAAAACTAACTGCCTGAAAATACATGGACCCTCCTTGTTTCCATTAACGTTGTTAGCATTCAAAAACACAGACGATTCTCTCTGAGTCAGACCATACAGATCCTGGTGGTCCCGACATCACCTCTGGATGAAACGAGTCTGGTGGAAGTCACTCATCACATCAACATGACATCAATGTCCCATATACAGCAAAAAATGGCAAATAACACACCTGATATAGTCATAACTAGGCCTGTCGCGATAAACGATAAATCAATTAATCGTACGATAAATTAAAACTATCGACGTCATTTTAATTATCGGCATTATCGTCTCTTCCGGCCTTTTTCTCTTTCTGTTAATGACATTGAATGGAAAAAAGGCTCAACTCCGGTGCTCTCCACTGACCCCCCCCCCATTTCCTTAGTGTAAAGCCCAGCGCACACTATCCACTATCTTATCCTGCACGATCTTAGAGCTGTCGGCCGATTGTCGGCCCATTTTCAAAACCTGAGAGACCACACATGAGCCGACAGAAATCCTAGGTATAACGGTTCGATCGGGTTCGGTCCTGCCGTGTGGTGTCCAACAATGAGCACAAAATAATGGCTACAAGTCCAGTGAACTAATTTTAAAACCAGGCATTAATCAATGCTTTACTACAATCTACCTGCAATGCATGTGGCTAGTGTCAGCGTAAAGTCCTGACTGAATGAAAATCATTAGAACCTATTTACGTCACATTAATGAAGAAACTGCGGTAGCAATTTCGCTCCAACTCCTCCCCTTGTCATTTCTATATTCTTTGCACGAAATGTTGAATAAACATTAATGTTGTTTCCAGTATCATCTCCGATGTCCGCTCCCAGAAAACCCCTGATTTAAATCGGAGCGGCAACGACGATCTACCATAACACACCACACAATCTTAGAAAGACCAACGTTTTAAGATTGTCATAAGGGGAAAAATAGGAGCAAAAAATCATGTAGTGTGAACTATTGCATCAGGTAGTCGATGTGCCCATCTTCTCTATTTAAATCTAATTATTACTGAAGGGCAACATAGTATACAGACTTCATAATCTGCCCTTTTTTAGTTGAATGCAGTATTTATTTCCACTTTGGCTTTATGTTGTTTAGGTTTTTATTCAAGTGCGTTTTTTGTTAATGGAGACTGAGAATCCATTTTATTTTTGTTTTTGGTTGTTTTGTTTATCAGTTCCAGTGTTTAGTGTTCCTTTGAAAATAAAGTGTATCTATCTTTGGTAAGAAATCACATGCATTATTATGTTATTTCCATTAAATCAGTGTAAAAAGGTCTTCAAACAATTTTATCGTTTATCGCAATAATTTTTGAGACAGTTAATCATTCAGCAGAATTTGCTATCGGGACAGGCCTAGTCATAACAATATTCGCAAATATTAAATCAAAAATATTTTCAAATATCATTCAGCCACAGGGAATGGATAATTCCAGTCCTCAAGACTGTGTTTTGCACATTTTAAATGTTTTCCTGGTTCAACACACATGAATGAAATCATTAGTAAGGGCAGAAATGGCTTTTCTGGCATCACCTGGTTGCCTGTACAGTGTCAAACTGTTGCTACAGAGAGTTTCTTTTCCTTGTCTCTTACTTTCTTTCTCCTCAGTATGGCTTGAAAAATGTATCTTCTTTTTCTGACTTTAGATAAGGGGTTTGGTTCAGACTTCTCCTGACTTGCAAAGATTCAAAAACCTAAGGCTTACGGGAAAGGCCATTTCATTTCTTTTTCCGTTTTTTAAAGAGTGGTTCAAAGAAATGGACATCAATGTCATGTTACATTTACACTCAAGTAGATGGTAGCGAGTCAAGTAGAAGGTAACTGATTTCTAATTAACACACTGTTTTACTTTAAAAATAAAGTATTAATTTCAATGCATCAGTTACAATTTGGGAAAATAGTGATTCTAATAATCATGACAACTGTGATTTAATTCAAAACTATCCATTCTTAATATGGGTTTATGCTACTGTAATACAAGATACATTTATATATTTATAAAACCATATATAAACATCTAAAGAAGGGAATGAGTTTGGCAGGTCATGGCCCATGCTGATATTTATGATCAAAGGTGTTAGATATAGAGTTAGAACACCATACCATCAGACATGAATAAAGGAACAAAGGAAATAGCATGCAGACCAGTTTCAGATTTCAGAACTTGAACTGTAAGAAAATGTTTCAGTGGTGACTGGATTGAAAGTAACCTATTTAAAAGCCATTTTACACCCTGATTGGACAGAATACCTCAATTCTTTCCATATACCACATAACAGCTCAAATGCACAGATTCTACACACAGGCACAAATTTATGAGCAACTGACATAATTAGTGCCTCAGGAAACTTTTAATTGAGTGCATTTTCCCAAAAAATTCAAGTTCAAAAACAAAACACACAAAGACCAGTTATGTTGCTTTCTGCAGGGCAACAGGACCTCTTTAGAAATGAAGGTTACTGTAATCAGCGTAATGTTTGCCTTGAGCTGTATTCTGACATTTAAAACAGTGGATTATTACAGCAAAATCCATAAAGCTCCTTTCAGAGAACAGTATCATATTATTAGAACTAAATAATGTTTTATGTTCCTGTACCTATGGCACTCTAGCCAAATGAGTATTAATTTTTTTCGATGCGCATGTCAGACAATGTTTAGTCCATGGAAAATATATTTGTCTAGGATTTGTATGAATTGGCTTTACAAAACTCAGAACGAGAACTGTTGTCCATGAATATAGGACAAAGCATGCACTTAGCCCTCTACTGTAATGGCAGTAAACAACACGCTTGGCTTCACATAAAAATAATAACGTCAGGAAAGCGAAGTATGTCTGGACAGGTTAGGCTGCCCCAGTAAGTACATCACCACAGGATATACTCATTGACTTCTCCATTCCTGAGGTCAAAATGTAGACTGACACTGAACACCATCCATCAGATTTTCTATCCTGAGGGCGATACTAACCATTAAAGCCAGTGGTATATATTTTTTGCGTTTTTTGACAACCCACATATATGCATTGTTAGTGACTAGCTTAAGTTGCAAGACTGTTTTATGTGGAAGATAAATTTTCTGTTAAGGAGCTGAAACAGTAATGACAAAAATCAATCAAGATGCAACACAAAACTTTCATGCAAGTATGAACTGAAGGTTAACTGCTCAAGGTTAACACACGTTATGTGTTACTGCATCAAAACACTTTTCATCTCATCAATTCAGTCATATCCAAGAGCTGTAACAACGATGACGTACTCACTTTCAATCTACCAAACATGTATGTGTCAACAAATAATTTCTACAGTCAGAGCCGGATCCCAACCTTGTGGCAGAGCAGTCGGAGGTGTGGTAGATGACAATTTATTTGTCTGAAAACTTCAGGTCAGTTTTTAGACTAAAAATAGTCATGTAGCATACCCTGGTAAATATGACTTAAACTTAGAACTGTTAACATTTTAAGTCTAATAGTCTAAATGAGCTCTATTGTCATGTCTCTGTGTCTCCGTGTTGTCCTGTTCTCCCCTCGATTACTCCCAGGTGTTTCTGGTTCCCTAATTACCCCGTGTGTATTTAGTGTCACCTGTGTCTCTGTCGGGTCCTTGTCTAGTGTGCGCTTAGTCCTTCGTGTTGTCCTTTAGTAACTGGTTGCTACCGGCATCGAGCCCTGGCTTCTGCTCGGCCGTGCTGCCCGGTGTTTGTGGACTGTTTTAGTTTTTATTCATTAAATCATCATTTCTCACTGCATCCTGGGTCTGCTGCGTCTGCCTCACCACCACCACTTCATGACAGAAGGACCCGACCAGAACGTACGGTGAGGCACGCCATTTTTTACATCATGGACCCAGTAGATCTGCTTCACACCACCGCTCTCCTCGTTGGCAACTCTATTCTGTACTGTCTTTCCGAATCCGAATACTTACACCTCATGAAACAGTTCAAGAATCAACCAGCCATATTGGAATTAGTTTTCGAACTCTACGACTCTTTTGTTCAGAGAGAGAGGTCTGTTCCAGCCGGCGCGCCGGAGCCCGTTTCAGCCTCCGCTCCAGCCGGCACACCTGCCGGCTTCCCCGAGCCTCACGCCTCCACTCCGGAGAGTGGAGGCGTGAGGAGCTGTTCCCAACTCCAGCCACTGGGAAGTCCAGAGACAGCTCCAGCCACTGTTCCCATAGTGATGGGGTTTCAGGCAGCCAGCCTGGCACCTGGCCAACAGGCGGCGCGGCTGAGGGCTTTTACTGCCCCTGTTAGTGGGTGTCTTCCCTGGGTCCCTTCAGAGTCGTTTCCTAGTGCCCCAAGTGTCTCCTCAGAGTTCGATAGTGCTCCCTCATCGCCCTCTAGTGTTTCTCCTGAGTCTCCTCCATCCAGTGACCCTTTGGTTTCTCCAAGTGTTCCTTTGTCTCGTCCTAGTGGCCCCAGAGTTCCTGTGTCACTCCCTAGTGTTCTTTCCGAGTCTCCGCCCCTCAGTGTTCCTGAGTCTCCGCCCCTCAGTGTTCCTGAGTCTCAGCCTCTTAGTGCTCCTCCCGAGACCCTGCCTCTTAGTAATCCTTGTCGTCGTCGCTGCCTCTGGGCGGCCCCTGGGACTCCTCGTCGTCATCGCCGCCTCGGGGCGGCCCCAGAGATTCGTCGTCGCCACCTCCAGCGCCGCGGACGGCCAGCGGACCACCTCCGTGGTTCCCGCCTCCAGCACCGCGGGCGACCACCTGACCACCTCTGTGGTTCCCGCCTCCTTTGCCTCCGCCCACCCTGTGGGTAGTTTTTTGTTGTTTTTGGACTCTTGGCCCTTCCTGTGCCTCCACCCATTCCGTTGGGTCATTTTTTGTTGTTGTTTTGGATTCTGGCTCCCCGTCCAGCGCCCCTCCACTCACCCTTGTTGTGTTTTTTTGTTTTTTGGGCGTCTGGTAGCCGCCCTTGAGGGGAGGGTACTGTCATGTTCTGTGTTTTCTGTGTGTTAATTTGGAGTTTTCGGTGTCTCTGTGTCTCCGTGTTGTCCTGTTCTCCCCTCGATTACTCCCAGGTGTTTCTCGTTCCCTAATTACCCCGTGTGTATTTAGTGTCACCTGTGTCTCTGCGTCTCTGTCGGGTCCTTGTCTAGTGTGCGCTTAGTCCTTCGTGTTGTCCTTTGGTAACCGGTTGCTACCGGCGTCGAGCCCTGGCTTCCGCTCGGTTGGGCTGCCCGGTGTTTGTGGACTGTTTTGGTTTTTGTTCATTAAATCATCATTTCTCACTGCATCCTGGGTCTGCTGCGTCTGCCTCACCACCACCACTTCATGACATCTATGGTCTTATCTCTAAAGTCTATTTTAGTCATGGCCTGGTTATTGGTATAAAGTTATTACAGATGAGAAACCGGATTCAAATTTGTGATACTGCAAATATGTCCAGTATCACAACTGCAAAGAACTTCTTGAGTACAATGTGAGGTGGCATATTATGCTTTAACTGTCAGTAATGTTTGTTGCTTATTGGCTCATTGAATGGACTCCAACTTGCCTTAAGGCTCAAAGCTACCATATTATTTAGTGACTGAGATTCTAAATCCAAATTAGTGGATATTGTAAATAATGAAAGATGGTGGCAAAATTTAGGTCCAACAGTAATCAATAGCTGGCCATAATAATAATTAGGTAAACTAATTTGGAGAGTCTCATGACAGCAGATGATCACACCGAACACAAATGGCATTGGCCAAATGTGCAGATCAGAAAGAGAGGAGAGAAGAAAATATGAATACATCACACCTGATATTATAATTACAATATTTACCAATATTATTAGTATTGCGAGATTTTCTAATATCATGTAGCTCTAAGGTGTGGCCAACTAAAGGTCTTCAAGCACACTTCATGTTTGCCTGGTTCAACACACATGAATCAAATCAAAAGTAAGGACAGAAAGGGCTTTTCTGGCATCAACTGGTTGGTATATAGGTAGTGTTGAACTATGGTTATGGAAACTGTGTGGCATGCGAGCTGATGTACTGATCAGGTTTTTTATGCCGATTCTGATATTGTTCACCCATGAGGGCTGATCACTGCCAATCACTGATCACATGGATCGGTAATTTTTCGCTTTAGGAATAAATGCTACTTTGTGAAACGGAACCATAAAATCAGCTAAATTAGACAAAACATGCAAAATACTTGCAGACACAATGTATTCAGTGAAAACAGCAACAGATAAACCTGCAATCAGCAATACAATATTTAACAGTAATGCTCTCAAAAAACTAAAAGTTATACAACATGAATCTCAACCTATATCAAATAAAGACAAGTACAAAAGGAAACATTCATTTGAAGTCAAATGCAGGTTGCATTAAAATAAACAATCCTGAGTTAGTAAATCAAAACTGCCTGACAGAATGGTTAGCTGTATTGTGCTGGTTCTGACTGTTTTTATTTCTGATAAGAAGTGTAACTCTGCAGAACACATGGAGGTTATCCATGTTTGGTAAGATTAGTGAGGTGTAAAACTAAATGTTGGTTCTCCATGTTTGATTCTATAAGTAAGTATAAAACTAAATGTAAATTTGATATCCATAATTTTACTGGCCTTCTGACATTTTTCCAAGACTTGTATGTTCATCCTTAAAATGCTGCTAACCAAAAAGAATAATGACTAGCACTTTTGAATGTGATGAATAGTCTGCTGAGTCAAACACAAGCTATGGAGAAAACACAGCTGAACCACCAGATTGGGATATAACTCAAGATAACTGCAGTATGAGGATGTTTGTGCCTTTGTGTTTGTGCTTGTGGGTAAGTATGCATCTACTCAAATCTCCAGATGCTCTACACAGGTTGAAGGTTTGTATCAGCGGCCAAACAAAATAATTAATTTCTCCATTTTGGTCCAATGCTCTCATTTTATTTTAATTTGTTTGTCTTTCTCTCCTTCTGTACTTCCACATTCACGAGATAAAGGGAATCCTATGAGGGACAACATGTGACTCAATGCGCACACATTTATTTTTTGATAGGATAAACTGTGGGACTTGTGCAAGTTTGTAAGTGCCTGGTTTGTGCACTTAATGAGATGAATGTGTCCTCCCTCCCCTTCCCAATTATAGTGAGTGGAAGAGAGATATGAGTATTATGGAGGAAAGAAAGTTGTAATGCAAGAAGAGATGGAAGAAAAGAACAATGTGCAATGATTGGAAAGATGGAGTGAGCAACAGAGGAATTGGAACGGTAAAGAAAATAGATCAGATCCATTAGAACACAGGGAAGTTTCAGTTCCTCTCTTCTTAGTCAAAAGAAGTCACTTCATCTGCCATGACTAATAATGTTTAAATCTCTGTTCAATTCTTTGAATATCATCAATCTATCTACCACAATGACTTCAGAACAATCATATCTTCTTTTACTTTCTCTTTGAATTGCTGAATCAATCCTCCCTCTTTTATAGAAGCACACGGTTCTTTTTGATGCATATGTCAACGTCCATCTTTTGGCATTGTAAAAAGCAATGTTCACTCAGGTTATCATCAATCCTTTTAGTTTACTACAGAAAAGCAAAATTTTAAGGCTTTTGAGAATGTATAAGTGGGATTTCCTTTTATTTAATATTTAGCCATGAAATTCAAGTGCAACACAAGTTAGTAAAGACTTGTTGGCAATAGCAATGATATTTTTTTTACTTTTTACTTGAGATGCACCTAAAAGTAAAGAAACTAATAATAAAATTAAAAAGATCAGAATCAAATGACTTTTCAGTTATTGGGTGTGACTGGTGATTGGCATGTAAAAGATATTTTTAAAATGCCATTTCTTCAGTTGGATTCAAACCTAAAACCTCTACTAAAGTACTTGCAGTGATTTTCTTTGTCTTTTTTATGACATAGTCATAACAACATAACTATCAGAATCTGTCAAAATTAGAATGTGACAAACCTCAAAGAAAACCATGAATTGGTAAGCCAGGAATAGCCTGATTGGTGCATATATGCTTTAGCTAGCTAAATAAATTCAATCAAATGAAATGTGCTGCTGTAATACTTCTCACACCTGTACAGTAATATAAACCAAAACTAATGGGGATTTTGCCCTGAATCAGAATACTTTCAAATACAAAGATACTAGAAACAAAGTACTTCCAAAAAGTCATGAAACCATGCTTAAGAAAAAAGTGTCAATGTTATAAAACAAGCAATATGATTGCATTAATGCAACATTAATTATTAGAATTAACATCTGGTCCAGAGATTGTCATTAAATGCATAAAGTGAACAACTCCTGAAATCATGCTTAAATGTTTGACTAATATCAAATCAAGTATCAGCAGATAATCAAGACAAGGTAAGAATCTGTCATAAGTTCAAATAGTGCCATTGCTACCTGGTTCAACTATATTGTCTTGATTTCCGTATTTCTAAAATTATCCCATGTTTCAACCACAGATCAGAAATATGGATGTTATGTAATTAGCAATTTTATGACCCTTAGGAATGAGAGTACACTTCTGTTAACTGCACAGATATTCTCGCCACAGACCTATAAACGTACATAACTAACGCTTTCCAGAGACAATTATTGCAGGAGACTATAGTCTCTTCATTTAGCTCTAAAACAGCTGGATGTGCAAATAAAACACAACTCAACTCCCAGGTAAAGATTAGATATTTTTGATGGAATATTTGGTTTTACATAATTTTACAGAATCGGAGTTAAAGATAAAAAAACAAGATGTTTCAGTTTTCACAACATTTGAAACTCTGTTAACAACATGAACCTGGAAAGTAAAAATCCTGCAAGGTGTGTTTAGCCTTAGTCCAATATACCACATAGCTTCGGCTTTTATGTGGGCTGAACACAATAAACTACATTCAACTCTATATTCTGGCCGCATGCCATGTCACTTCTCACTGTCACATACAAACACACAGTTCTGTAAGGCGAGCCAAGTCCCCCTACAGCTGGCTGGCTCCTCAGAGGAACCCACCTCTACCTAGGATCAAAGGTATAAAACCCTGGCCAGACACACACTTACTCTCACCCACACACACTGAATATATGTCTATTTTTAGTGAAGATCAAAAAGTGTTTTTATTTATTTATTTATTTTGCTCTGAGCTTGTAGCAGAAATAATCATATGTAGTCAAATGTCACGCACACACCCTACACACACAAAGCTTCTCTCAGACACCTGTGGCCGATCAAAAGCAACAAGCAGAGGACACACACCTGCAGTGTGCCACAGCCCTTGGACAAACGAGTATATCATGCTGCTCACAATGATGATCACCACTTTACTGAGCCCAACATGACCACTGTAATACTTTGTGACTGGTCATTCACTGTGCAACGATCCAGTGAGAGATAAACCAACAAAAGGGTTCAAAAACAGAAATAGGAGACAAGCCTCAGGTCTGATCTACCACAAAGTTGCCAGTTTGAATCCCGGTGCACACTCAAAGATTTCAGATGAGGCAGTCACTCACTTCAAAGCGCTCCAAGACAGTTTGCAAGGATTCATCTAATCGTCCTGCTGCTAAATGACTGGCAGTACAAACATGTGGTTTTACAGGCATTTCCCAGGTCTTCAGGAAAATACATCTCTATGATGAATTTCCAGCCACCTGGTGCTTTTTTTCCAACAGTTGTTCCAGTAAATTCAAATCTGTTTTTTAAATTGCCATTGTGTTCATCACACAAAAATCTAACATCAATAATTTTCATGATCCAAAATGTTCTCAGTATTTTAAAAGCTTTTAGTTTAAAATGAAGATTACAAAATTACATTCACAAATTATTTTGTATTAGTCTGACATACTGTATATTGTTTTCTCCTGACAATCTGTGATTTCACAATTACAGTAACATTTACAATGAATAAGACTGCAGTGGTTGCTACACTATATGAAAATATTGAAAAATTATACATAGTATTATTTTCAATGGAAAAAATCCCAATAATAGACAGCTTTTCTATTTAAAGAGGAAGTAAAAAACAGAATTGGGAAAGGAAACTAAATTGCTAACTTCCTGTGACCCAATCTGAAATATGGTTGTGAACATGCCACAAGGTCAGACTTAATATGGTTCTGAAATACATAACAAACAACTTGCACTATTTATATATATATATATTTATATATATATTTATATGGGTTTCGAAAACATTAATTCCATGTGGAACTCATGTAATTAGTACTGCTTTGATTAGACACTAATCCTCATGCGGCTGTCCGTCGTCCTCTTAGGAGGCATTCAGCTGTACATAACTTTGACAGATAACTGCTATCGCAGAGTTCAAACTGCTTAATAACATGAAAGCCCATAAATGTGCTGTATATGATGAAAGTGTTGCACTGGTTCTGAGGTTTATTTATTAGTTCTTGTCTTGTTGTTTCATAGCTGCAGATTTGACAGCAAGAAAAAGCACAAGGCTATTTGTCACACACAGGTTATCTGAAAAAAGACTGAATAAAGCAGTGCTGTGAGATAAAGATATTCTGACACAACAAACCATGGTGTGAAATATTGTCATTTGATGTTTTTCCATTTAAATATATATAACCTATAATCCCTTCTCAATTCAGAAGTTGTTGCATGACTGTTTTTGTTCATTTTGCTTTGTATCTCCAAGTGACACATTCAGATTTCATTGAATTAATTTTTCATTTTCACAAGATGCATTTTGAACAAAATACCCGAAAGTCTCAGTCATGGTTAAATTCAACAAAACCCTACTATTAACAGATTTTAAAAATAAATAATAAAGCTACTTGTTGCTCATGGTTTACAGTTCATGTTTGTTAGTTCAATATCTTACATTATTATTATCCTACAGATTATTTAATTTTTCATGAAATGAATTACATCATGAGAAAAGAGCTCTTGTGTATATGTTTTTTGTACAGTAAAAATTGGTATGACCTTACAATAGTAACCTACTTTGCAATTGTCACTGGACTGTCAGCATTTGCAGTGTCATAATAAACAAAACACATAAGAGTGGAGTTTTGTAAGGACTGCTTAGCGTCTTATTTTCAGTCACAGACCAAAGAATAGTGGGGCTTTTTTAAAGGATATTTAAATGATTCTATGCTCTGAGCTGAATGCTTAATCATCTCAGTGTCTTAACTTTCTCTGAACATCAATGAGAAACTACCTGGATGAGTAGACTGCTCTCAAAGGTCTGTGGACGAAGAGAAGATCACATATGTTTAGCACAGTCCTGTATTCCAATATTATATGTACCTGACGTTTTAGAATCAGTTGTATTGATCTTAATGTGTACACCTGATGCAGCTTTTAGTAGCAAGGGTTAGGGTTAGGGGTCTGTGCTCCCCATTAATCCGTCCTCCCTTGTTGCATGCAGATGTTACGTCGCCTCTTGCATACTCAGCAGCTTGCTTATCGATACATCCTACCTGTAGAAATTCTGTTTTATTTTGTCGAAGATTATGGTAAACTCTATTCAAATTATTTATAATTGGCTTTCCTCAAGCTGCATTGTTACTTCATGTTTTAAGTTTACATGACAGGCGGTTGAAAACGCTTTGGTATGTTACCATACTTAAACAAGAAAGCCTCATTGCTTGGTGTCAATCAAGTGAACAAAATATGTTGTTTTCGAACATGATTGAAGTATAATATCACACACATGAACATATTTAAAAGGGACTGTTTTGCCCCTTTTAAATATTTTGGTTTAAAAATACATGCTTTATTTAACTGTGCTAAACAGGCCATGTTGATATTATGAGTGATTAGATCTGTGGAAATATAGAGTCACATTCTGTGTATGCGTGTGTATGTATACATTAATAAGCAGCATATTAATAAGCTTTACCCTGTCATTTCAGGTGCAGTCACCTGTGGAGTTCCGTGAACACATTTTGACTGGTACGCTATGATGACTGCCAGACAACTTACCGTATTTTCCGCACTATAAGGCGCACCGCATTATAAGGCGCACCTTCAATGAATGGCCTATTTTAAAACTTTTTTCATATATAAGGCGCACCGCATTATAAGGCGCATAGAATAGACGCTACAGTAGAGGCTGGGGTTACGTTATGCATCCATTAGATGGAACTGCGATAAAGGGAATGTCCACAAAATAGTCATATAGGTCAGTCAAACTTTATTAATAGATTACAAACCAGCGTTCTGAAAACTCCGTTCATTCCCAAAATGAACAGCTGTTGCTTCCTCCACTTCCGCACCATTGATTGTTCATGTTAAATTCTCTCGCTGCTGCTCTATGGGCTCTTTGCACCTCAGCTTCCGAGTTCGGAGAAAAGTGGCTCAATCGTTTCCGATCTATTGAAAAAGGCTCTTTACACTGGATATTTGCAGGGCTTGTCCAAGGTAACAATTAATGATGTACATCGATCCGAAGCCCCAACAAGTAAGCTGGAGAAAGGTTTTAAGATGTTCGCCTCGTTATACACAGATACGAAGGTGAGTTTTACTTTCTTTAAACTTTGTGGCTAACATTAGCTTTAGCCTATGCTAGACATTTTTCTTGTAAAAATGTGCTATTTAAGTATCTAAACATTTTTCATCCATTCTAACGGACAATGTTTTTACCTTATGTTCAAGTATATTACGTGCGTTTATTGTCGTTAGTGTCAGAGACCAAGTAACGGGGATTTTACGGTTCAGGCTTTTTGCTTCTGAAGCCTGAGGAAACACAACAAGCCCATAGCTTAACATTAGCTCTGGTGTCGGAGTTCTAGTTCAGCTGACTGTTCAGGTTCAAAGTTGTTGCTTTTAGAAAAATATGGCCGTGTTCCTTAAGGTCTCCGTGTTACTTCACTTTATTAGTTTTGCATGTTTCTTGTGAAGCAGGACGGTGTTTACAGCAGTGTGTACAGGCAGATCAGTTGCTCGGCTGTCTGGCTCTGGTCTGCTCTCTGGTTCCCATAAACTCTCTTTCAGGCTGAATACAGAAGTGATTACATGGAAATAACACAGGAGGCTCCTTTACCTTCTGCTTTAGGCTAAAGAAGTTGATCCGGAGTGAAGTGAAGGCTGTAAACTTTGCTGTGCTGCGTTAGCTTTAACTGGTAGCGACGAATATTTACAAGCCACCGTCTTCTTAATTCAGGATCGTTTGGAAATCCATGAAAACTTATAAGCCCATTATATTAGGAAGACAACAATGTTCATAGTATTGTTTTATTTGCGTCTGAAATAAGACTTTGTCTTTTCTAGCTGTCATGGTAACTCAAAGCGAAAAAAGAGAGCCGCATTTGCGCATGCGGTTGTGACGTCAGCGCGGCAGGTGCAAAGAGCCCATTCCCGTGTTCTACTGTGTGACTGATCGCCTTGAACTTAAACTCTGCGTTGTAAGCGTGTCTCTTAATAGGAGCCATTTTGGGGTCTTTACACAAAACCCAGAGTGCACCGCTGGCTGCATCGGCGGCTGCTTTCCCGTTTCTTCTTCCACGGGGGTAAATGAAGTCGGCGGCTGCTTACCGTAGTTACGAGACCTGTTGTGGCTCAATATTGGTCCATATATAAGGCGCACCGGATTATAAGGCGCACTGTCGGCTTTTGAGAAAATTGAAGGTTTTTAGGTGCGCCTTATAGTGCAGAAAATACAGTAATGTGCAGATAAAGAGTTTGCGGGGATCAGCTGTCTGTGTTTAATTTTAATAAAAACTTGTTTCCATGTCTGACACTGTTTCATTCATACAAACACTCATTGTTAGAAATTCAAATATTGCAGTGTTATGGAACTAACTGCGCTTCCGAAGGATATTCTGATGCAGGGTTTTAAAGAACCGATATAACCACACATATTTAACAGGTAGACATTCTGATTAAATAATTTAGTGCATCACCATTCACATAGAGATAGGGGTACACCCTGGACAGGTCGCCAGTCTAGTTTGCCAAGATATTCAAATGAAGGAATCTGGTGGTTTTAGGAAAGTTTTTGTCATTCAGCAATATTTTTTTTAAATGCTATGATTAACTGCTAAGCGCCACTTAACCCTCACTTTATTCTCCACAAAGTGGATCAATACCCACCATATAAGATAGTAAAAAAAACACAGATCCAACATCAAATCTACTTCCATTCCACCTGTGTGGTCAAAAGCAATGGATTCTTAGTCCCTTATGGGGACACATGCAGGGGAAAATAAGGAAAGAAAAATAGAGAGAAGAAAAATAGAGAAACTGAAATAGAAGTGTTTGTTCTGAGATGCTGTCAGAACAAACAAACCAAAAGAAGACAGCAGTGAAGGAATACATTGTGTTCAACTTTATTCTCATTTCAAATTTCTTAAGTGTTTCTGTATTTGAGTAAAATATAGAAAACACATTTGTTGCACAAAGAATCTCCTGTGGAACATGGTTGAAGCATATTTTACAGAAAATGCTTTTGGGTATTAAATCTGCAGTCTACAGCAAAAGTCTTCATAGCCTTCAAAAATGACCGACAAAGACTCTTTGATGCAGGTTTTATGTGAAAGACAAACAAACTATTCAGACTATGCAGAATACAAACTATTCAACATGTAACAACCATGCCATTTTCTATCTGCCTTCATAAAATATACTGTAGTTTGCTATTGTAACATCCCAAAAACTTCAAAATGTGTCAAAACCTATGCCAAGCAAAGGGTTTGTTACTTAATGTGACAACACTGATGAAGCAGCAAACAGAACATCTAAAACCCATTATTCATTTAAAAGTCAGTGTTAAATATTAGTGTCTGAGCAAGAGAGGGGTTTAGATGCATATACAGTCTGTGCTGCAGCCCCACTCCAACCCACAGATGATTATCTTCTACTCAGAGGCTGCTGCATCTCTAGAAGTGTCAGGTGTGAAACTGATAGAAGGTTAGCACCAGTCTGAAGCAGATCCTCACACATACAGTTGTGGTCAAAAGTTTACATACACTTGTAAAAAACATAATGTCATGGCTGTCTTGAGTTTCCAATAAGTTCTACAACTCTTATTTTTCTGTGATAGAGTGATCGGAACACATACCTGTTTGTCACAAAAAACAGTCATAAAGTTTGGTTCTTTCATAAATGTATTATGGGTCTGCTGAAAATGTCACCAAATCTGCTGGGTCATAAATATACATACAGCAACATTAGTATTTGGTTGCATGTCCCTTGGCCATTTTCACGGCAACTAGGCGCTTTTGGTAGCCATCCACAAGCTCCTGGCAAGCTTCAGGTCGAATGTTTGACCACTCGTCTTGACAGAATTGGTGCAGTTCAGCTAAATGTGATGGTTTTCTTGCATGAACCTGTTTCTTTAGCACTGTCCACATGTTCTCAATGGGGTTTAAGTCAGGACTTTGAGAAGGCCATTCTAAAACCTTAATTCTAGCCTGGTTTAGCCATTCCTTTACCACTTTTGATGTGTGTTTTGGGTCATTGTCCTGTTGGAACACCCAACTGCGCCCAAGACCCAACCTTCGGGCTGATGGTTTTAAGTTTTCCTGCAGAATTTGGAGGTAATCCTCCTTCTTCATTATCCCATTTACTTTCTGCAAAGAACCAGTTCCACTGGCAGCAAAACAGCCCCAGAGCATAATACTACCACCACCATGCTTGACAGTAGGCATGGTGTTCCTGGGATTAAAGGCCTCACCTTTTCTCCTCCAAACATATTGCTGGGTGTTGTGGCCAAACAGCTCAATTTTTGTTTCGTCTGACCACAGAACTTTCCTCCAGAAGGTTTTATCTTTGTCCATGTGATCAGCAGCAAACATCAGCCGAGTCTTAAGGTGCCTTTTCTGTAGCAAGGGCTTCTTTCTTGCATGGCAGCCTCTCAGTCCATGGCGATGTAAAACACGCTTGACTGTGGAGACTGACACCTGTGTTCCATCAGCTTCCAAATCCTTGCAGACCTGCTTTTTAGTGATTCTTGGTTGACTCTTGACCATCCTGACCAATCTCCTCTCGGCAGCATGTAATAGCTTGCATTTTCTTCCTGATCGTGGCAGTGACACAACTGTTCCATGCACTTTATACTTGCGAATAATTGTCTGCACAGTTGCTCTTGGGACCTGTAGCTGCTTTGAAATGGCTCCAAGTGACTTCCCTGACTTGTTCAAGTCAATAATTCGCTTTTTCAGATCCGCACTGAGTTCCTTTGACTTTCCCATTGTAGTTTTTGTGGCTGAGTCTAATCACTGGGTCAAATGAGCCCTATTTAAATGGGCTCATGAGAAGTCAACAGCTGTAGTCAATCAGAATCACTGACAAGAAGTGAAGAAGCCATGACATGAAGCTAATTTGATTGACACAACTCTCTACATCACCAAAATTGACAATTTATGTTGCTGTATGTATATTTTTGACCCAGCAGATTTGGTGACATTTTCAGCAGACCCATAATACATTTATGAAAGAACCAAACTTTATGACTGTTTTTTGTGACAAACAGGTATGTGTTCCGATCACTCTATCACAGAAAAATAAGAGTTGTAGAACTTATTGGAAACTCAAGACAGCCATGACATTATGTTTTTTACAAGTGTATGTAAACTTTTGACCACAACTGTAACACAAAACTGCCTGCAATGTGTGCTGAACGTTGTTTCCAGCCCTGTCAAGAACTCTTTCTCATACTAGGTCTACATAGAGATAACAAGACAGTTCAAGTCTTGTCTGTCATACACATTTTCGCGCACGCACGTGTGCACACACACAGCAGAATGTCTGATGGCCATGGAAATGTGGTGATTTGTTCCTCCTGACAGAAAGGAAATAAAGGAGTCGACCAGGGACCTCACTTCCTTTTGGATCTGACTAACCTGGCATCTATCAAACAACTGCACCACCCATTACACTGAGAAACACACCCCTCCACACTGCCTTCACCTCCATTACTTTGCCACTTTTTGTACAACAGAAGCAGACACACACAGAGTAGTCATCATCCTGGGTTAAATTCTGGTTAGGGTTGTAAACAATTGAGGTTCAGGCTAGCAGTTAGCTTCATACATGATGAAAAACACACTTCATCTGCCTGAGTGAAACCGTTTTCTTCTCAAGCAATGCAATGTATGTTTTACTACCCACAGCATCGATGCTGGAATGCCTAAGGAGGGCCACACACTTATATCAACAGCTGCATAAGCTAAGTATTACTTCTTTCCAGTGACAAATCAGCCAGCGACAGCAGTGGAGCTGCAGTAGGTAGCATCTAACATTCTAGCAGGCTCATTTCTACAATGTGTGACTTTGTGAAATAGGGCAGTCTGTTGTGGAGACAAGGAAATCGTAATCTGTTTTTCTCTATTTTAGAGCCTGCATGTGGATCACTGCAGAAACTAAATACCAATCTATGCTCCTCACCAGCTTAGGGCTACTCAGTGTCAGGAGGGGTCAAAGACATGGTGAACTCTGGGCAGGTCACCAGTTGGAAAGGGCTGGTATCATATTCTCTTGATATGAAACCACTAGTAAAAGTAATACAGTTATAGATGTAGAGTTAAACATCCATATGTCTGGATGTAGTTTAACTACATCCACAGTTATGAGATACACACTTGTATTTTTGATGCACACATCAAATTTTCAATCTTGATTTTCAAGTTGCTTCTGGCCTGAGTTCTGCTGCATTTGTGTGTGAATTTTGAGACTCCCCTCCACAAATATCTTTTTTTAAATAAATGGTCTATCTGATTGGACAATCAGCCACCAATCAGATAGCTTCCTTGTTTCAGCCATTCATATGAACAAACCCGTTGGGGTAACCTATGTTTCAGCCAATCACATTAACCCATTCTAATAGCGCTGTAGCCATGACGAAATGCCGACAGTTTAGACCACAACCTGGCTTATGGAAGAGACAGAGGAGCGGTAAGTGAAATATCTAACATATTTAGCTATTTGTAACCATGTTATGATTATTAATGTTGAGTGAATTAATTGTGCAATCATCATCACAAGCTAGCGTTCTTCAGCACACCTAACTCCTATATTAGCGTATCAGCAGAGCTTTAAACAATCTGCCCTTCAGTTCAACCTTATATGTGGAGATACATTGTTGATATTACCATTATAAAATAACTTGCAATTAAGTATTGGCAAAGCTCAATGTAATTTTCACAGGTGGCGGAACATTATTGTCAACAGCTGCTCAAAGTAACTAAAAAGATTCTTTTAATGTAACTTAGTTACTTTCCAAATCAAGTAATCAGTAATCCGATTAAAGTTACTTTTTCAAAGTAACTATGCCATCACTGGCATCACACAGCAATGGGTTTGAATCCTGCTGTTAGCTTTTGTCCTTTCAGTGTGCAACCAGATGTTAGACACAATTGGCAGTGTAGTCACACTGCCCGCCCAGTTCCTAACTGACAAAAAATACAAAAATGTTCAGACTGGAATAACCGATGGATTTTATGTACAAACTTCACGCTATATATAGCCCAAACAAAATAGGTCAAATTAGATAACCTGTCATCTTCTGATTATTGAAAATAGTTAGTTGCCTCTAACTAGTTCACATTTAGAGGGTATACACAGTGAACAGGCAACGAAGTAAATTATATTAATAAAATTTTTTCACCTGTCTGTGAAATTCTCAATAAAGGCCAGTGCAAAATGCTTTGCCGAGCCGGTTCTGTTCATATTCTCCTTAGCCTGCGGAGCTCATAAACATGTTTAATGGTCTGGCTCTTTGGTGTCAGTTGGCTCCACTAACAATCAGTAATATAAGAGTAAAACGAAAAAATTTGTGCTTTGTGAATCTGCCTTGTTCCAAAACAGCGAGCACAGCAGGGAGAAAGCTGCAGTGAGCAGGGAAGTGAAAGGCACACCCACTGAACCTGCAGCGAGTGGAAACAGTGCTGCATTCATACATAATTCCCCACTGTGGCACAACAATGTAAATCACTGAAAACACTCCACAGTTATTCAGAAAAAAAGCATCCAAATACACACAAGACTATATAATTTTAAAAATATGTAAAGTAAAAGACAATAGAATATTGATTATGTGCAATGTGTAGGGCATTAAAGAAAATTACAAATATACTTGTAGTGTTTGAAGGAATATTTGTTTTTTTGTTTTGTTTTTTGTTTTTTTTGTCGTTTTTTGCAAAAAATAGACTCTTTGACAGCAGACCCATTATTGAAATGTTGATTTATTTCAGAAACTTTATCACTAAGTGAAGCATATTGTATAAAAAAATTTACACACATGTATGTTTGAATGCCCTTATTTTTGTTAATTATGATGATTTTCCACTGAGTCTGTTAAGAAGCAATGTCTTTTTTTCTAAACTTAGTTCTCGAGTGTGTACCACACAACACCTTTTGTTGAGATGTTTGTTACCTCATGGATGTGTCTTTTGTGGCAGCCATCTTGGGACCCAGCTAAAGATGAGGCCTGCCTAAAACCCAGGTCTTTTATAGAAAGTGCAGTGAAAAGAGCTGGAGTTGTCATTGGTTGACGCTTAAAGTAGTAAAAGAAAATAAAAGTGTCATAGATTGCACATTTCCATACCCGGAGAGGGTAGTGATAGACCTCTCCAGTCAAGATATGCTTCTCAGTGGCAAAGTTCAGAATTACCAGCAATCCGTTGTACAAATTGAGCAGGAAAATGTTAATCAACTGACGGCTTATTTAGGTACTAAATAGTGAAACAACAAAACAAACCAGTGCCACCTACCCAGGTGCTGTTGTTTATCAATAATGAAAATATTATATATTACCCTGAAAATATTACCCTGTAGAAATAAATTGTACAGAGTTGCTACTGAAAACATCTGCATGGACCAGATTATTGTTTACAACGTAAATGTTTTATATGCAAAACATCCATGTTTCTTTTGAAACGTAACTTATTTTAGTATAGAATGATCCTTTATTTGTCTCCCTGTGGTACAATTTCCTAAACTGTTCAACAGTAGTAGATTTGCCTCCATCAACAGGCAAATGGAGGCACTCAGTGACACACTACAGAAAGATAAACAGATATAACAAAATACAACTTACTCAAAAGTACACACTCCCATATAGGATATTAGAATAGAAATATCCTTTAATATCCTAAAGCACCAAAATTCAGGTGTACCAGCACATATATATATATATATATATATATATATATATAAACAACAAACAAATAAAATGTATATAATGTTTATTTTATAAGCAAATAAAATTTATTTACATTATTTAAATAATACTATCATTATTAGCGTTATATAACATGAAGACTATCTTTTGGGAGACACCTATTCATTTCCTATCAGAAACACACTTCTTGATTACATCAACAAAACTTTAAATCTAAATCTTCCAGGTACAAGAATAATTTGGGGTTAATCATGCTGTATGCTACCATCTTTCTGCTGATAGCACACGTTTCTATAAAATAAAAATGTCATAGGTTGCAAGAAAAAGAAGTTCAATGTCCAGACATACAAAAGTCATCCGAGTATCACTTTTCGGAAGCCTAGAAAGCTGGAATTCATTAAAAGGTTGTGCTGTATGGACAATGATAATCAGTTAGACGATGTTTTCCGATTCACTCTGTAGTCATAGCAGCACAATTAAGCTAGTTTGCTTTTTCTGTTTGACACTGATGAGAGAGGACTTGTGTTTGTGTGTTTATAACAGTGTGAGCTAGTCTCTTTGATTGGGTTTTGACATTAAGCACAAAGACTTTCTCAGCACTCAGATAAAACCATCAAAGGACCCTTTTGTGTGACGTCAATTCACTTAAGTATGTCCAGGAGACCTATCAGCACCAAGCTCAAACTTAGCCGAGCCAATGGCATGCCTCATATCAAATCTAATCACACAATGAAAGATCAACAGAGGTCGGCATTTCTCTGAAAGACAGGGTTACTCCAAATAACCATTAAAAACTTCAATAAGAACCCTGTACCTCTGAATACACTTTTATTATGAAAACTATCAACACTGTAAGAGCTGGAATGAATGATACATTTTTATTGACACCTTCGGCAAGGTTAGCAATTATGACAACAATCTTTATTTTTTAGTTATACTTTAGATGCAGACCATTATCACCATGCCCATTAACAACCAGAAAAAATGTTTCTTCATTCATTTCAAACCTAATGGTCATAAAGACTGCTGTGAACTTCTGACTCTAGTCAGCTCAATGTTTTCATGTGTACCTGAGGCTAATGTTACAGTACTCAAGACCGGTCTTGGTCTCGACACCACTTTTTTATGGTCTCGGGCTCATCTCAGACTTGACTGCATATGGTCTCGGTCTTGTCTCGCTCTCAGGCGTTGAGGACTCAGAATTTTATTTCAAGGCCAGGTCAAGACCACAACTGTAAAATTATCACTAAATTGCCAGCATATTGTCTAGGCCGTTATCTTTTCAGGGATGGCACAAGACCTCCGCAGATGGTGGCACAGAGATGGAAGCTAAGCAGAATGAATAGTTTGAATTGATAATGATATGAAATTTATTTCAGCTGTAAGCATTTAATATCTAGGTGTTTATATGGGATGTGAATCTTTCAGATCAATTTAAGAAGCAATTTTTTTATCATATTTCACATTTTATTCTGTCAAGTAGTGTGGGGCGCTGGTCTTCATCTTGACTCGGTTTTGACCTCTCTTGGTCTTGGTCTCAGACCCTAAAAGTCTTGGTTTAATCTCGGTCTCGATACACTCTGGTCTTGGTCTCAAGCTAGGTGGTCTAGACTACAACACTACCTGAGGCTGAGTTTAAAATAAAAAGAAACACCAAACAGCATTGCCAATAAAGGTAAAGCTGCATACAGAAAGTACATGTCCTTTGATCATTTCCACAATTTACCAAGTACACCAATAAACCTCACTGTAATTTTTATAAGGATTTTTTGGCTCCTTCATTTGAAAGTGAAATGACAAGAAAGTGGACTGTGAGAGAGGGGAAGATATGCAGCAAAAGTCATCAGGCCAGGACTCAAACCTGTGACAGCCATGTCAAAGCCTGAGGCCTCCATATAAGGGTTGTGCATTTCACTCCTGGACTACCACTGTGCCCAACTTCACTGTATTTTTATATTTTCAGGAAGAGTCCGGTTTATACAATGCATTTAGAATAACAACCCAGCAGCTCTGTGAATACCTCATAAGTTATTGAGTGAACATTAGAGAACAAACAATATCAGGAAGACAGCAGACAGGTCAATTGAGCATCAGAAAATAAAGAGTATGAATCAATACTCAAGATATGGCCAAGACATGGCCATCTACCTAAACAAACAGGCTGGACAAGGAGCACACTAATCAAAGAAACAGCCAAGATGCTAATAGTAAGTCTAGAGAAGCTGAAAAAATCCACATCTCATGTAGAAGAATGATTTGATGGGATGAGTTTTAGCTGTGCACTCACAAGTTTGGCTTTAAAGAAAAATTGCCAAGAAGAATTCTGTTGAAAGAAAATCATAAAAGTAGTTTGTTCCTCAATCTCCGAGTCCAAGACCAGCGCAGGGTCTTGGGTTTATTGGTATGGACAGAAGAGATGTTGTAACTTTGGCAGCATTTACATATTAAAATAAAAGCAATGCGGTTTTATTTTAGAAAACTCATTGTGTCCGTAAACTTACCAGCCAGTGCACCATGGCATATGAGCATGGCATGTTGTTGTTTCACAAGGTTATTTGTGAAAGATGACATTTCTCTTCCTCCCTCCCAAGCACAATTTAGATCGGGCCTAAAATATCCAGCCCGACCTGGCCCAAGCCCATAGACATTGTGTCAAGCCTGATCCAACCAGACTAATTAACTCTAATTAGACTTATGAGTCTGAATTACTGCTACCAGCTTAAATGTGCGCATTAATTTTGCTGTGCTTCATACAGTCTATCTTCTGCATTTTTTTCTTTCCTTAACGGGGTAAACTACCTATTTCTCTATTTAGACTACAATAAGCAAATTAGTACAACTTTATATTGTGCATTCTTGTGTCGTTTTCGCTCTGTTTCAGGGTTATGGATCAGAGGTTCTGACCCTGTCTGACAATCAAGCATATAATTTTGGCCTGAACCTGCCTAAATATTGGGTCGGGTTCAGGTTAGACTCGGACTATAAATCTAAACTATCCCCTAAATCAACAAAGTCATCTGTGAGAGCAAGCCTGGTCCATGTTGAGCAAAATGTTTGGTACCCCTGATGCAGTGGACACAGCAAACATATTTAAGTGAGTTTTCTGAAAGTTCTGAAAGTATGCATGTGTGGAGGAAAACTAACTATGGAAAAATACCCTGAATTTACCATCTCCACTGTGATGTAAGGTAATGGCTGAATTATGCTGCAGGTTTGTTTCTCTTCAGCAAGAATAATGAAGCAGCCAGACTCTGAAGCAGCCCGGGAGGATAAATGGAACTAAATACAGGGTAATCATAACAGAAAACCTGCAAGAGACTGCAGGAGGCTTGAGACTTGGGCTGAAGTTCAACAAAAACTATATCTGCAATTGAATGTTTTAGATTGAAGTATACTGATGTGCACGAATGAACCAGTCAATGCCCAGTACTAAATTCAATTGAGTATCTATAAAAATTGTTGAAGATTATTGTTCCCATCATGCTATCTCTAGAAATTATTTTTGCAAAAATTAATGAGAAAATGTTCTGTGTAGATGTGTAAAAAAACTTTAAAAACTTCATATCATCTCTCAACTTCACAACTATGAACTACTTTGTGTTGGTCGATCATGTACAACTCCATAAAAATACACTGAAGGGTGTAATGTAATAAATTGTAGATGACTTTAAGGTGTATACAACTTTTACAAGCCGCTGTAGCTTTTCATCCACCATCTGCACTATTAAAGACGGCACTGGATTTTATACAAAGTCTCTCCTAATGTTGAATATGCATGACATTTTTAACACCACACCGACTCACACCGAAGACCAGGTTTAGGTGCAGTCTGAATCTTTTCTGGAGATGTGAATAAGTCAAACAGCTGTGGAACAGAGGCCACTCTGTGACAGAGAGGGAGTGTGGGAGGTGGAAGGGGCAGAGGAGTGAATTATGAATAACGAAGGAAGAGGGTGGAGAGGTGAGCAGATAAGTGGTGGAGACTAGGAAAAGTGGCAGCAAAGAGACAGCAAAATGCTGCCGTCACTTAACTCTAAAATGAAAGATCGATGAGCTTATTTAAATGTGCTCCCAGAGACGATGAGTTGGCTCATATAAACCCTCGAATTTATGAGAAGGGGTGTGGGCATCGATTGACTGTGAGAAAGGGGGGAGGTAGCAATAGAGGCAGAGGGAGGTGGGAGGTGAGAGGATCAGGAGGATCAAGCTTGCCTCATGAATTTCATCTTTCCTCTCCTAAAACCAAGCATCCTAATAAATGCGAGATGAAGGGGTCGGAACCTGGAAAATCTACAGGCTTCGATTGGTCACTTGGCAATGCTTACCATATCAATAGTCCAACTTCCTCCCCTCCCACCAGCCCAGCCTTGTCCCAAATTTGGTTCACTCATTTTCAGTTCAACCCTCCCTCACCCACATCCCAAACCACAACCCCTTCAGCCAAGACAGCTGGGAGGAGCTGGGGGGATTTAAGGGTGGGAAATGTGTGTGTGGAGGAGCCAGAGAGTTGTCAACTTGGGTCTGATGGTGAGACCTTGACATTAATGGGAGAATTGAAAGAGCTGACTCTGCAGCCGCAGGAAAAAGAAGTGAGGGACAGGGGAAAAGCAAACTGTGCGACAAGAGGAAGGAGAGGTAAGGGAGCAAGTTTTGACACACACTGAGGAGTTGTCATATAATCATCATCATCGATTAAACTGCAGGCACAGCTTTCTGAGTGACAGCCATGGCACACCGCATTCCCACCTTTCACTGCCAATCCATCCCTGCTAGTCCTCCCCAGTCTCACATAAGCAGGACACATTTTCTCCACATCTCCCAAAACATTACACCCCCGCTTCTCTTTCACACAGACATTCCTGAAACCCACCAAACCCCCTGCCCACTTTTTCCAAAAGCCTCCCCCTCCCTTCCCACTACGCCATCTGTGACCCACAGAATGGCTTGCGTGTCGACACCCAGTCTGACCTTTTCTGTGCTTTTGTTTTGCCACTCTGACACAGTCCTGTGAGGAGCGTGCACACATACACAGAAACATGCTGCCCTGCATCCAGCAGCAAAGCTTCCCCTGAATCGGAGCTACGAGGAAAAAAAGAAGAGCATGCACACCGATGAAGCATGGCAACTCAGTATTTCCAGCTTTGGTGAGAAATCAATATCTCATCATATCAGACTTCTCCTCTGCAGTCATATTCAACAGTTGCCACAGCCTGCAGCCACAGGCCTCACATACTAATATTAACACCTGCCTATTCTGGTCAGCTGGACCAGAATAGAGGGCAGCTTATGTTAATACGTTGTGTCTGCATGTGTTTAATTGTTTGTGCATTTGTAAACTCTGCTGCCAAATCAGCTGCTGTAGTTAAGCAGGTCGCTGATTAAGAGCATGCTTACCAGAGACTAGACACTGTTTTCAGACCCATTGGAGCACCAAATAGGTAAGTGGGAGCACTGGTCGCCTCTATAAATTTGCTTTGATGAATTGCATCTAATATTTTTTTAAATAGACTTTAGTCATGTTTCCCTCCCTGTGTTTAAATTACTGATATTGTTTTTACTGAAATGTTCCTAAATATAGCAAGAAAGTTGCTGGGTAGGTAATAGTTTGGCAACTATTGTTAACAATGAATGGGCAGACAGGACATGGTGGCCAGATCTGTAAGTCAGACTCTCACAGCAGAGCAAAGTGCGACTGATTTTTAGATATTTGCCAAGGTAAATAAGATCAATGGATAAGAGCCACTTCACATCTAAGTATCAGCCAATTACGCATCTTCCAAATTTAAGAAAATCAGAGTTGATTTATCAGCTGGTCGTTATATCAGTGCACCCCTACTTTAAATTACATTTTCAAATGATGAAATATAGCATATTTGGGTCAGGATCTATTTTAAGATGATGGTAATTTTGCTGGGACTCAAAAACATGAACTAATATATCAATAAAGCCAATTTATTCAGAGCTGTCTAGCACCATTTTTAAAAAGATCTTAACAAGATCTGGCATTTTCCCTTCATTTGACTAAAATGTCTTCCACATAGCAGCTTACTGGGGTTGAACTGATAAATCACCAAGTCGATAATTTTTTTCTGAGTTGAAAACTCAGCAACATTCTTGCTAAATTTAGCCAAATTTCAGCTTTCATACAACTTTTTGGAGGCACCCCTTAACAGATCCACTCACACTTTGTGTCTTAAAACAGTATTCATTACAGCTGAAATTGTTCTGATTTTGTCACATTATAAACAAACATTAGTAAAATTTATTGAAATTTTATTTGAGAAACAAACAATAAATCTATTTAAATTTAAATATTGTGGAAGATAAGATTACAGAGTATATTGGCTCTTTTGTGCTCTTTTGGCCAAACATATTTTTGTGTGGCAGAAACCAATGAACTCACACGATCCATTGTGAAACATGGTAATGCCAGAATCATGCTGTGGAGATGATTTTCTTTACCAGGAACCAAAAACCTATCCAGAGACGTTGGGAAGAAAACCTGTCTTAGGCTACAAAATACTTCCTGCTTCTGAGATTCTCCTTCCAACAAAACGACAACCCTGAACATGCAGTCAGCACTACAGTGGGACGGTTTCCATCGAAGCATATTGTTGTGTTTGAAATGTCCCAGTCCTAAATCCAATTAGGAAGATGTGGCAAAACATGAAAATTATTGTTTATTTTCACCCTTCATCTACCCTGACTCAGAGATATTTTGTGCATTAGAACTGGAAAAATTCTAAGATTTTATATTTGCAAAGCGGCCGCATTTCTGTAGTTGTTACTCCAACAAAAATCATGAGTGCTAAGAATCACAATTACACACTATTTTGTGCTGGTCTATCACATAAACTTTCCCAAAAATTAGCTTAAAGCTTTTTGATTTAATGTGACAATGTAATGATGTGGACATGTCCTCACCAACTGTGGCCACCAATATTTCCACCTTTTTTCCTTTATGTGACTGTAAGTCACATAAAGGAAAGCGGAAAGCGGATGTGGCACTGCTGCTTTGCGGTACATGCGCCATCGAATACATGCTTTGCGGTACATGCTTTGCATTGAGTCTGGAATATCAGTGGTTGGGAAAATGACACAATCAATCAAAGAATCTGATAGAGGGGAGCAATGTTTTTCTATGAATGGTCAACGCTATGACAGCAAGGTAAGATCTAAAGGAATCATATTTCACAGGTCAGTAAAAGGTTTAAATAAAAAAAATATTTTATATATATATATATATATATATATATATATATATAAAGTGTCAAGTAGGTTAGTAGCCTAATGCTATAGCTTGACTTTGACAACCATATGATGAACCCGTGCTGTGCAGATCAGTGTGTTTCGGTATAGTTAACTCAAATAAGGCGACCCAAATATCTACTTTCTGACAGATTATCAGTAAAGCGGGTGTTTAAATTGGCTAATCAACCAGCGCTGGTATCTTGACAAAACTGGAAAAAACCAAACTGTTTATAGGTTTATGTCTAGAGAGATATAGATATTTTACATATCCAAACATCAGCACTTTTCTCAGCTTTAATTTAAGTCAAAATGAATAGAAACTGGATAAGAAATATGGGGGCTACAACCATTTTTTGTGACAGATTCCTTTCATTGAGCAAATATACAGACTCATTCCATAAATTAGAATCTTAGTGAAAAGTTCCTTTTTCAGTAATCACCAAGTGAAAGACATTACATAAATTAATTAGACAACCAATGTTTTAATGCCTTTATATCTCTTAGTATGTTTTAATAGCTGCTAAAATATTTAATTTTCAAAAGATACTATTAATCTGTTAAGTCTTATCAGGATGTGTATCCTAATTTATTGAATAAGACTGTATGGTAAGTTCTGGCTTTATTCTTAGCACAAATAAGGCATCTTCCTCAACACATGTCCCCACCAACTTGCAGCACAGAGTTACAAACTTGCTTCTATGAATTACAGTAATAGTTGTTTATACCCATTCACCTGTTATGCAAATATCTGGAGTTAAATAGAAAAGAAAAGCAGAGTCTCTAAATATGTTTCCAAATTGACTGACTTTGGTGAATCATTGTGTTTTTCTAGTTGAGGGATCTTTATCTCACCTCTCCCCTGTTCTTCATGGTTAGTAATGGATTTGTCAGCAGATGCTTTCTAATATATTTTTACTGAACAAAAAGTCGTTATGTATTTATTTTCTCTCGAATGATTTCAGATGAATTAAAAACAGCTCTCTTACCTTGGCCGTGCAACATGTGGCAGCTGCAGGCGAGAAGGATCATCAGGAAAAGAGGCAGATTCCCATTCCGGGATCTCTCACGGATACGTCCCGGGTTCATCCTCACACGTAAAAGCAGTGGAGAAAGTCCGGTTTGCTCCAGCAGCTCTTCCTGCCCTGCGCGGTGTGCTGCGGTAGAAGAGTCTCGGTGTTTCGGTGCTCCACAAGCTGGCAGCGCAGATCAGGGGAGAAGATCCAGGAGTTTCCCCACACTGTCAGCGAGCTTCCCGATCCAAGCGCTCAAAAAAGGCAGGTTTTACAAAACCGTAATCTCTCACTGCGATCTAGAGAGCTTGTGAGACCCACGATGCCTCTTTTTTATTTGGATTGATGAGCAGAAAAATTAATACATTCGAGTGTGTTTATCGGCTTATTCTCTGCAACAGACCTCAAATCCGCGCTTGTTTTGATGCCTTTCGCTGGGGATTTATTGTCCTGAGGATCATTAACTGACAGCGATGCGATCAAACACGAAAACTACCCATCTGTGATCTCCTCATAAAAAAAAACAATCTACTAATTGAGTCTGTGAATAACTCTGGATTTGGGTTGAAAAAAATTAGATCCTGTGCCTCCTTTTAATCTCAGGTACCACTTTGCTATGTTTCCCTCTCAACTTTAACACGAGTAGTAAATTATATCCGCTCTTCCAGAGGAGGGACTCCTTCTCTCATATTTCACTTGTCGCGCCGTGATGCGCCAGCAGCTCGCATTGAACGGGAGAAATTTACGACACACAGGTTTAAAAAAATAAAAACAACACACTGCAACTTGTTTCAGTGTGGTAAAGGGGTCTGTATACACTGAATTGAAAACAAAATAGATGTAAATACATAAAAATACAACTAGTAGGTCTAAACGTAAAAGCTGCTGCTGCGACGCCGGTTCAGCCTTCTTCGCTTTTTCCAGTCCCAGCGGCTTCCGACAAAAATACGCCACTTCAAATATATCTTAATTATTCAGTTTGTACTCACTGGAATTCTCTTCCTAATTGAAGCAAGCTTCAGGCGGTTTTTCCTCCGTCTCGGTGGAAGTCGGCGCCCTGTTTGAGCTTCGAGGAGACCGTCTGAAGCAATGTGTCTCCCACAACTGAGCACCTGCCACCCTGCTCCGCTCCGCTCTGCGCTGACTTCGGGGGTGGGCGGCGAGGGGAGAGAGAGACACAGGGAGGAAGAGAGCTTTTACGATAACAACCGGCCTTTGGATGCAAGTAACAACCTTAATAATTACAAATCTCCTTTTTATAGTGCTTCTGCCACGGTTGTAAGTTATCCCGTTCATCCTCCTTTCAGTTTTTTCTTTTCGAGTTCAAAACTCTCAAACTCAAACTTTCATTGATTGTCATCCGGCCTCTCTGATTGGTCGGTCTTCTTCCATCTGTTTCTATGATTGGGTAGTCCACGTAGGGGCAAGACCGTACTCTCGCATAGAGATTGTAATGGACAGCTTCCTAAGCCCTCTCAAGTCGCGAAACAGAGATGACACTGAAGTTGGTGTCTGATTAGAAGCTCAATGACCTGGAATAAAGGGCTACTTCACTTTTTTTTTAAAGAACCTGTGGAACCTTCATCAGCTCCAATTTAAAATATAAAAAAATAATAATTGACTCCCACAGATATTAGTAACTTTGACCAAGTCTTTGAGTTTTCTAAATGTATTTTTATTAATATTTGCAATATCTGAATAAGCTTGACTTCATTGTCTTTACAGATTGGAATTTAAAATTACAGCAGTGTAATTGGGGATACATCTATGCTAATAGTTGATGCAATGAGCTAGGCAAGAGGAGCATGTCCACACCTGCATGTTAGCACTTGGTCAGGCAGTGCTAGATTTTTATCTCTGGAAAAGAGGCTGGACTCCCACCCAGACTGTTCCGATCCTGTAACCCGCCATCATGCAGTTTGCCACAATTCAAACCGGACAATTTAAAAGGGTTTCTTGCAGATCAGGATCCCCTGCACCAGCATATATATGAACCCTCTGTGAGCGCTCTTTTACATGTCAAGCATAACAGCCACATCATTTGTTTGGCTCACACACACTCAATGTAAACCTCTAAAACTGAGACTACAACTCAGCCTATCTATCTATCTATCTATCTATCTATCTATCTATCTATCTATCTATCTATTTCTTCATGAGGCAGACACCCTGTCAACTCTTAAGAGTAGGCTTGAAATGTTTTGTTTTTTTTCATTATTGCTGATAAAACTAAGCTTATAGTTGTGATGAACTATAGGTACTGGGGTTCCTCTCAAATCACTTCTGACAATTATGACCAAGATGGCGGCGCGTGAACAACGCGAGGCTCAGCGTCTCTCCAGAATCTGCTCTTTAGTGGTTTTTTATCTATTCATGACTGGACTTTTTTTTCAGAATTGCACAACGTTGCTGCACTACAGCAGACATGAACTTCTGAACCTTTGGAGCTACAATTTTGACTCTATGATCGCCGATCTCCGACTCATCCCAGAGATCTCCAGAACACCGGAGGCTGCTCACTTCTCCCGGCCGGGTGGAAGTGTATGCAGGCCGCGACGAGAATGTAAACAAAGGCGGGGTAAGCGTGGAGGGATGTGAGCTAGGCTAAAGCTAACACCACATCGGCTCCCTAAACCCAGCATTTTCCTCGCCAATGTCCGTTCTCTGGCTAATAAAATGGACTAGTTACGACTATCCATCACGAGTGACAGACGGATTATGGACTCAAATGTCATGTTTTTCACCCAAACATGGCTAAACAACAGCTGCCCGGACAATGCTATCCAGCTAAGTGGACGCCACACACACCAAGCCGACAGGACAGCAGATGACTCCGGCAAGACCAGAGGCGGAGGTTTGTGCATATTAACAAAGCTTGGTGCACAGACTCTGCTACTACCGAGAGTCACTGCTCACAGAATGTGGAGTTTTAATGGTCAAATGCAGACCTTATTACCTCCCAAGGGAATTCACCTCGATCATCCTCACTGCCGTGTACAACCCCCGGATGCTAATGCCAAGCTAGCCATGAAAGAACTCTATGCGGCTATTAGCAAACACCAAACCAAATACCCCAAGGCTGCTTTTATTGTTGCAGGTGATTTCAATCACTCCAACTTGAAGACAGTTCTTCCCAGATTCCACCAACATGTCTCCTGCCACACCAGAGGAGACAAGACCCTGGACCATGTCTACTCCAATCTGGCTGTAGCCTACAATGTGACACCCCTCCCCAACATCGGACAATCAGACCATCTCTCCCTGTTCCTCACACCTCGGTACTTACCACTCATCCAACGTGTGAAACCTACCGTGAGGACAGTAAAGGTGTGGCCAGAGGGCTCAGACGCTGTGCTCCAGGACCGGTTCAGGAATACAGATTGGACTATTTTCCACCATACAGACTTGGATCAGTACGCCTCATCTGTACTGAACCATATTTCCACCACCATAGAACGTGTCACCACCTGCAAACGCATTACCATGTACCCCAACCAGAAACCCTGGATGAACCGAGACATTCGTCTCCTGCTGAAGGCCCGCAACATCGCCTTCAGGTCGGGATGCACAGACTTACAGTGCAGCCAGGGCTGAGCTGAAGAAGGAAATCAAGTAGACCAAACACCACTACAAAAGGAAGGTGGAGGATCATTTTTCTAACGCCAACCCCCGACGTACAGTTGTGGTCAAAAGTTTACATACACTTGTAAAAAACATAATGTCATGGCTGTCTTGAGTTTCCAATAAGTTCTACAACTCTTATTTTTCTGTGATAGAGTGATCGGAACACATACCTGTTTGTCACAAAAAACAGTCATAAAGTTTGGTTCTTTCATAAATGTATTATGGGTCTGCTGAAAATGTCACCAAATCTGCTGGGTCATAAATATACATACAGCAACATTAGTATTTGGTTGCATGTCCCTTGGCCATTTTCACGGCAACTAGGCGCTTTTGGTAGCCATCCACAATCTCCTGGCAAGCTTCAGGTCGAATGTTTGACCACTCGTCTTGACAGAATTGGTGCAGTTCAGCTAAATGTGATGGTTTTCTTGCATGAACCTGTTTCTTTAGCACTGTCCACATGTTCTCAATGGGGTTTAAGTCAGGACTTTGAGAAGGCCATTCTAAAACCTTAATTCTAGCCTGGTTTAGCCATTCCTTTACCACTTTTGATGTGTGTTTTGGGTCATTGTCCTGTTGGAACACCCAACTGCGCCCAAGACCCAACCTTCGGGCTGATGGTTTTAAGTTTTCCTGCAGAATTTGGAGGTAATCCTCCTTCTTCATTATCCCATTTACTTTCTGCAAAGAACCAGTTCCACTGGCAGCAAAACAGCCCCAGAGCATAATACTACCACCACCATGCTTGACAGTAGGCATGGTGTTCCTGGGATTAAAGGCCTCACCTTTTCTCCTCCAAACATATTGCTGGGTGTTGTGGCCAAACAGCTCAATTTTTGTTTCGTCTGACCACAGAACTTTCCTCCAGAAGGTTTTATCTTTGTCCATGTGATCAGCAGCAAACATCAGCCGAGTCTTAAGGTGCCTTTTCTGTAGCAAGGGCTTCTTTCTTGCATGGCAGCCTCTCAGTCCATGGCGATGTAAAACACGCTTGACTGTGGAGACTGACACCTGTGTTCCATCAGCTTCCAAATCCTTGCAGACCTGCTTTTTAGTGATTCTTGGTTGACTCTTGACCATCCTGACCAATCTCCTCTCGGCAGCATGTGATAGCTTGCGTTTTCTTCCTGATCGTGGCAGTGACACAACTGTTCCATGCACTTTATACTTGCGAATAATTGTCTGCACAGTTGCTCTTGGGACCTGTAGCTGCTTTGAAATGGCTCCAAGTGACTTCCCTGACTTGTTCAAGTCAATAATTCGCTTTTTCAGATCCACACTGAGTTCCTTTGACTTTCCCATTGTAGTTTTTGTGGCTGAGTCTAATCACTGGGTCAAATGAGCCCTATTTAAATGGGCTCATGAGAAGTCAACAGCTGTAGTCAATCAGAATCACTGACAAGAAGTGAAGAAGCCATGACATGAAGCTAATTTGATTGACACAACTCTCTACATCACCAAAATTGACAATTTATGTTGCTGTATGTATATTTTTGACCCAGCAGATTTGGTGACATTTTCAGCAGACCCATAATACATTTATGAAAGAACCAAACTTTATGACTGTTTTTTGTGACAAACAGGTATGTGTTCCGATCACTCTATCACAGAAAAATAAGAGTTGTAGAACTTATTGGAAACTCAAGACAGCCATGACATTATGTTTTTTACAAGTGTATGTAAACTTTTGACCACAACTGCATGTGGCAAGGCCTTCAGATTCTCACAGACTACAAGAACCCCAATACCACCCCCACTTCTACTGATGTCTTCTTCCTCAACGAATGTAACAACTTCTATGCTCGTTTTGAGAGAGGGAATACCACAACTGCAACCAAAGCAACTACCACCCCAGGCCAACAGCCACTGACTTTCCTCCCCACTGACGTAGGAGCGGCTCTGAGCAGGATTAAATCCCACAAGGCTGCGGGTCCTGATGGCATACCTGGACGTGTCCTCAGAACGTGCTCTGGGCAGCTGGCAGGAGTGCTGACAAACATCTTCAACCTGTCCCTGGCCCGCGCTGTGGTACTGACCTGCTTCAAGTCTACCTCGATCGTCTCAATCCCTAAGAATCCCAACCCAACCAGACTCAATGACTACCGCCCGGTAGCCCTTACCCCCATCATTACCAAGTGCTTGGAGCGGCTGGTCCTAGCACACCTCAGATCCTGTCTCCCCCCTCACACTAGACCCCCACCAATTTGCATACAGGCAGAACAGGAGCACAGAGGATGCAGTCTCTATAGCGCTGCACTCTGTCCTTTCTCACCTGGACAGTAAGAACACTTATGCCAGACTGCTGTTCTTAGATTTTAGTTCAGCATTCAAGTGCTTGGAGCGGCTGGTCCTAGCACACCTCAGATCCTGTCTCTCCCCCCCCCCACACTAGACCCCCACCAATTTGCATACAGGCAGAACAGGAGCACAGAGGATGCAGTCTCTATAGCGCTGCACTCTGTCCTTTCTCACCTGGACAGTAAGAACACTTACGCCAGACTGCTGTTCTTAGATTTTAGTTCAGCATTCAACACTGTCATTCCATCACAACTCATTACCAAACTCACAGACCTCGGCATCAGTCCACTCATGTGTAACTGGTTGCTCGACTTATTAAGAAGGTGCATCAGCACCTCTTCTTCATGAGGACCCTGAGGAAAAACCACCTGTCCTCAGAGATCCTCACGAACTTCTACCGCTGCACCATTGAGAGCATCCTCACCAACTGTATTACAGCTTGGTACGGGAACTGCTCTGTCTCCGACCAGCAGGCACTGCAGAGGGTGGTGAAAACCGCCCAGGATATCGCCGGGGCACCACTCCCTGCCATCAAGGACATCTACAGGAAGCGGTGTTTGAAAAGGGCCGGGAAAATCACAAAGGACTCCACTCACCCAGCACACACACTCTTTTCCCTCCTGCCCTCTGGGAGGCATTACAGAAGCCTACGGGCCAGAACCACCAGGCACCGGAACAGCTTCTTTCCCACAGCTGTCACGCTTTTGAACGCCTCCTGACATAAAACATAAACTATAAGGACTGTACTCCCCTATCCTCTCATACAACAATAACACATGGACTATCCTCACACACACACACACATCACGGACTGTTTTCTTCACACACACATACAACCTGTAAATTTTATATGCCATTATTTATCTATAATCCATTCCCTAACATTCTTGTATATTCTGTATAATCTGTGCATATAGCTCCCATATTTATATTTATACACAATATCTATATCTCTTGCTATAACCCCTTATAGTCCATACATACATAGTCTTGTACATCTGTAAATAAATATTTATATCTCGTAGAGCACTTCTGGATAGATGCAAACTACATCTCGTTACTTGTACTTGTGACAGTGCAATGACAATAAAGTTGAATTCTATTCTATTCTATTTTTTTAATCATTATTTAAAAGATCTTGACAGTACACTTCTTTGTGTTTAATGTCTTAGTTTATTTATTATTGTGTTCTATTCTTTACACATTTGGATGCATTTCTCTTTAATTACTATCTGTATTCCCCATTGTTTAGTTTCTTTGTGTCCAGTTCAGCTTCCTTTGTATTACTTACTCACCTCTCCCCAGTCTGCTGTTTGCTCTCCCACAGCTGTTTCACATCTGCATCCACTATCATTTTCCACTCTTCTCTCCATATATAAGCTCTCTGGTTGTTATTGTTCTTTGCTTCACTGCTTTAGGTTTGTTTTTGGACCTATTCATTTTCTTTAGTTCATCTTTCTGGTTTCTTGGACTTTGCTTTTATAAGTGTACCTTTGTATTATTAAGCATATTTATTTTGCTTCTTCCTCACAGCCCCTGCATTGTGGCTTCCATAAACATGTGTGACAATAGAGTGACTTGCAGTGACTGATTTTGAGCTTTCGTTATGATTGTCCTGCTAGCACTAGGACTACCAAAGATTCCCAAAATGGGAATCTTCGTCCAGGTACCAGAGAGGGGCCAGTTTGGCCCTGTCCCTAGAGCTACCAGAGAGGGGCCAGTTTGGCCCTCCGAGAGAGGGTGTGAAGAGGCGCCTTTGTTATGTAAATAAGGCCATTACTGACGCACCACAAGAGGGGGGCAAAGCTGAACTCTGCATTCCAAAAGAAGGGTCATTGAACACTTCAGGCTCAGGACAATGTTTGAGGTTCCAATGTTGTGAGTAAAATAAAATACAGTATAAAATATGAATATAAATCTAAATATAAAATATAAAGTGCAGGACTGACAGTAAAATAGAAGTCCACCCGTCTCTCCTGCACCCCAATGCATGCCTGATAAAGCACATGTGCATTCAGTGCTGCCATGTCAATCATGTTTGCCAGGTTTGCTGACCAGCTGTCACATAGTGATGGAACCTTAGTCACCCCCCGCAAGATTATGACTGAAATAAATGCCATTAGTTCTTGTGAACTAAATAGGTGAAGCAGTCACCTATTTATCCTCCACAGCACAAAAGGCTGCATGCAAATTTGCATGTGCAAAGTCTCCCAGATCTCTTTTGCTTACACTTTTTGCATGATTTTTTTGAGGTGGATCAACACAATTAATTTGGTTAGTTTATTTCTAAACTGTCATTTTATACCCTCTTAGCTTTATTTCAAAGAGAAACATTACTCATTTCTTTTAGAAAAACCTTTGCATACTTTTTGAAACAGATTGTATGTTTTGCAAACTCTATGTACATTTGGCAAAATGACCTGGATAATGCAGCACAACATCATGGATCAGCTGCAAAAAGTCACATCTCTCCAAAAACACTTCATGTATGCTTCAAAACTAAACTGACTAGTCGTAGGTATCATAGATACCCACCCCCAACATGGACTATTCACATCCCTACCTTCTGGCCTGACGGTCAACGACCACATGTACAATAGAACAATAGAATAGAAGAATGGATGAATGGAGGCTAATTTGAGCCATCAGAGTCGTCAGTTTGGACAGGGTCTTGTGGCCCTGTTTCAGCCAGTCTGGGGAGAAATCGAAAACCTGGCCCTCTCCTAGTGCTAATCAATTTAAATTTCATGTTATTTCTTTATTTTATTTTATCTACAACTTCAAGTTGTAGATAGTCTCTATTCTCTATGCTGCAAAAGCGAAGTAATTTCCCTGCTTATATAATATAAAGATTATATATATGTTATATTTAGCTTAGTTTTATTTTAGCAAAAAAGCACAATGAATTATTTTTAATATTTTAAATGGAGAATTAGAAATTTTACAGACAGGTACCAGATGTATTTGTGTCTAAGTCAAGAGGTCAAGAGGCTTTTTAGTTTGCAAGAAGCAGGATGGAGAAGAGGATACAGAAGATATACAAAAAAAATATACAAAAGAACAACTGTTATTTGTTTGAATGCTTTTTATTTTTGTCATTAATAACAATAAAAAAAAATACAAGAAATAAAACAATTCCGCAATTATTTGCAATAGGCACAGTGGCATTTCAGCCCTCATTCTGTGCACTGTCTGCACTGTCGGCACACATCTGGCACTGCCAGTTCATGGGCTTGCTGCATTTGCCACATGCGTATTTGAAGCAGTCAACACATCTCCTATTTGTACTATTTTTAATGCATCGACGGTTGATTTGGCACTTCGCCCTTTTGCCTGGGCTGGGTGTGGCAGGTTGTTGGCAAAGCAGTTGCTCCTTGCACGCCTTCTTCTCACTCACATGAGAGTTAGCCAACTCTTTTGCAAGCTCCACCAGGAAGTCCACCCGTCTCTCCTGCACCCCAGTGCATGCCTGATACAGCACATGCGCATTCAGTGCTGCCATGTCAATCATGTTGTAGAACACGGCAACTGGCCACCTCTGTGTTCCTGCACGCACGCTGTACTCCCGCACCATTTTGTCCATCACATCCACACCGCACTTTGCTTTGTTATATTGTTTGATGGTGTTTGGCTTTCTTCTGGTGGTATCCTCAGTCTCAACCACGCTGTGCATGCTGATGAGAATGTAAACGACCTTCTTCCTTTTGGGCACATACACAGTCAGCGTGGCATCAGAGGTTGAAAACACCTGAGTGGTGAATTCAGTGTGATCCTTCCGTTTAGTGGATTGTGGAATTTCCCTGCGACACTTGTTGACTGTGCCGAGGATGGTGGTTTTCTGGCTACGCAGTCGTTGCGCAAGTGACAGTGATGTGAAGAAATTGTCCGTGGTTACAGTTCTGCCCTTGTCCATGAATGGTTCCATCAGCCTCATCACTACAGTCTCGGACAGTCTCTCCCCGCTGGGACGACTGGGGTCCTTGCCAAGATATGGGAAGACATTGCAGATGTACTTTGATTTCAAGTCGCAAGCCACCCAAAACTTGATGCCAAACTTGTCCGGTTTTGTTGCTATGTATTGAAGGAAACAGCAGCGGGTTTTAGTGGGGAAAAGCTGTTCATCAACAGTGATGTGTCGACCAGGGCTGTAGGATGAGATGCAGTTAGCGGCAAACGATTCCCAAAGATCAGAGATTGCAGCGAATCTGTTGGTCTCCGCTCGCTCACGGCGTGTAAACATGTCATCAAAGCGTAGGTGTCGCATGATGTTTTGGAAGCGGTTTCGGGCCATAGTTGAAATGATCATTGGGTTTCCCAGGTTTGCTGAACAGCTGTCACATAGTGATGGAACCTTGGTCACCCCCCGCAAGATAATGACTGAAATAAATGCCATTAGTTCCGAGAGATCCATGAACCAATCCTGCTGCTCCTGACTTGCATGTTGGGTGGTCCACTGTTGAATGGTACGAAGCATCTCCAGAGTAATAAAACAGAGGAAGCTCTGAAGGCGACTCCGGATGCTTCGACTGGCCTTAGCGCTTGGCTCTCCATCTTTGGCGTACGGCTCAATTGGAGTGAAATGGAGATGTGTCCCCACTTGTTCCTGCCGCCACACTGTACCATCCTTCGTGGTCTCTGTCGGCTCACTCCCCGAACGAGCTCTCTTTTTTGGTAGCGGGAGAGTCTCCTCATCTGCAAGAAAAACAATTTCAAATCAACTTTTTGTTTCTTTCAAAACAAAATAGTCAGGAAAATAAAATAAGCAGGTTGAGAAAACTAACCTGAAGAGAGCTCAGAGTCCGAATCCGGTTGAGCGTCTAGGTCTTCTTTGTCTATGACTTCTTCATCTATATCTTCTCCTTCTGAATCCCAAGGCTTGGAATTCTGCATAAGTAATTCCAAAGCCTCTTCAGCATTCATCAGCTTCTGTGTCCTCTTCGCCATCTTGATTCTTGCAAACTAAAAAGCTGAGTGAATGTCCAGATATTTATACTCCACAGCACAAAAGGCAGCATGCAAATTTGCATGTACAAAGTCTCCCAGATCTGGGAACCACCAGAAGTAGTTATTTTCAAAATTTCTATCCTGTTCCAAGGACAATCAGCGTGAAAGTTGATGTAGTGAGTTTGGCTCTCCTCCCCCCTGCTCATCTACAGGGATGCTAATTAGACCATTCAGAGTCGTCAGTTTGGCCACATTTGGATGCTAATAACCCAGTTTGGCCCTCTCTCGGTAGCTCTAGGAAGATACCCAATCTGGCCCCTCTTGGTAGAGATAGGAATTTCTCAAAATCCTGGTAATCCTAGTGCTAGAGGCTAGAGGACATACTGATGACTCTTTCTCACTCTGCTTTTATCTGACTAATATTTATTATCAGCAATTACAGTCACCATTAACCTTATATTCATTCTCAGCTAGTCTGTTCTCTCCATCAGAGCTACACCTGGCTCTCTGTTTTAGTGCACAACCATCTGTCCTGTTGGGAGGGGGCAATGTCTGAGCTATTACTAATACCTTAATGTTCACTATGGATAATACACTTGGCCTCCTTGTATCTTTCCTGGACAAAGCATCAAAGAAACTGCTGCTTCAGCAAATTGCACTCTCCTTTTCATCCCATGGATGGCACTACTGACTCAGAGTTGTTTACCTGTTTTCTTTTTTTCTTCTTTTTTTTTTTTTTTTTTTTTTAAAGTATTTATTGTTACTGTAAGCATTTAAAAAATTACATTATTTCAGTTATACAGAAATTTTCAATAACTTACAAAATCATCAGTTCAGACTAAAAGAAGCTAAGAACAAGAATATAAAACACAAAATCTCTGTGCGTTAAAAGTTGAGCAGGACCGGGGTGACCCCTTCCCAAGTCCGGAGCCGTCCCGTCCTTCCAAACAGCGCTGGTGCTCAGAGGGGAAACCTGCCCTGAAGCTCCTTCCCTCCTGCCTCACCCGGAGAGCCAGGCCGCCGCTGCTTGGACCTCTGTTCGTGGAGCGCCGGCTCCTTCGTCCACGGAGGCGCAGGCGATTCTTCTTGGTGGCTGTGTCCTTGGCGCGCCACCTGCAGCCCTTGATGTTGTTCTTTTTGCTGCCGCCATCCGGATCACAGCCACGGGGGGCATCTGCCTGCGCCTGCTCACCAGCAAGTTTCTGGAGGTCCAAATGGCGTCTTTGATGGTGGCTAGGGTGAGCCAGATCTCAGCAAAGTCCTTTTTCGTTATTTTCTGCTGGCTCACCCCGTACAGCACTAGCTGCCCATGGAGGACCTCCTTTGCTGGCAAGTGTGGGAATTGCAAGGAGCCGGCTTTTGCCCACAGGTCCACAGCAGCGCTGCACTCCCACAGCAGGTGCCTCACCGACTCCGGCGCGCCACAACCGGGTCGGGGGCAGATGGACGTTGCAGACATGCCGCGGGAGTGCATAACGGCTCTGACTGGCAGGATCCCATGAGCCACCATCCATGACAGGTCCTGGAGTCTGTTTGAAAGGACGGGATGGCTCACGTTACGCCAAACGGTGGAGGCATCTCCGTACAGGAGGCCGCGCACTGGAGTCACTGGTTCCCGGCCCTGCACAACAGAAATAATAAGACGATGATTTGTTAAAATCTTGCTCTCCTCTCCTTCCAATCTAAAATGTTCTAAAAATGTTTTCTTTTTTTCTTCTATAGAAAGTACTCTTGGGACAGCGCTTCTATAGTGTGATGTTTTTTTTTCGCATCACACAAGACATGCGATCAACAGATGATATTACTACTGGTGAAAAGTACAAAGGACATGGCAAGAAGTTGTTTGAGCATATTGTTTTTTTTTTCAGGCAATGTGCAGCTGGCTCCATCAAGGCCTCGTTTCAGAAAGCAGGGCTAATGAACTGAGTTACTGTAAACAAATCTACCCAGCTCTAGTATACTCAAGGTTTTCGGTTTCAGAACGGGAGATATCAACTAGGTAACACCATTCTGAGTCAAGTTACCTCTGAGTTAAGTGTGAGTGAGAGTAAAGAAGAAGCCCTCAGATGGAACTCAGATAACAAAATTCACCATGGCAACGCGAGAAAAGAAGAAGCCTAAAAGTGTGCATTCCTCACCAATGGAATTAGACATTTTAATCACAACATAAGGAGAATATCAAAACACATTTAACAAAAAGAGCAATACTGTTCATGCTGCAAAATGGCGAGTTAGCATGGAGTAATCAATACGTGAATGTGATTCAGCAGAGAATTTATCATATTTTTGATGCTGCACTTATTTAGCATCAAAAAAGGAGGATAATTTTATTTGTATAAACAAAATACTTATATCTATTGTATTTTGGAGACCTAAAAATATATAAATAGATTATGCTCAAAGTGTCAAAATGTGATACTGACTATCACATTTAGTCAGTATCACTATAGTATCACTATGCTGACTATAATGCCTTCACTGATACCTGCAATTCTGTGGAGTTTTTCATTTATTTATGTAGGTCTGACTACAGAGAACCCCACTAAATTGTACAGCAGGGCTGCCCATGGTTTTCAGAAACCAGCTACTTATAAATGTTAAAGTCACATTTATAAGTGACAGTGCTGTTGTACAGCTCAGCAGTCGGAAGGCTCATATTTAAATAGAATAGAATAGAATAGAAGTACTTTATTCATCCCAGCAGGGAAATTACTTCGCAGTTACAGCATAGAGACAAGACAAGACAAGAGACAAGACACAATAACAACGTCCGGGTGTTGAGTCTGGAGTTTGGCTGCGGTAGAGCTGATGACGTCACAGGCCACCGCTGCATCAGCCGATGGGGGAATGCAGTTTTTTCCTCTTTCTGCCGTCTTTTATACTATCTCAGCCCATGGTTGTGTATGGGGAGATGGTATACGTGACTCCTTGAACGTTCGATGAGTCTATGGAAAGTCCCAACCTTCCCCAACCATCAGCCCTTGCGTAACTAACAGCGTTAAACATCATGTGAACTTCCTCTTTTTGCGAGTCATCTGGCGTCTTTCGCAATCGTACTCCTTGACACTCCCCTGCTCCCCCGCTCTACTCAGCTTGCCTATTGCGACACAGCCTGAGAACAGGACCTCACTCATCACTTTAATTCCATCTTTTTAAATCATCACATTTCTGTTAATTCTATAAATCATTAACACAATCATCTTGTCATCTCGTCAAGATGGCGCCGGCGCAGCTGGCTGCCTGCAGACGCAGCTCCCGTCGTGTGTGTTTGTCTGTGTATATTTGCTGTAACCGATTAATGATCTGTGCTTGAAGAACCCATGGATCATCAGTTGGGCACAATGGCTGGATGTGGTTCTGTCTATGTTCTCTGCGTTTGTCTGCTACTTTTTATACTCTTGGTGGCGGAGAACCTCGCCGAGTGGTGTAGCGGCATTGTTTGCTCGCGTGAATGGCTGATTGCGCTGTGTGGGCCTCTGCTGCTGCCCGGAGACGGGCCTGTGGTTCCGGAGGAGTTACGGAGGAAATGACGGGGCTGCGGGTCTGGAGTTAAACGGAGGTAGAAGAAGAGACGGCGCAGGCCAGCGTTACCGGCGATTATTGTGGGGAACGTGAGGTATTTGGTAAATTGGACAGATGAACTCACGGCGCTGGGTAGGACCCAGAAGGAGTACTGGGAGTGCAGTATCTTCTGCTTCACGGAAACCTGGCTACACTCGCTTATTCCGGGCTACAGTGTGGAGGTTCCTGGAGCCACTGTCCCTCCCTGCCTAAAGTCCTCTACCATTGTCCCCCTGCCGAAAAGAACCAACATCAACACCCTGAAAGACTACCGTCCAGTGGCACTCACACCGATCATCATGAAGTGCTTCGAGAGACTGGTGCGGAGTCACATCCTCGCTGGCCTGTCTGCTGAGCTGGACCCTCTCCAATTTGCCTACAAAGCAAAAAGGTCTACAGAGGATGCTGTAGCCACTTCATGCTGCCCTGACCCACTTAGAGAAGCAGGGGAGCTACGTCAGAATGCTCTTTGTGGACTTCCGCTCAGCATTTAATACCATACTTCCCCAACGTCTGATGTCCAAGCTAGTAGGCCTTGGACTCCCAATCAGCCACCTGCAGTTGGATCCTGGATTTCCTAACAGGTCGCTCCCAGAGTGTCAGACTGGGCCCCCACACCTCCACTGCTCTGAGCCTGAACACCGGATCGCCACAGGGTTGCGTGCTCAGCCCACTTCTCTACACCCTCTACACTCATGACTGTGTCTCCAACCACCTCAGCAACAAGATCATAAAGTTTGCAGATGACACGACTGTTGTTGGTCTCATCTCAGGTGGGAAGGGGGAGCTGGAGTACGGGGATAAGGTGAAGCGGCTGTCAGAGTGGTGCAAAGTCAATAACCTGCTCCTCAACATCTCCAAAACAAAGGAGCTGGTGATCGACTTCAGGAAGAACAAAACGGACATCCAGCCTCTCACCATCAGTGGGACCTGTGTGGAGAGGGTCCCAGTGTTCAGGTTTCTGGGCATGGAGTTGGAGGACAAGCTAACCTGGAGCACCAACACCAAGGAGCTGTTGAAGAAGGCACAGCAGAGACTGTACTTTCTGAGAATACTCAAGAAGAACCATCTCCCCTCGGACCTGCTGCAGGCCTTCTATCACTGCTCCATAGAGACTGTACTCACGTACGGTCTGTGTGTCTGATACGGCAGTAGCACATCCGCGGACAAGAAGGCGCTCCAGAGGTTTGTTAGGGCAGCAGAGAGAACCATAGGCTGCCCCCTCCCCACTATGGAACAGATTTACTCTTCCAGGCTCCACAAGAAAGTTTTGGACATTTTAAATGACTCTTCACACCGTGGCCATGGTCTCTTCCAGCTGCTGCCATCAGGCAAGAGATACAGAGCAATAAAAACCAGGACAAATCGCCTAAAAAACAGTTTTTACCCGATGGCAATCATGGCACTAAATTAAAGGCGCAAGAACTTCTGCTCTTGACACCACTTTGTTAAAAAATGTAAATTCTGTTGCAACGCCTCCAGGCGCTGCAACCATCTTCTGATGTCTATTTATTTCTCATTTTGTACTATTTATTTCTTTATCTTTTTTATGTACTGTATGTATATTGTATATTGTGTATTTACACATACCCTGGATTTTAAATCGAGTCGAGCAAATCTCAATCTCGTTGTAATCTGTTGATGACAATGAAAAATAAATCTTATCTTATCAAGGGCCGGTGTCCTTCAACTTTTAGATGCATCTATACTTCAACACACCTGAATCAAATAATGAGGTCATTAGCAGGACTCTGGAGAATTTGACTGCACTTGGGTTCAGCTGTTGGATTCAGGTGTGTTGGACCAGGGAGACATCTAAGAGTTGCAGGACACCGGCCCTTGAGGACCAGGATTGCCCACCCCTGAGCTAACTCCTCACTTCAATGGCTCTAAAAGAGCCTGTGCCGTTCTACGCTGCTGTTGCTCCTCCTACACATTGGACTAAACCATTGTTCTAACAATGATGAGGGGGAGGGGGTAAAAAATCCTTAATTTTGTGTTATATGAAAGGTGTTTTTATTTCGTAATTTGTTTATTTTCCCTTTATATATTGATATTGTTTAAATACAAGGGTTTCCTTCATGATTTCTTTGGGGGGTTGAGGGGGACAATTCTAGACTTTTCCAAGATTGGGAGGATCTAGACCCCATTGACCCCCCGGTATTTACACCCATGATGATTCCATATTTATTACTGGAAATGTCTTCACTTCCTGATCTGTTAAGGCCAGAATTTATTTTCTTTTTTTGGAATGCATACTGGTTTGTATCACAGTATGTAGGTTCTGCATCTCCAGTTATTTCATGTCCCTCAACATCTCGATTTACCTTAGTGATCAAGGGTTCTTCATCATTTTCATCTCCACTGTTACTATTGCTACCATTCTCCAGTAATATGTCAGTTTATTTACAGTCAAAATACTTGCTGGAAATATTGTATATTGTAAATCTGTAGTCAGAGTATTGATGTCAATACCTGTCAATATATTTCCACTGATGCATGCCATCCACTTTAGTGGACAGGTGATCAGTAGTAATTTTCTCCAAATATAAAGGTGCTATTTAGAAAATACATCAGTAGTATTAGTCTTTAGGGGTTTCTTGATGTCACAATATTTTTTTTACTGCAAGAGTAAGGGGACTGGATACTCCTGAGTTAGTCTGATACGTTTCTGTCTTTCCGCCAAATTGTATTTAACAAAAAAATTCTTGCACTTGCAGTGGATGGACCGTAGTTGGCCTGATGCACTAGTGCCCACTTCAGTGGCCTGTGTGCATTTATAACATAAAAATCCACAAAAAACACTAGAAAATAGCTTATAGATAGCTGTCCACTGTAGTGACAGCTATGCATGAAAAGGTTAAAGTGTGTTGTTATTTCATGCTAAAATATGAAGAACGTGGTGTGAATACTTTTGTAAGAAAATTTAGGGAGATTTTGAAGCAATGGTGAAAATCTGCTGTAGTCATGCACTGCTGAGTTCTTGTGTTTCATAGTGACCCACCACTTTCAATCTATTCCTGTCAGACTGTCTGAATGTACGAAAGTATCCAGAGGTGTGCCAGCAAAGCCTTTAATTACTATCTCAGTACTCAATATTGTCAACCATCCCTCTGACTGAATCTCCACTTTGCTTTGCTGACAGCAGAAGAGCAGAACTTTAGTGAAACTCACCTGTCCAGCACCTCTGAGATTTTTGTCTCACCTACAACATTCCAAATTTTTAAGAACAGCATACCTGACCCATTTCACCGTCCCTGGTAACTCAGTGCTTTTTACATTCTTAGGTTTTTGCTCCGTCACTCACCCTGTTAGTCTCGGATATTTTATATACACAGCAGACGAGTGGAAACCTGTTGGCAGATAGTGATGAAAGTTCTTCCATATTTTGGATGCCTGCCAGTTGCTATTGTACCATACCGTTTCTACAGCCTTTAAGTTACTCAGACAAAGCTTTCCTCTCTTGTTCTTTTCTCTGCTTTGCAAGCAGATTTCTACTTAAAAGTCTTCTGTACCATTTTATTTTGTGCCCTTGAATTTGAGTAGTGTGTCTTTAAATGGTATAAATTATTATCGTCTGGATACAATGAAACCACCACCTCTGCCTTATCCCCCGTCAAAATACTTCTACCATCTTTCAGATTCTGTTTTGTTCTTTAAGCTACAATTGCTCACTGAGCTTTCCCTCTATCTGCCCTGTTGCAGTCCAGACAGTTCATGAATGTTATCTAAATATTATATAAATAAAGAAACATTTTTACTGAAGGGGCTTAATTTTCACTACTTGATCTGCATCAGAAATTGGAAGAGGGCATAAAGTTCTTTAAAAAAACTGAAAACAAAACTTTCAAGGTAATATGTTGGTCATATTTTATTCTCTTTGATTGAGTTATAAAACTGTGCAATAACAGGTTATGAAAAAAAGTGTATTATACTTTTCAGTTCCTCATAGATAGTGCATTCATAACTATCTAGCTGTTCAGGGAATGATATGATTTAACCAAAATCTAGAACTAAAATCTGGCATGCAGATAAATGATTCCAAATTTTCCAGTCAAGGTTTTAATGAATGCTTGATACTTACACTATGGGATAATTTTTAGAAAAAATAATACATGTTTTTTAAGCTGTCACTTTTTATCTTTACAAAAAATTTACAAAAATATGTGACAGTTCTCCTTTTAATAATCAGCCTTTCTTGAAATGAGCCTTGTTTAACGTAGAAGCCGTCTGTGACAGTTTAACGAAAAAAAATAATTACTGTAAATTGACTATGTAAACATTGTCATATTCTATATGAAAATACATTATTTTAGATAGAATTAGTGTAATACTGTATTAGTGACTTTTACAGTCACATTTTAATGCTATTGCCAAGTACATTTCAGTAACTCAGTTAAATGAAGCAAAAAGAAATACATTAGCCTATTTAGATTTGTTCCACAAAGACTGATGTTTTCATGTCTTTATTTCTGTTAATTATAGAATAGAATAGAATAGAATAGAATAGAATAGAATTACTTTATTCATCCCAGCAGGGAAATTATTTCGCAGTTACAGCAGCATAGAGACAAGACACACAACATCCACCACTGAGTAGCAATGTAGACAAGATAAAATAAGAATAAAATATAACATGCTGTCAATATAAAAAGCAGCTTAGAGCAGTCCTTGCAAGGATTCAAAATGCAGAACAGAAAGTATATGTAAATATATGTACATCAAGTGTGCCACAGTGCAGTTGTGCGAAATTGGACTGATTAGTGCAGAACAGTGATTTAGCTTTTATGGTACAGTGAGATGACATGTGGCAGGAAGGATTTCCTGTATCTGTCCCTACGACAGCAGAGCTGGAGCAGCCTATGTGAGAAGGTGCTCCGCTGTCTGTCCACTATGTTGTGGAGAGGGTGCTGTTTATTGTCCATAATAGACAGAAACTTCTTCAGTGTCCTCCTCTCCACCACGGTTTCCAGGGACTCCAGCCTTAGTCCCAGTACAGAGCCAGCTTTCCTGATGATTTTGTCCAGTCTATTAGAGTCGCTGGCTCTGATGCTGCTTCCCCAACACACAGCAGCAAAGAAGATGGCACCGGCAACAACACTGTGATAGAAGGTCTCTAGCATCTTGCTGCACACATTGAAGGATCTCAGCTTCCTTAAAAAATAGAGTCTGCTCATCCCCTTCCTGCACACAGCGTCAGTGTTAGATGCCCAGTCCAGTCTGTTGCCGATTACAACTCCCAGGTATTTGTAATCTTCCACCTCCTCCACCACTTCCCCTTTGATCTTTAGTGGCCGTGAAGGTATCTTCTTCCTTCTGAAGTCAATCACCATCTCTCTGGTCTTACTAATGTTGAGCCTTATGATGATGTTGAGTTGATTTCTGCTTAAGTCCGACACCTTTCACCTCTCCCACAGGTGATTGACCCTTGTCTCCTCTTCAGATTGCGCCCAGCAGGTCTCCATGGCTGACAGCCTGGCCACCAGGCCTGGCTCCAAAAAGGGGCCCCAGTGACGAGCGTCCATAGTAAAATAGCATCTTGATATATTTGAAGATCAAAAGTTTTCCATCATTGTATTGTAAGTTCATCTTCTTTTAATTCATGGATTTTATTCATCAGAAAATATTTTAAAATGATTAGATTCTAAAGTTATTACCCTAATTTAAAAAAAAAGATTTCGTTAACATAGGAAATACTGCTCTGTCTTCTCAAACCGCCTGTCAGTCGTGGCAGAAGGCCATGCATACTAAGCCAGGTTCTGGTGGAAGTTTCCTCCTGTTCATGAAGAGTTTCTTTCAACTATCACCGCATGCATGCGCTAAATGAGGGATTGTTGCAATGTCAACAACACAATGCAAGCAAATGTCCATTATCACTGCACTGCCTATGAAAAAAGCTTTTAACCAATTTATATGAATGGAATTTGAATACATTGTTCTCTTTTTTTAATATTCAGCCTTTTTAAATGATCGTCAATTAGTGTGTAACCTTTTTAAACCAATCTACAAAATAAATGGAACTCAACTGTATTGATTAATAATTAGCATCAATTTGAAATGTATGTACTTGACTTGGAATCTGACCTAATATGCTAGGATTGAATTGACTTTTTTTAGTGTTACTTCAGTGCAGGACTAGAGACATTTTGTAAATTGACACTACACAAATAAATTGATTTGAATTGAACTATGTAACTTCTTTATTTGTAACTTTAAGTGCATTTTTAAATAAAAAGACAAATATAGCTATATGAGCAGGAACAATAAAAAACATGTATCTAATTTCTTAATTTTGGACAAATGTTTTGAGTAAACTCTTTTAAATATGCATTTTAAGCTAGATGATAATAATATTCATTGTGTCCTGATACATAAAGTAAAAATCACCATTTGCTTTCAGATTCTGCTTTTCAAGACTCATGTTAAGAAGAGCCCAGAAGAACATAGATTAACATCTCACACTTTATGTTAAATGATTTCAAACAAATGTCAACTGTAATTTGGAAATAAGTTCTGTCTAAAACAGGGGTGGGTAACTCCAGGCCTTGAGGGCCAGTCTCCTGCAACTTTTAGATGTGTCTACTTCAACACACCTGAGTCAAATAATGAGGTCTGGAGAACTTGACTGCACTTAGGAGATGATTCAGCTGTTGGATTCAAGTGTGTTGGACCAGGGAAACATCTAAGAGTTGCAGGACACCGGCCCTCGAGGACCAGGATTGCCCACCCCTGGTCTAAAACATTGCTATTTGCAATGATTCCTTCAAGTTGCATTTTTGCATGGCATATTTTTTTCGTGAGTTGCCCTGTTCCAATTAGTCACCTGCGTAGACCAATATATTTCTTGAACTGCCTGTAAGTGGAATTGTGCCTACACACTCACACACACAAACATTGTTTATCTTGTAAGGTCACATCAGATGCATACATGTGCTGATAAGTGTAAGGGCGTCTATCTCCCCACTTCTAACTAGAACCATTCTGTAAATTCTCTTCATTTGTTCATCTACAAACCCCTTACCCACCACACACATACACAGTGCTCACCCACTCTTCATTCAACACACATTGAAGACTCTTTGATAGGGTTGATCGATGACACCAATGTCTGTCATTCTCTCAAAGACAAACACTGGGATGTCCCCTGTCTCCTTAGCACCTCTTTAAGGAGGCTAATGATTTTTTGTCCCAGCTATCCACATAATTTATCTCATACATACACAAATGTACACAATGGCAGGCATGTATACAGGTGCATTCAGAGCTAATGAGCTGCTTATAGCAGCTCAAGCTGTCATAGTGGTGCAGGGATGTAATGTCAATATTAACAGATGTGAAATAACCTTGGAGTGCTGAGAATAGAGACACAGGGCAGCTAGCAGACAGACACTCAGAGACTAACGGCACAAACAAGTTATCTGCAATGGCAATTCTTGCATGGACTGACCCTTGGGTGAGCTCCTTTTATTGTTTCTTAACCAATCATAATGGACCTTACCAAGCTCCGCCCACAACTGACCTAGAAAAATCCCACGTGGCCGCAAGTCTAACAAACAAAGCCTCGCTGCACGTTGTTTCTATGTAAACATGGCATCTTCTACTTCGACTGATTCTCTGCAGTGTATATCTGACTCGATTAGTGCATCATTTCTACCGGATTTTCACAATATATCAGCTACTACAATGGACAGAGGAACTAAGAAGTTCATGTCATCATTTTTGGATGAAATCAAGGTGTTTGAGGCACGCCATGCCTCCAACATTGTGCACGTCACAGCAAAATGCTTTCACTGGATGAGGAAAACAGCAGATCCACACACCCTCTACATCAGGGGTCCCCAAACTTTCTCCTGTGAGGGCCACATAACTTGTCCCTTCTCTGATGGGGGGCCGGGGTCAGTTTGTAACAGAAAAAATGTGACGATTGTAAGAGTGCTAAACATAAAAATGTATTGTTTTTCAGAAAGCACAATCAAATAACCTTTTCTGGATTCTTCAGAGAACAAAAGTCAGGAAATAACACTATTTATGAAATAAATAATAACCAAATAACACTGGGTTCTCCACATAAAAAAGGATTAGGGTCAATTATATGCATGTATAAAATAGTTACTAACTAGTAGTTAATAATAAATAAAGTTAATTACTAAGGAACATTTATTTTATTGCAAAAGTCCAACTTATCAAATAAAAATGCACATATATGAAAATACTCTGGTATTGTTCAGGGGGCCGGACCAAATGTGGAGGCGGGCCGCATCTGGCCCGCGGGCCGTAGTTTGGGGACCACTGCTCTACATCAATATAGCTGTGGACAAGATCACTGATGCCTATTGTTCTTGCAAGGCTGGGTAAGTCGGGCATTCATCATTTTGTAGGTTACTTTTGAAATCAGTGGGTGATTCCTGTGATTTGTTGGCAAATGTTTGAGTGTGCCTAGGCCTGATACACTGTACTTGGTGCTAGAGTGGCTAACATGAGCAACAGTTTAGTCCAAAGCCTTTTCTGCTAAAATAAAATATTTTGTGTATGTCAGATACAGTACACAATGCATATTGATCTGTTTAGCTAACGTAAGACTGTGTAGCAGACAGGCTTCAAGGTGTAGAAGTTGTATCAGTACTGCCATTACACTGTACTTAGCTAACGGGAAGCGTGTGTGTAGCTGCTCCCAACGTTTTCTCGCTGGTTGATGAAGGTGCAACACTTCGACTGATGGTTTCAAACGTTTTATTAAATGAATTTTTTGCCGCATAAACGTCCAAGACCACCGTGAACACTGCAATAAAATACACGGTGACAAATATACATCAGTAAAACCGTCATGTTCCCTTATGTGAATTATTCAAATGAAACTTATTACATATATACAAACACAAGAATATTCCACTCAATTGTCCATACCGTATGCCCCTCCAACCAGAAGGTTAGGAGTTGCTAGAAGTCCATTTCTTCCTCATTTCAGTTCTTTGTCTTTCCTATTGCTGCTTCCTCTATCAAAAGCATCACATGACCAAGTGACGACCTAATTAGTGAGGTGGTCAGATGACGCCACCAATCAAACAGTACCCCCCAAAATATGCACAAAAAATGCCTATGTGACTACGTTCGTTACACTGCCACCAAAATTACAAAAGGTTTACTTTCACCATATTCAAAGAAATAAAACATGTAATTTTCAATAACTTCAAATTAACCTTTACCCAAAATGTCCATCAATAGGTCTTACAATAAGTGACTGATTGTCATGTTAATGCTGAGCTATTTTGAATAATATTCAACTAATACAACTAATTTCTGCACTGGACGCTCAAGAAATGAAGGTTGTGTTAAGCGTTCACCCTTTGGTCCTAATTTATTTTGGCCTACTTGTATTTTCACCTTTCGCACGAGACCATCATCATCTTCCTGTGCCTCAACTACTCTAGCTAGTGGCCACTCATTTCTGGGAGTGTTTTCATCATTAATGATGACTACATCCCCAACCTGCACTTTTCGTCTGGTTGTATGCCACTGCTGACGAAGGCTGATGCTAGTTAAGTATTCTTGACGCCACCTGTTCCAGAACTGTTCTGAGAGATACTGTACTTTGCGCCACCTTTTCCTTGCATACAGATCTTCTTGAACGAACTTTCCTGGAGGTGGAAGGGCTATTGTAGATTTCATTTTAAGCAAGTGATTGGGTGTCAAGGGTTCAGCTCCCTTGGGATCTGTTAGGGTGTCTGTTGTCAGCGGGCGACTGTTGACTATGGCCATGGCCTCGTAGAAGAACGTTCTTAATGAGGAGTCATCCAGTCTTCCGGTAGCCTGGGCTAGGACAGAGCTCATCACGCTCCTTATCGTCCGAATCTGACGCTCCCATATGCCTCCCATATGACTGGCTTCGGGAACATTCATAAGGAAGTCACATTCCTTTCTTGCGAGATATGTCGCAATCCTTTCCTTGTCAAGTTCCATCAAGCATTTTCCCAACTCACTCTTTGCTCCTACGAAATTTGTACCTTGGTCAGATCTAATTTGTCTGACTGTTCCTCTTATTGCAATGAAACATCTTAATGCATTTAGAAATGCATCAGTTGTCATGTCCTCGAGCATTTCGATGTGAATAGCTCTAGAGCTTAGGCATGTTAACAACAGCCCATATCTCTTGTACTCTTTTCTACCTTGTTTCGTGTAAAAAGGGCCTGTCCGTTATCCTGCAATAGCTAGCCCCGCCCACTTCATCACAACCCTCCGGGGCTGACTACTGACCAGTTCTCTGTCTAACAGGTCCGGAAAATCTCTAAGACCTGGGTATTACCCTAAATGAGATCTATAAGAGATAATCTATTCAAACTGGTGTCGAAAGCGATTCGTCTAGCTCTAACTACCTCCAATCCAGAAGTTACGACCCTTTTCAGTTAAGAAACAATCAGCTGAGTAGCCCTCACAGCTGCATAATTCCAATAACCACTTCTGTTAACGGTAGCTCGCTTTCTAAAATATAACTCGCTCTTGGAACCGGCTAGACTAAATTTAGTGACTTGGATGTAAGTCCCTGGGTCATTATTTTACTATCGCCAAAGGAAATTATGAAGCCTCCTCTTTTCTAGAACCATGTACATTAATTTTACCTTTATTAGAAGAACTGAAGAATGATTACATGACTCGATTAATTCCAATGTCCACCAACCTCATTAGAATTTTAGAGTATGAATTTTATTAAGCAAGCTTAAGCAGGAATATGTGACATACAAATCAATAATCAATTGTATATAAATTTGAGAACAGTATAATAAGGTCCACATGTATAACTATACCATGCTGTCTCCTTTCCCTAACCTATGTCACTGTTTCTGAGATGGAATTTTATGGAGCAGAGGCAACTCACACCCAGTTGATGGTGAATCTTGGCGACAGAGACATCCAGATTCCTTGGACAGAGTCTTTATCCTTGTGCGGAAAAATCCTCCCTAGAATAGTAGCAAAGTAGAACAGGTTTAAATCCTTTAAAAACCCAGCTCTTTATCCCTCCGGGAACTTTGTCTTTTCTCCAAGTCTGTTGCAATGTATTTGGGGTGGAGGCAAGACCGATGGCCGAATCAGGAACCGGGGCTTGGGCGTCCGGAACTTGTCCCTTCTTGGCGGCGCTGAGTCTCAAGTCTCCCGTGGTTCCAGGGTGCGGTCCGTTGCTGTTTCCTCTGCTTCCCCGCTTCGACTCCTTCAGCGCCGTGGACAAAGAACCCTTACTTCTCCTTTTTCGTCTGCTTTTATACGTTTCTCTGCCATGTATGTGTATGGGGAGTTTTAGTTTACGTGGTTTCCTGAACATCTGCTGATTTTCATGGAAATCCCCATCGGCCCCTCCTGTCTGCTGACTGGGGTGGAAAGTCCCGTCCTTCCTTCAGCGTGTTGATCTTAGCCAACCATACCGCACCACCCATCCTGTGCGTTCTGGCCATCTGTTCAGAACTGCTTGTGACAGCAGGAACTCACAAGTTCCCCTTCTCGTTCCACTCACTATTTTCTCTGTTATTAATCATTAAACACAGTCAACCTATAACCTATATTAAAAACTATCCATCCATCCATCCATTTTCTGTTCACCCTTGTCCCTAATGGGGTCGGGAGGGTTGCTGGTACCCATCTCCAGCTACGTTCCGGGCGAGAGGCGGGGTACACCCTGGACAGGTCGCCAGTCTGTCGCAGGGCAACACAGAGACATACAGGACAAACAACCATGCACACACACACTCACACCTAGGGAGAATTTAGAGAAACCAGTTGACCTGACAGTCATGTTTTTGGACTGTGGGAGGAAGCCGGAGTACCCGGAGAGAACCCACGCATGCACAGGGAGAACATGCAAACTCCATGCAGAAAGACCCCGGCCAGGAATCGAACCCAGGACCTTCTTGCTGCAAGGCAACAGTGCTACCAACTGCGCCACTGTGCAGCCCATATTAAAAACTATTTGCATCAATTTTCAAATCATCACAACTTTGATACCTATAACCTATATTAAAAACTATTTGCATCAATTTTCAAATCATCACAACTTTGATATTCATTAAGAATTAATCACCTCTTTCTCTTATCCTAAATCATTAACCATAATCATCTCATTGTTGTTATCATTACAGATCATTATTCATACATTTCAGAACCATTCAGTGATTACTTATACACATACACATTTTACCAATTGTACTCATATATGTCCAACTTAATCATTATAAATCAAAACACAAGATTGCTTTATTTCTTTCAGGCCTTCATGCACCTTTTTCTGCGTGTACCTGGATAGATCTCAAACCCCATACCAGTTTTCTTGACAGGCCAAAACAGTCGATGCCTGTATATGAGAAAGGAGGAGATGGTTCTATTCGATCAACAGGCAAGTCAGCCATACACTGTTCTTCAGTTCGACCCCGCACCCTTCTACAGGTCACGCAACTCCTGATGTGCTTGGCCACAACTTTACTAGCACCCATAATCCAGTAGCCGTTGGCTCTGAGATCGTTCAGTATTTGCCCTCGGCCTTGGTGTTGTGTTCTTTTATGGCAATGATCAAGTATCAGATGCGTTACGATGCCTTCTTTCTGGAGTATTACTGGATGTTTGAACTCTAGCGACGCTGATGACCTTCTCAACCTGCCACCAACTCTGAGCACTCCGTACTCAAGAAACGGATCGAGTTCATACATCTTGTGAGTTCTCCTGAGTTTCTGTGATTGGCTTAGCAACTTCAGCTCTTCTCCAAATGCTTCCTTTTGCGCCGCCTTGATCAGAACGAGAGCTGCTTTCTTTCGCTCCTCTACTGTAACAGGCCCAGATATGTCTCCATGAGCCAGCCTCCGAATGCGAGCAATGACGTTAAGGCAAGTGACCCAGTCTGAAAACCTTGACAGCCTTATCAGGAGGTCATCTTTCTGCACAACATCAGTTTTCAGGACTTTGACCTCTGGGTCACCTATAAGAAGCTCTGAGATTGTTGGATTAGTCACAATTTCCTGTTCCCATAAGAACTTAGGTCCCTTTAGCCAATCTGATGTCATTAGATCTGCCACCTTGAGTCCTCTAGATGCATAATCTGCTGGGTTTTGATTTGTTTCAACGTAAAACCATCGATTGGGGTCAGTAGAGTCTATGATCTTCTGGATCCAATTCGCAACAAAGACGTGAAAACGCCGGGCTTCATTCTTGATATATCCCAGTACCACTTGTGAATCCGTCCAAAAGTACTCAGCATCGATTTTCAAATCAAGCTCTCCTCTGAGAACTTTACTTCTGCGGTGAGCTCTAGACTTGGAATACTGACAATCTTTATGGGTGCTACCCTAGCCTTGGCCATAACTAAAGTGCAATGCACTTGTTCTTCAGCCACGATCCTGATATATGAGCACTGCCCATAGCCATCGTTACAGGCATCGGAAAAGTGATGCAGCTCTATCTTCTGGATCGTGCCAAGATTGTTGGGAACAAAGCACCTTGCTATTTGAATGGTTTGAAGATTGTTCAGGTCATTGAGCCATGTCTCCCACTATATTTAGCTCTGGCGGGACAGGCTCATCCCAACCTACACCTCGCTTGCACATTTCTTGCAAGATTCTTTTCCCAGTCAAGATGTAGGGGGCCAGAAATTCTAGCGGATCATATATGCTGGCGACTGTGGATAAGATGCCTCTTTGAGTGGCTGTTCTTTCTTGTTGAACCACATTGAAAGAGAAAACATCCTTTTTGATGTTCCACTTAACTCCCAGCACTCTCTGAGCTGGTAGCTCTGCGTAGTTTAAGTCCACGTCCTTGACTTGTGGAGTACGCTCACTCTCTGGAATGCTTTCCAAGACCACTTTGTTATTGCAAATAAACTTGTGCAGACGCAGCTGTCCCGTCTGACAGACTTCTCTTGCTTCATGGACAAGTTGCTTGGCCTTTTCCACGGTATCAAAACTGACAAGACCATCATCCACATAAAAGTTCCTACGGATGAAGCTTGCTGCCATGGGGTACTCGTGCTCATATTTGGTGGCGAGGTATTTCATGCCGTAATTCGCACAACCTGGCGATGACGCCGCTCCAAATATGTGCACCTTCATGCGGTATTCCTTGGGCTCACTCGCTGTGTTCCCATTCTCCCACCACAGGAACCTCATGAAATCCCGATCTTCTGGAATAGCATGAGAGCGGTGGAACATTTTCTCCACATCGCAGTTGATCGCAACTGGATACTGTCGGAACCGACACAGCACTCCAGTCAAGGCGTTGGTTAAATCCGGTCCCGTGAGAAGGTGGTCATTCAACGAAGTGCCTTCATATTTGGCAGAGCAATCGAAGACAATTCTAATCTTTTCTGGCTTTCGCGGGTGGTACACTCCATGGTGTGGTATGTACCAGATGTTCCCATCCTTTGATGTTGCGTGGACTTCCTCTGCATCACCATCTTTGAAAACATTGACCATGAACTGACCATAGTCCTTCTTGTATTTGGGATTTTTTTCCATTTTTCTTTTCAGATGTTCCAGCCGAACTGTGGCTAAATGCTTGTTGTTAGGAAGCTGGGGGTGCTCTCTGAAAGGCAGAGGCATCTCCAGATGACCATTGTCATTCTGATGGATTCCCTCTTTCAAAATTTGTAGGAACTGAATATCTTCTTGAGAAACCATTCCATCTGTAGGATTTGTATCCTGAAAATCTCTCTCAAGAGCCTTAATCGCACATGCAGGTGTAATAGGTGGAATTTCCTTTACAGAGATGAGATAGCAGAATCCTGCATTTGTTCCTTCACCAGTATTAGGCACTTTGGCACCAACCACGCTCCACCCGAGGTCTGTTTCCACTGCATATGGCTCATGCTCCGCTCCGGATACGACTTCTTTCGGTTTTAGAGCTCTGAAGCAATCGTAGCCTATTAGCAGTCCAGCAAGTCTGGCAACTCGTCAGCTATACTAAGCAAGTGTGTCCATCCTTTAGCTGTTTTCCGAGTTGGAATGCTGGTCTTTTCCAACAGCATATCGTCTCGAGTGTAAGTTGGTGGTAGTTCAATGCATTCTTCGGAACTGTATCCTCTGACCTTTAACCCACAGGCTCTGTGACAAGTCACTATTGACCTGCCAGTCATTGTTGACAACTTGAGCTTAACTGGCTCAGTGTGTGCTTCTAGTTTTTCACACACGTCTTCAGTGACAAACGTATTGCTACTTTGTGTATCTAACAGAGCATACACTAAGATCTCTGGGCTACTCTTGACAGTACTAGACAGCCACACTGGGACTATCATTGAAGTGCGGTCAGCATTCACCATGTTCATACTACACGAAGCAGTGGCGGTACTGTCTCTCTGTTGGTCAACTTCAGACTTCTCCTCTTGAACCGGTTCGTCATGAAGCGGAGTTGGATGGCTTTTTCTACAAACCTTGCATGTAGCCCTTTTCCGACAATCCTTTGCAACATGGCCAACTCTCAAGCAGGCGAAGCACATTTTGTTGGTTCTCACAAACGCTTTCTTCTCTTCAAAAGTCAGAGCAGCAAACCTCTCACATTTGTAAATGAAATGGTTCTCTTGACAACATATGCATTTTATTTGCTTCTTTGTTTGAGCAGCAGATGAATTATCTGTCGAGCCTGCTGATTCACCTGAATCCTTAGCTGGAGGATCTTTCCTTTGAGCAACCTTTGTTGTTGTCACTAGGGTTCTAGCTTTGATGTGCGTTACTTCTGTGCCTGGTTTCTCGTCTGTCTTCTTCAAAGCATGAAGCGAGGAAACCGGGTTGCAGGCAATGCGTGCCTCCTCGGCTAAGAAGTTTGAGAATGCTTCAAAACTTGGGTATGGCTTGCAGTCATCCAATTCCTTGGTGACAATTCGATTCCATCGAGTTGTTGCCCAGTCAGGAAGTTTCTGGAGTAACTTTTGATTCTCCTCACAATCGTCTAAAACTTTAAGACCTGATATATGAGGCATTGCATTTTTGCATGACACAAGAAAATCACTGAACTCTCTTAGTTTTAGTGGCTCTTTTGGTCCTATCTTGGGCCAGCTACTAAGTTTACCCCTAAAGGCTCTTTGCACTATGAATGGGTGTCCATAGCGCTTGTTCAGTGCATCCCAGGCTTGCGTATATGCTTCATCATCACTTCGGTAAAAAGTTCCTTCCAGCACAGACAGCGCATCTCCGCTTATGTATTTTCTGAGATAAAACAGTCTATGTGCTGGGTTTGTACAGGTAGTCTCTATCAAGGCTTTAAAGCTGGTACGCCATTCAGTGAATTTCAGAGGATCACCAGTAAAAACGGATGGCTCCGGTACCGGAAGTCTTGTCATCATCAGAGATTCTTTGAAGGCTTGCACTAGTGTCTCATCATTCAACTTTTGCTCTGACTGTTTTTCAGAACGAGGAGGGACTGTTGTTTCATGGACAATCTGAGCACATGGCTCTGAGTTATACTGAGTTTGGAACTGACTTGGAGGCAGAGTTATACTTTTCCTTTCTTTTTGGGGCTGACTTGGAGGCAGAGTTATTTCTTGCCTTTCTCCAGCTTCAACATCCATTTTCATTTCCTCCTCCTCATACACATCATATTCAGCTTCCATAGCTTCCAGATCCCTTTGGTTTTCCAGCATTTTCAACCTCTCTTGTTGAGCAAACACTTCCTTTCTTTGTGCAGCTATTTCTCTCTCTGTTTATTTCAGCACGTTTGGATGCTAAGCGTGCAGCTACTTCTGTTCTTTTTATTGACAGTTGACTTCCTGCTACGCTACTTGCGCCAGCTCTCGATACAGTAGACCCATATATTGATTTCGCATCGTCTATCTGAAGTAATTTAACGAGTGATTCCTTCACTGCGGCAGCATCGAACTCTTTGCCTATTTCTGTGCAATGCATTTTCAACAGAGCAACTACTTCATTAGTTACTAAGGTGCAGCTATCCATTCGCCGCCTTATGTCTTGGCTTGGTGTGGTCAATGCACGTAAGCTTTCGTACTCCTGCCTTAGGTGTGACTCATATCCTTCTAAAGTAGCTGTCATACTTTCAATACTCTCTTTGTCACATTCTTTTTTGAGTTGACTCCTAATGTACTGAACCTCACCTTTGAAACTTACATAAGTTAACAAACTTTCTTTCCTTTTTTGCACTCTCTTCTTTTGCATAGTTAAGCCACTTTTCGGTTGGTCTACGCTCTCTTTCTGATCGCCTAGGTTGTTCAGATTCAGAAATTGGTTTCTGACTCTCTATGCTATGTGCTTGCAAAGTGTAATCAATTTCAACAATGCGTTCTGTCATTTGGTCTCTTAATGTTGCATCTGTTTCATTTCCTAACTTGGTTTGTAAGTTTATTTTTTCTTCTTCAAGAGCCTGAATTACTCCCTCAAATACAAGAGCACTCTCTTCACTTTGATCCATTTTCTGAATTATTAATAATCAAAATCTTAAGCAAAACCTTAACCTCAACTTGTGCTACAAGTAATCCTCAGTATTAATTTCAAATACCAAGCGTACACATATAAAACCAAACAAGAAATCCAAAGTAGGAATATCAAGTTCCTTAATAACACAGGCCAGAAATATTCACACAAAATATGCAAACAATGGCCTTTCACACTTAAAATTCAAATATTTACAAGTGATAATGTTAATTATCAACTGAAAACCTGAAAGCCAAGGGCTTGGTAATACCACTCACAACCACGGCACGCTGTTGCTCTCTTGTGATGACTTGTGGAAACGGCGCAGTCTCAATCCTTGTCCTCATTGCACGCCGACACCATATTTTGCAAGTCACTGCAATCGCAACGGTCCGAGCAGATTGCAAGGTTGAAAGACGAGCGATAGTTTTCTTTAAGCTGCAGGCGAGTTGTAGTCTTCAAGCTGCAACGGTCCTTTCCCCCTCTTCCCCCATCCATCTCAACATGGCTGGCGAGAAGTTTACAGCTTGTTTTCACCTCGCGGCCTCCCTCGATGTTCTCTGTCGTCGAGCTGAGCTCCACACGGTGCACGTGTTCACTATAGCTGCTCCCAACGTTTTCTCGCTGGTTGATGAAGGTGCAACACTTCGACTGATGGTTTCAAACGTTTTATTAAATGAATTTTTTGCCACATAAACGTCCAAGACCACCGTGAACACTGCAATAAAATACAAGGTGACAAATATACATCAGTAAAACCGTCATGTTCCCTTATGTGAGTTATTCAAATGAAACTTATTGCATATATACAAACACAAGAATATTCCACTCAATTGTCCATACCGTATGCCCCGCCAACCAGAAGGTTAGGAGTTGCTAGAAGTCCATTTCTTCCTTATTTCAGTTCTTTGTCTTTCCTATTGCTGCTTGCGCACACCAACTGAGTATGAAATGAAACTTAAAGTCCTCTATCAAAAGCATCACATGACCAAGTGACGACCTAATTAGTGAGGTGGTCAGATGACGCCACCAATCAAACAGTAACCCCAAAATATGCACAAAAAATGCCCATGTGACTACGTTCGTTACAGTGTGTTTGTGAGACGGCCATGCATGTGGTAGCGTGGCTACCATGTAGAATGTGTCATGTTGGGTGCTTGCCGGGTTACCCATATGCAAGAACACACTAAGAGAGGCGGTATGATCACAATTATATTTATTTGGGGAGAGGTAGTGGGGGGTTTGGGGAAACAGTCCTGGAACCTGGGAATGGAGGAAAACTGGTCGTCGGACTGTAGGAGAAAGGTGATTGAGACACGGGACAGATCTAAGGAAATAATTCCGAGAATCTTTCAGAGCGTGCTTACTTGAAGGCGGAGCTAAGACTTGTCGGTGGCGGCGGCTGGAGAGATGGATTACCATTGGAGAGCGAGCAGGTAAGCCTTGTAGCTGAAGAGGGGAGCGGGCTGACCTCCGAGCGGGGAACTACGATGATTAGCTCCCGGGACATGAAGCGCCGGCAGGCCCAGTCTGTGGCGAGGCGCAGGAAAACCACGGGAAGGGACCAGGGAGGTGAGTACACGAGAGAGGGTAGCCGATTGGTAACACCAATGGCGTCGGGAGAAAAACCAAAGGGAAATCCAGACGGGAACGCTTGTCCACCTCGAGGGGTCTCAGGATGGCCACGAGGAATCTTGACAGGAAGAACACAAGGAGCGATCAGAACACAAGATCAATCTAGGAGGCTTTTCTCTAAGGAAAACGTCTACCAGATGAGGCAAACAGGCACTGGAGTGTCAGCTAGGCGGTCCTTATGAAGCACCTCCGCAGCTCTCGAAAATTAGACACAGGTGCGTCTACAGGTTGGCCGCCACACTTCTCCAGGGGCTCCGCTCAATGGTGACATCTGGTGGCTGTGAAAGGAAATGGCAGCTTCCCAGAAAAGCCAGAACAGAACAGAAGAGGAAAAAAAAAAGCAAAACAGGAAAAAGAACCCCAACCTAACAGAATGGGCATCAGCCAATGAAAAGCGGCCCCTGTGGTAAGGTCCATTGAGGATCTTATTTAAATTCTGGGCCAGGCTAAATTGCCATGCAGCCTTGGGCAAACATGAAAATCATCTCCCTGTTACAAAACAGGGGGCTTCAGCTCCACATGTGTCTGCACGTAGAAGGTTTTTCTGAGGCTGAACTTACACATAAATTATATTTTACTCATTTTACAGAGGTGGTGTACTCTGCTTGTACACCACCTTCTCATATGAAATGCTACCCTGGGTAACTGCCACTGGATATCCTTGAATCCTTTTAAACAATTAGTCCTTACTTAATGTTAATAGTTAATTGTTGCAGGATGCTGCTCCATATAAACCTGAGCAATTGACTGTTCCTGTCAGGATCAGATACATGGTGAACTGTTCATGGAGGCTCCTGGTATCCGTGGTGTTCTTTTTGTTAATAATTATACTGTAATCTGATGCTAAGTGAAACCTAAAATCAGTGTTTCATTTGAGCATGTACAGTGTATCACAAAAATGAGTACACCCCCCACATTTCTACAGATATTTAAGTATATCTTTTCATGGATATACTTAGACATTAATGGCTGTTTATAGAGTTATTTTGAGGGAATAATAAATTTACACTGTTATATAAGCTGCACAGACTACTTTTCATTGTGTCAAAGTGTCATTTTGTCAGTGTTGTTCCATGAAAAGATATACTTAAATATCTGCAGAAATGTGAGGGGTATACTCAACTTTTGTGATACACTGTATAATGTGTTTGACTGACGAACGTATATCTTTGAGAAGGTGAAGGATAGTAATACAAGACATAAAAGTCTGAAGACTTAAAATGGATTAGTACCAAGATCCTGTTCCTGATTTTAAACACCATGAGTATGATGAAACATAGTGGTGGCAGCATGGTGCTGTAGGGATTATTTTCTTTAGTAGACATATTTTTAGAAGTCAAATTTTCAGAGATGGCGTTTATTGTGTTAGAATGGCATAGTCAAAGTTCAAATCAAATTTAATTTACAGTGGGAAGGCTTTCTCCATCTACTAAGTTCTTGCTTTTTTATGGATGCAAAAGCAAGAACCTCCCACTTGATGACTTTGTGTTTCTGTGTTTGATATGATGTAAAGCACTTTGAAATGCCTTGCTGCTGAAAAGTGGTATACAAATAAAATTTGATTGATTGATAAGACTGAGGATGAGTTGTTTTGAAAAGAAGACTGGGTGATTGAGTGAGAATCTGGTAGAGACATAGCTCAACAAACATCAAAATGATCAATGAGTGAATGAAAGATGGTCACATGTATAACATTTCCATGTGAAAGGTTTTTTAAAGTCTTAAAGAGTAAAACAAAAATAATTTTAAATTATAAAGCCTTCCACTTTATCATTAGACACTTCTGTGTTAATCAAGGGTGTTAGAAAATGGATGGATGGACTTTTGAAAGGCACCACATGCATTTACATACACAGTGAGCATTATTGCATACATTATCTGGTTTTTAGGTTCCTCCTGTTTTATTTTCTGTTAGACAAAATATCAAAACAAACATTTCCTACAAGCAAATAACTTCAATAAATAGAAATATGATATTCTAATAAAACTCCCTTTCAATGGGGATGTTGAGTGGTTGCTGAATCTCACTACATGTGTGCCTATACAGGTGGATTATTGGTAATTTTCACTTTAGCCCAGAGATATGCTGCACTCTTGTATTTCAGGTAGAAGAAAACCCGATACCTGCACCAAAAGCGGTGGCTCCACCTGTTATCTGTGCTATCTCCTGGGGCCAAAAGAAAGTGTGAGGGATAAGAAAGAGTGGCAATGAGGATGAGTTGAGGGAAGCACCCCTCCTTTTTATGTGAAAAAAAGGGGGATCGAGTAAGAAAATGCAAAGGGACTAGTAAGGTGTTAGGTCACACCTGTACAGGACTCAAAAAGACAGGGAGGGATACAGGGATAAGTGTGACAGCAGAGGGAGAGAGAGAGGATGTCAGTGCAGAGGGATCCTTTTATAGTGTGTCGAGCAGATAGAAAGGGGTGTGAAAATCACAGTCTAGGCTTTCAAGACTCCTTTATTTAAGGAGAATGAAGAAAAGAAAGTGAGAAAGCAGAACGGAGGAGGCTATTGAAGTGGGAAAAGGAAAAGAATAACCCGTGATTTCAGGGTCTTTGCATGGACTGGGCAGAAAGCTCAAAGAGAAATCCAAAATGAGAGGCTCATGCTGTGTTCAAGTGGATGAGTCTGCTGGGCCTGGATTTTTTCTTTATTTGTTTTACCTGTTTTACTCTCTCTCAGCACATACAGTATGTGCTTATGTATCCAGCTCCATGTGTCCTCCCTTCAGGAATAAAGCAAACAATTATTATGGAGCACCACCTTGTCCCATGTCAGAGTAGACTGGACCCACAAGCAAGGGGACCCACGAGGATCCATGGCGAGCGGGACCCAGGAGGAGCTGCTCCTCTTGGGTCTGGCCAGGCTGTGACGCAGCAGGCTTCACACAGCTGCAATGTGGGCTTTTAGGATGGTTCTGTTTTCTCTGCACCTGTATTCACATACAGTTATCCAGCACCACACTGTGGAGGAGGAGGAAGAGAAGGCACCATCTACTCTCATGAAGCACACATAAAACAAAAGCAAACTGAAGATTGAAGCAAAACATCAAACTGTTCAGTGCAGTTATTCTCATGACAGTCCGTTCTGTGTGAGTGTCTGCATTTACAACGCTGTATAGGGATATGATCCAAACAAAAGACTCCTAAAGTAGTTTTGTCCAAGCCCTCCATGACTGGTGGACATTCAGAACCATGCCACACCCTGAGGGAAAAAGAGATACTCTGATATATCCATCTTTAATCAGACAAGCTTTCCCTCAGCTTCTCCCTCTTCCAGTTCTTTTCCCATTTTCTCTGAAATCATATATTTTCTTGCTTTCTTCCAATTTCATTTTACAGACAAATATCAATTTTCTTTTTCCTGTGGGGATAACAAGAGGCAGTGGTAAAATTTTCCTATTGTTTGCCCACTCTTTAATGCATTCTTCCACTCCTTTCTGCCTCTGACACATGCAGTGAGAATTACTGAATGGCTTGATACCCCAGAGAAATAAAATCAAAAGATTCTGAATTTGAGCACATGTAATGGGATTTATGTACAGCATAAAAACTGTTTCTTCACAGATTTAAAAATATATTCCACCTATTCCACTTTAAACAACTATAGAGTGTTTCCGTTTAATCAGAATAGAAACATAGAATCATGCATATATGTAAAAAAAAGTCCATTGTTGCTGCTATTTTTTTAAGAAGGAAAAAACATGTGATGCTAATTAAATGCACTTTATTAGTTTATCATTGTAAGAGCAACAATCTCCATAAGAGCAGCAGTTACAGCTCTGGAAATGCCTTAAAATAATGCCATGTGCAATTGTTTCTGCACAATCTGTGCAGTAAGAACAATTCATATACTATAATCAGCTCATCTACACGTCCTGTTAGGAATCGGTTTTTCTCTGTGTTGATTTGAGTTCTTTGTGTGTTTATTTTGAGTTTCTGTGTCTTTGAGTTGCTGTGCTGTCTTTCCCTCGATTGTTCCCAGGTGTGTCTCATTCCGATTACCTCCTGTGTATTTAATGTCACCTGTGTCTGGTCTTTGTTTAGTTCTTGTCTCAGTTGTCTGTGTGCCCAGTCCGTCTCTTCCTCCGTTTAACTGGTTGCTACCGGCGTCGAGCACTGGTGTCCGCTCGGCAGTGCTGACAGGCATTCTGGATTGTGTTGGACTGTTTCTTCTGGATATTTTTCATTAAATCTTCATTTCATCCAATTCAACCTGGGTCTACGGCATCTGCCTCACCATCACACGCCACTTTTCATGACACAACTAAAAGAAATACTTTCGGGGTGGCTGTTTTTTTCTTTTTTGTGTTTTATTGTAATTTAAACACAAATAAATAGTTTAAGATTTAAAGAGAGACTAAACTGAGCAATAACAATGACTATTATCATTATTATCCTAATGACTATTACGGTCTGTTTAATCAAGACAATCAGTCTTCTCTTGTTGGGTCTACCGGCAGTCGAATTAAAAGCATAAACACTTTACAGCCCAATTAACAAGTCCAGTAAAAAATGTTCCCTAAATTATGACAGTTATACTGTCGAGGGAAATAGGTCCTTTTATATCAACAAATTTTTTAATTATTACATTTGAATAATTATGTCAGTATTATATTAACCCTTGTAAGATCTTTAAATAGATTTTTAAATAAAACAGCTTGTAATAAATATGTATTTATTTTGTACTTGAGAGTATAGGTTGGCAGTTTGAGGAACTGAAAAGTTTGAGCCTGAAACCGACTTGTGTTCACATGGTGAACATGGACCTGCTGTGAGCAGCTCCTTTCTGCAACTGAGTATACACACTAGAAACTGGGGAGGTGGCAAGACTCCGACAACAACCTTGGCTCTTGAAATAAATGTTAAAAAGTTAATCAAATCTCTTGTTCTCTGTTTTTAAGTTTGTAAATTTAAAAGTGTTGATTTTGTAATCTTGTTAAAATCAATTACATGACAGGCTTGAACCTCATTTGTTCAGGCTCTGGGGACCTGTGTCCATTCCCAGGGCATGTTTGAAATAGAAACGTCCAAGGTCCAACAGGGAATTCTACACAGCAAGGTCTCTGGAGGTCAGAATTTCACAAAGGAAAGCTGTCAGGAGGCTTGGGTTGCTGTCACTGTGGTCTCCGCATCTCTTTTCCACCATCCACCGTTGTTTGTCCCCGCTTGCTGCAAAGTTCTTTTTTGTCAGTAAGAAAGACGGATCTCTGTGTCAATGTCTTGATTACAGAGGGTTAAATCAGATAACTATTAAAAATAAATATTCTTTGCCAAAACCATTGAATATCGCACCTCTGAAGAACATCGCTGCTTAGCCGACCACAAAAGAACTAGAGCCCCTCAATACTCTCTCAGTCAGAAGGGAGTTAGCTTTTAACTCGTAACATACAGCTCAAGGCTATCTCTAAAAAACTCTCCCCAGATATATTGGTCTGTACGAAATCGACTCCATCATCAGTCCCACTGCAGTCAGTCTTTGTCTTCCCACTAGTCTCAGGATCCACCCCACATTCCATGTTTCCCAGATTAAACCAGTCCAGACCAGCACTCGGTGCTCTCCTTTTGAGCCCCCTCCAACCGAAAGGGATGTTGATGGGCACCCTGCTTATGCTGACCGAAGGATCGTGGACTCCCATCAGCGGGGTTGTGGCTAGCATTACCTCATCAACTGGGAGGACTACAGTCCGGAGGAGCGCATGTGGGAGCCCCGTTCTTTTATTTTGGGTGAAACTCTCATATCTAATTATCACGTTGAAGGGGGGTGGTGTCAGGAGGCTTGGGTTGCTGTTTGTGTGTTCTCTGCATCTCTTTTCAGCTTCCACCAGAGGGAGTCCAAGAGCAGCCTTGGAGGTTGAACCAGCCAAGTTTCTCACACACCTGTGCTGCATCAAGCCTCATCAGACTGAGGTTAAGAGGAGACGGTTGCCAGTCCTTCGGTGCCCGAGTATTGTTCCTACATGGTACTTTTTTCGTACATTTTCTGTGACCTACCTTGACTAATCAGTTGTAGTCTGCTTTTAAAGGTCCCTCCAAATTTCTGAAATCCATCCAACAGTCTCAGAAATACTCCCGGTTCAAGTTCCACGACTGGCAAGCGTACATGCCTCTTCCTCACTTCGAGCTCTTCAAACCTGTCCGTCCTTCAACATCTCCACCCTCATGCGGCATGAATGGACCATACAGATGAATAATAAAATGAACACAAAAGAATAAACTAAAATGACAAGAAGGTTCATAAATAAAGAAATGATCTTTTAAACAGAATGCACAAATTACATTACATGCACAAATTAGTAATCATGACAGTTTTGCCAATATGAATATTCCGGAAGGAACATTATTTTATTGTGCATTCCATTTGACCTCCGATATCAAAATTTCCACATTCGAGCTTGGAAAAACAGAAAAGTCAGTTAAATTCAAGTGGCAAAGAGTTGGCGGTTTCTCACCCACTCTGAACTGAAATTCCAACATGGCTGCTGCACGTTTACAATATCAAGATAACTGCTCTAATAAATTGTTTATATGCAGCAAATCTTTCGTCAACATAAATACATGTTCAACTTATATTTCTAAATGTGGGACCTGAGTGGTAAATTTGATGTAATAAACTGCAGGAGGTGTGGGCAGGGTTTTAAAAACAAGCCAAATAAAAGTTGACAATTTATTAAAAGATAAGTTGCTAAAAAGAATGCAGGGCAACACTATAGAGCAGAGTCAATAAGTCTGTGGAAGAAAGTTTGAAATGTAGTCTTAGCTAGGAAGGGGGCTGTGGTCCTCTCTCCAGCGCTCTGTCCCCTTTCGCAGTTTGCCGACCGATCCTTGGTCGGCAAACTGGAAGTCCTAAATACACATTCATTAAACTGCGTTGCAAAAAACTTTCTTGGAAGTTGTCTGTGTTTTTGCACCCCTGAATTAAAATGACATCCATTTTTCAGGTCAGATCTTTATTCTAATTTGATTTAGAGAAATCTTCTGACTTAATAAAATTTTTGTGACATTATCAGTTCATTTCCATTAATGTTTCTCATCCAAAAAAGTCTTAGGAGAAAACATGTTTTCTAACTGTATTAATTAAATTTTACAAACTTGGATCTCTGTAAATTGAACATTACATCTTCATCGTGCAAAATTCTCCATATCTTTTATGTCCTGATTGAATCTCTCCTTCTACTCATCACTCATTGATCCCACATTCTCAGGAAACCGATCCATATGTGAGAACAAGTCATTAATTTTGATGCTCATGTTGCATCCATAATTCAGAAAGTTGACCTGATTGAGCAATGTGCTTATTGGATTCATCACATCAACATTACCTTAAAACTGTTGAAAAATCCCAGACAGTTTTTTGCCTATTGACCAGTGTTGTGAGTTGAGCCAAAACAACTGTAAATTGGGGAAAACAATGCCATTGGTTGAAATATCCAAATACACACCAACAGAGATGAAGTCATATAAAACGTTTTTTAACCATTAAAAATTGGGAGCTTTTTGGATATGTTGTGAAATCTTGGAAGATCTGTTGTAACTGTTGAATTTGCAATGTGTATGCAAGTGTGCTAAATAAATTTCCTCCTGGTTGACTCAATGGAGCAGTGAGAAATACTAGTCCTCCATGGGTTTACCACTTGTCTTGCACCAAAAATTAGTTACTTGTTTTTGAACTTGCAGCTAGTGCATGATTGAGTAAAAGGTGCTTTTTCCCCAAATATAACTTCTGACTTCATTGGTATATAAAACACATAAATAGACATCAGTACTTGTTTGCGGTTAACTGTTGTCTTTTCAAGGTTCTTCTGGGGATTTTAAAAAATAAAATTAAAAAAATTCCCTTTTGCACTTCCCCTTTCACTGGTATTTGTTTTAATTAATAAACCTTTCTAAGACAACCACTAAAAGCTTCCCAAATACCACCGGTGGTATTTGTGCTGGAGTTTGAGCACAAGCTAAATTTTAAGCATCAATAAAGCCATGCATGAAGGAATGACTTCAGGGCCCCACCCCAATCTGAAAGTGCATTCACCAGGCTGAGCTGATTGCTGATGCGTACACACTCCTGACATACATTCACATCTGTGACAGATGCACATCACAGCTTCTCATCACACAGTGCGTCTCATGCCTTTGCCCTCTGTGTGTCTCTATTTCATATTAGCTTCACTACAGTTGTTTGGGAGAAAAAAAGTCAACTGGGAGTTGAGCATGTCAAAGACTCAACGAAGTGAGCAAGACAAGAGCAGAAAGTGTCAGCTGCACGCTCTGCTGAAATAAGAGTTTATGGAAGCAATCACAAGTAGAGATTATCTTTCATATTATGTGTTATTATGGGGAAAGGACATCATTTATCTTTTAAAGGGAGTGTTATGTTGACTGATGTTCTCTCGAAAGGAGAAATACTTCAGATAACCTGCAGCTGTCATGATACGCAGTTAGAGGTGGTGAGGAAGACGCTCTGGACCCAGGTTGGAATGAAGAAAATGATGATTTAACGATAATCCAAAAATATAGAGTCCAAAATCCAGGCAGCACAGAAAGAGCAGAAGGCTAAGACCTCATGACTGGTAGCAACTGGTAAGACAAGACGACTAGACAAGGACCCAACAAGGCACACAGGTGGGATTAAATACACAGGGAGACAATCAGGGGAAAACAAGGAACAGCTGCACTCAATCAAGGGGTAAAAGGGACAACACAGAGACTCTACAGAACACAGAAACCTAAATAAACACAGAAAACCCAAATCACTACAGCAGCAGCAACAAAAAGAAGTGAGTGACACCCAGAAGTCCTCTTCCAAAGAAGTGCATTTGACTGAGCATGGGGTCTGGTGTGACACAATTGCACCATCTTTCTGCACAATTAGAAAGATGGTGCATGTTATCTTAAGTACTTTTGAGAGGGGAACTATACTGTGCCCCTCAAGCCAGCCAGTCTCCCCCAAAAGTCTCCCTGAAAAAAACAAAACTTTAGGATTCTGTGTGAAAACAGGGAGACTGTTTGACTGTGCTCTATCCAATGTGTATGTGTTATTCAGAACAAAGAAATCAAAACTCTGGGAAAGACCAATCGTATTCAACCTTCTGAAAATAAAGTCAGAGTGTGTATTTGTCTGTATGTGTGAATGTGTTTTGGCTTTTCACCTCCTAGTCTAGTTACAGGAACCAATCAAAGCCCTGCGCTTTGATTACAAAGCACAGGTCAGCAGATGACCTGACTCTGGCGGATCATTACGTGTGGGACGGCAGACTGACGGCTGAAGTAGTTTTTACACTTTATTACTTCAACAAAGATGTTTGAGCGCACCTAAGCACACAGACACACATCCAAATTAGCTGCCAGCCACAGCTGAGCACTTACCCTCTCACTCAGTAGGAGATTTGATTGGTTTTAGTTTTTACAAGCATTTAGGTCTAACAAGAGTCCTCAGTTCAGAATACACACTTTGTATTCTAAATTTAATATTCTGAATTAACTTTAATGTTCACCTAACTGCACACAAAGGACAGATGGAATATTTAAGATTGCCCTAATCTGTTGAATCTAACAAAATAGACTCAAAGATTTACATGGGTGGCTTCACAGCTACCTAAAGTTAACAATTAATTGTCTTAAAACTTACATGGATGTTAAAATATTTACTATAATCAATTAACAAAACAAAACTTTGTGTATTCAAAGAAGAACAAGGACAGTCTGTACAGATCAAGAATAAACCATAACGTCTGCCAACAGAGCACGTTAACTACTGTAGTGGCTTGGAAGCCATGCGTCTTGGTCTGGTGGACAGCACAATTTCTAACTTGAGGTCTTGGTGTTGAATAATATAATATATTTAATATCTTTAAAACATTGATGGTGAGTAATATTTTTTAACAAAAATCTCTTTATTTCCTTTTAAAGGGAACCACGACTTGTTATAAAAATAGACCTTATTTGGGAAATATTGATCTTAGATGTAAAAACAATACAGCAATAATACTGTAGGTTATAAAGTGTCAGGTCTAAATACCTATTAAAACAATTTAAACAAACATAGGAAAGACAAGAGAGTTAGATTCTTTGTTTCTCGCGAGGAGAGCAGACAGAGATATGCTTTCAGTTACAAATCTCCAACCGCTCTGAAAAACACATCTCCCACTCCTCTGTTTTATTGATTTTAGGAACCCTGCCACACGGGGCGCTGCAACTCTAAAATGGTGGAGGGGAAAACAATTCACATAGTTGCAGCGCTAAATGATAATCACTAACTAAACACATGTTATCTACAATCTAAATCCTTCTTGCTCCAGGCACGGCGTCGAATAGGACACGTTGCATAGCTTCAAAGCAACGGCTTTGTAGCACAAAGAACAAAGCAGAGTTCTTTGCAGGACTATAAAACTCAGCTGGGAACTACTAACACCTCTATCTCCCAAGGAACCCCGCAGAGTAACACATCCTGAGAATAGCTGTCATCTCTCTCTCCCAAAGGAGGCCTTTAGGAAAGAATCAAACTTATTTAACACACAGAAACATCACTTAAAATAGAAGGAAAAGAGTAAAAGCATATAATTTAACATTATCTAAATGTAACTGCAAGGCTACATGATACAACGAATATTTGATAATTACTAAAAATACAATTTATCCAACATAAAGTTTTTATAAATTTTAATAAAATATTTTCACAGGAATGTCACCATGTTGTTCACGCTGCAATGCATTCTGGGTAAATGACGTGTAATGGTCCTACTGCCTGGCTCCTCCAGCCAAAACAGTGATGAGCAACGTTATTAAGCCTTTTTAATTTGAACCGGAGCGCATTAAAATCGATTGGAATGTAGAAATAATAAGAGGTGATGAAGATGAGGAGGACCAATCAGCAGAAGAGGACAGAGTTGATCGCAGGATCTGGTCAAATGATGGTTGAATCAACATTGATATAGTGTCAGTTGTGGCTGAAACCCTAACGTTGATTCATTCAACACCGACCACTTTCAATTTCGTTTGAATGTCAGGCTTCAACGTAGATTCAATGTTTCTGCCTGACATTGTTTCAACGTTGTTTCACTCATATTATGCTATCTGGGAAGAGATCAGGCCCAAAATCTGGGAGTAGGGATGGACTCTGACCTGAACATTCAGATCCACATAAAGACAGTTACAAAGTCGGCCTTCTATCACCTGAAGAACATTTCCAGGAATAAAGGACTAATGTCCCAGCAAGATCTAGACAAACTCATCCATGCATTTAATTTTAGTCTCTTTGATTACTGCAACAGTGTCTTTACTAGTCTGGCTAAAAAAAATATCATTCCTTAAGCAGAACCCTGCTGATGTTTTCATAGAGTACATCAACCCAGTTCAATCAGACTAATTTGAGTTAATTAGACCGGTCTCTTTTTCCTAGGTTGCACCTATTTTAAGATTTCTATTTTTCTCCTGAGTTAACTCATTTTTCTTTCTTTTACAGGTAGGGAAATACCTTCAAACACAATGAAATCAAAGTGGACCACAATAACTCAAATTAGTCTGATTAAAATAACCTAACTAAAGAGCAAAAAGAAAGAGTGATATACTTTTTTTAATTTATTTTATTTTTTCCCTTTTCCTCCCCATTTATATTTACATCATTATTAAGAATCTGCAGGGTATTTTTGGTTTCATGTATTGTATTTTATATGTGTGTTTTGCATTCATAAATTCCCGGCCTTTTTCACTTAAAGCAGCAGTCTCTGGTGTTATTATTCTTGCTCCCCACTCCGTAGAGCCTAGAACTGGTCCAGTGGCGCAGTTAGTGGTGTGATACCGGTGCTACACTGACCAACATTTTAATGTGTAAAGATGACACTTGGAAAAAGATGTTTTGATTGTTGATTTTTGTGTTTTTATGACTTGAAGCACTTTGAACTGCTTCTGCCTTGTTGCACATTTATTTTACATTTATAGCACACAAAATAAAATTTTATTTAATTTTATTTGTATTTGTACAGTAGACGATGAAAAGAATAGCACTAAAGATGATTGAATGTGACGACCTCTGAAGTCACCACATGATATAACTAGTGATGAATATTTCATTCATCACTTGATATATCATTTGTAATTGATTACTTTTAATAATAAAGTATTATATATAAAGTATTATTGTATTTTCTTTTGAGGTTTGTCCTCTTGCTGTGGACTTCCTTTCCGCAGCATAGCTGGTTGTGATGTATGGTGTGACTGCCTGTATTAGAAAGTGTCAAGAGAAAGTGATGAAGGGCAGGTTAGATGATTAATGAAACTGTGTGCAGTATTAAGAATCACTGACCCTGCAGGCAAGGAAAGGGCATTTAACTTAGAGCTGTTTTTATAAAACATTGCGCATGTTAGGGACCATGATTTTCTGTTCCCATTCCTACATTTTTGGTGTGTTTTTTTTATTATTATTTTTTTAATTGTCTTTTTATGCAACTATGAAACTATGGTGATCTGTTCTGTATTGCTGTATTTCTTTGTCCTTTGGTTAATTTGTCATAGTTAATAGACATGTATATATCTTAAAACAATAAAAAGAATTTATGCACAAGTTGGAAAAATAGCCTACTGCTACATAAAACCCTATGTTTTTATGTTGCTAAGCTCGAACACTATTTTTTTCAACATTAATAGAGAAGATTAAAATTATAGGTTTCTTTTTAGTACAGTTGGCAAACTTACATAGTCAACTGAGGGCTCTGTTGAGCCCTCAGCAGCAATGACTTTATGGGAATCTTAAATATAAAATCATTGGCATCCTGACAAACATGATTACAATATCCTCATTAAATGACGCAGCACTGAATTTAACTGTTGAACCTGATATGTGTTTGAACTGTTTTCATTCTGTTGAGCTCTCTGGGTTATTAAAAACATTAACTTCATCTTCAACTTGCATGTTGGACCCGGTCCCAACCAAATAATTTAAAGAAGTGTTCCCTTTGATTACTGTCTCCATTTTAGTAGTTTAGCTCTAGTACAAGTTGCTGAAAACTGGATGACAGCCCTGTAGTCATTCACTTCTAGCTTGTCTCTTATGGTGAGTGAACTTTCTGCTTTAACTGTGCTAGTGTTTCAGTTGAAGTATTTGCAATAAAAATGATTGAACTCCAGATGCGTGTAACCTTTTTTGCAGGAAAGAAGTCAAACAGAGGTTGATATTTTTCAAAATAAAATGAAAGATTTTTCAACATAATATATTTCACAAACAGGGCTGCACAGTGGCACAGTTGGTAGAACTGTTGCTGTGCAGCAAGAAGGTCCTGGTTTCGATTCCCAGCCCGGGGTCCTTCTGCATGGAGTTTGCATGTTCTCCCTGTGCATGTGTGGGTTCTCTCCGGGCACTCTGGCTTCCTTCCACATTCCAAAAACATGACTGTTAGGTAAATTGGGCTTTCTAAATTCTCCCTAGGTGTGAGTGTGTGTGCATGGTTGTGTGTCCTGTCTGTTTCTGTGTTGCCCTGCGACAGACTGGCGACCTGTCCAGGGTGTACCCTGCCTCTCGCCTAGAACGTTAGCTGGAGATAGGCACCAGCACCCCTCCCAAACCCTATAAGGAAAATGGATGGATGGATATTTCACAAACTGCAGTTGTGGTATATTGATTAATATATAATGAGAACATTGACAGAGCAGTCGCAGTCTAACAAACCAGAATAAATTGTACTTATTCAACCCAGAGGAGTGGTCCACTAACCAGATAGGAATATGTCTGAGGATTTTGATAAGTTCCATAAAGAATATGGTTAGACTTTTATCCATACTTTATAAGACGTACGTATTAGGTCTGTATTTCTACTTCTAAACCTTCTTAAATTAACCAAGTCAAACTTGTATAGTTAATTCTTGTTTTAAAAAAATAAAATAAATAATTCTAAGACTTTTTATGTGAAACAGTGAGAAATAAAGAACACATGAGTTGTACTAACAACATTCCAGTTTCACAAGACACGATAAATGCATGTACATCGTAAATATACTTGAGTCCCTAGTACTTTTTATTGCAGTCACCTCCCTGCTGACTTTCAAATGTGCATTTGAATCTTCCATTTGTGATTATTTTATATCAGCAAGGTTGTCACTAGACAGCTCTAATCTTTTAACTTTCTATATACATTTCTAAAACATCACAAAAATTATAATCCACATACCTTTTCTTTCTAACAATGAGCTTTATGAATTGGTGGAGCTTAATACTGAAGTAACGCTAATATTTGTTCATTGAGTAAAGATACACATTTTGAGAATACCTTCTTTTTATATTGGTACTGAAATTTAGACCGATATTAATTATAATAAAAGCTTACATTTATTCCTGTGTAGCTACATGTACTTATTCACATTACATAAATGTAGTAAATGTGCCAGTTGTTAGGTATTACCATATGGCACTACTTTAATATAGTTTATTTTCTTTTAAATTAATAATTTCTTTACAGCAAGCAATTGCAGATGAAACTTGTCGTTTATTAATGCATTCATTGACTCGGTTGTGTTAAAAATGCAGTCTTGGCAGTGAACAACTTGAGAATTAACAGTTTCATTTCAAAAAGAATAGTTCATATTAGACTAAAAACTGGAGCATGTAACTGATCTGATCTGTTGAATTAGTAGAATGAAAACTATTTCTCCTTGTGAGGATGTAGATTTTGTGTGTCTGTTTCTAGTTAATTTTGTCCCTGCTGTCTCTTGTTTCCCGATTTCCTGTGTATTTAACTTCACCTGTGTCACCTGCTCCTGGACGGATCCTAGTTGTTGTCTCATTGTCTAGTGTTAGTTCCAGTGCTACCAGTGTGTCTTAATCCCTAGCCTCTTCGCTCACCTGTGCTGCCTCAATTTCTGTTCACGTTGTTCATTAAAATCATCACTTTCCACTTCAACCTCGGTCCAGCCTCATCCATCCTCACCACCACAAAACTTACAATTCATAACACTCCTAGATTTTCTATGAAGAGAACCGAAGGTTGACCTCTGCACTACAATCCCTTCTGCACCAAAACTGTAAAGCTGACGCAGTGCATTCAGGAAAAGGCTGTTCTTCTGGTAACCACTAAGCTCAGATATGTCTCTTAGATTCATATGAGAGAGGCATGAATTGTCACTACAGAAAATAGATCTCTATTGCTCAAGAGTTCAGTAACCGCTTGCTTTACACCTCTACATCAATGTTTTACATTGCACTTTTGAAACTCATTTAATAACTTTGAGAGTGTCGGGATCTAGGGTTGTTTGCATTGTTTTGGGTTTTTTCACAAATTATCTGTCTCATATTATACTGTCATAACATAGTGACAGTTTTAATAAATATGGAAAAACATATATTTTGAAAATAATTACATACTGCTGCTTCAATAGGAACCCTCCAACCCTTTCAGGACTATTTTTGACTGTTGCTGTTTATTTGTGCAGTTCATATTGCAAGCATTCTGGTAAGCTGTGACAAGCAGCGTCAGGAAATTTTAGTATTCCACAGATGAGGTTGAATATTACGGTTTCGGGATCGTTAGTGGACTGTGGCGCCCCATGCATCTGCATTACCCAAAAATCTGAGTTTTTTTATGCTATCCTGTCATGAATTTAAACTTTTCACATGCTAATTAAATTTAGTAAAGAGCTGGGGGGTTTTTTTGTTTGCAATTTTTTCTTTGTGATAAAGACAATGACCAAAATAAAGAATAAATACAAAGTTATATTGGTAATACTTTATTTGAAGGAGTGTGCATAAGACTGACATGAGACATGATAAAACCTGCCATGAATACAAATGACTTTTTATAAATGTTTACAACTGTTTTCATGAAGTGTCATTCAGCAAATAATGACACTTTTAATGCAAAAGTGCACTAACAGTTAGATTAAAAGCTCATTAAAAGTGTCAACTTTGCATTATTCAGTAAATAATGACACTTCTAATGCAACGCTCCATTAAAACTTGCATTAAAAGTCAATTAAGTGTCAACTTTGCATTAAAAGTGTCTATTTACTGAATGACACTTAAGAACAACATAAGCATTCATGAAGACTCCTTCATATTTATCACAGGTGGTATGTCATGCTTATGACAGTCTCATGCACACCCCTGCAAATAAAGTGTAACCTTTTACCTTTATTGTGAATCATATTTAATTTTGTTTAACGATAGAGTTCAAATGTTTGGAAATAGCCTTCAATCCTTTCTGAGACCAACCTCTGCCCGTACCTCATATTCCCACATTACTTTGTACAGAAAACTTACAATGACACCTTTTTAGAAAATGAAAGAAGAAAACTCCAACATGCATAACCTTGAACATTTTATTCTTCTGTATGTACCATATTTAAATGTTTTAAATCACATAAAACATTGAGGAATCAATTTTTTTTTTCCTGTCAAAGACTTCTCAACAGTAAATTGTCATGAATTGTGGGTGTTGTTGAGGTGGTGGTGGTGAGGCAGATGCAGCAGACCCAGGATGCAGTGAATAATGATGATTTAATGAACAAAATAAATCCAAAACAGTCCAAAAACACAGGCAGCCAGAAATCCCACAACAAGCGACACACATTGGACGAGGACCCGACAAGGACGCAGACACACAGGTGACATTAAATACACAGAGGGTAATCACAGAAACGAGACACACCTGGGAATGATCAAGGGGAGAACAGGACAACACGGAGACTCAGAGACACAGGAAACTCAAAGTTAACACACAGAAAACATAGAACATGACAGTATCCCCCCCCTCAAGGGCGGCTACCAGACGCCCAAAAAAACAAAAAAACACAACAAGAGTGGGCGGAGGGGTGCTGGACGGGGGGCCAGAGTCCAGAAACAACATAAAACAACCCAACGGAGTGGACGGAGGCACAGGAAGGGCCAAGAGTCCAAAAACAAACAAAAAACTACCCACAGGTTGGGCAGAGGCAAAGGAGGCGGGAAAAACAGAAGTGGTCCGGCGGCTGTCCACGGCGCTGGAGGCGATGACGAGGAGTCCCGGGGGCCACCCAGAGACGGCGACGACGAGTCCCGGGGGCCGCCCAGAGGCGGCGAGGAGCGCAGAGAGTCGGGGTCTCGGGAGGAGCGCAGAGAGTCGGCGTCTCGGGAGGATCGCAGAGAGTCGGGGTCTCGGGAGGATCGCAGAGAGTCGGGGTCTCGGGAGGATCGCAGAGAGTCGGGGTCTCGGAAGGAGGTCCAGAGCGAAGCCTCGGAGCCAGCAGCGGAGGAATGCCGGAGCGAACCCTTGGGACCAGCGGCGGAGGTGAGCCGGAGCGAAGCCTCAGGGTTGGCGGCGGAGATGAGCCGGAGGGGACCCTTGGAACCGGCGGCAGAGGTGGTCCGGAGCGGACCCTTGGAACCGGTGGCGGAGGAATGCCGGAGCGAAGCCTTGGAGCCGGCAGCGGGGGAATGCCGGAGCGAAGCCTTGGAGCCGGCGGCGGAGGTGGTAGCTCCAGAAAGCGACGAGGGGCCGGGTCCACCGGCGGCTCACGCCGCTGTTTCCGGGCAGACAGCGGAGGAGGTGTTCCCGGAAAACGACGAGGGGCTGGCTCCACCAGCGGCTCACGTCGCTGTCTTCCCGGGCGGAGGTAACGGTGGGGACCGAATCCGGGGGGCTCTGGATTGGTGACTGGTGGGGTATGACACTGGTGCTTCCACAGATCTTAGTCCGAATCCAGCCCCATTTCCTCCAGCAGCAGCGGAGATGCCAGGATCTCTACGTCCCTGTAGAGATCCCTCTGAGCCAACTTCAACTGCTGCTGGATCCATACCTCCTGGTACGCCTGAGCCATGAAGCTGCTTCCTCACGTCGTTCTGGTCGGGTCCTTCTGTCATGATTTGGTGGGGTGGTGAGGCAGACGCAGCAGACCCAGGTAGGATGAATAACTGATTTTAATGAAGAATAAACACAGTCCAGCAATGGGCAGCATGGCCGAGCAGAAGCCAGGACTCGACGCCGGTAGCAACCGTTAACACGAATGACAGCACGCACGAGGACCCGACGAGGACGCAGACTGTTGGGTAAATTGTATTATTAGTATTATCAAATATTCGTTGTATCATGTAGCCTTGTAGTTACATTTAGATAATGTTTCTGTGTGTTAAATAACTTTGATTCCTTCCTAAGGCTTCCCTGGGAAATAGAGGTGACAGCTACTCTCAGCAGCTGTTGCCCTGCAGGACTTCCTACAAGACAGAGGTGCTAGTTGCTCCCAGCTGAGTTTATCAGTCCTGCAATAAACTCAGCTCTTCTTTGTGCTACAAAGCCGTTGCTTTGAAGCTATACAACGTGTCCTATTCGACGCCGTGCCTGGAGCAAGAAGGATCTAGAGTGTAGATAACATGTGTCTAGATAGTATATGTCATTAGCGCTGCAACTATGTGATGAATTGTTTTCCCCGCCCTTTGAGAGTTGCAGCGCTCAGTGTGAGAGGGTTCCTAAAAGCAATAAAAGCGAGGAGGGGACAGATGTGTTTCAGAGCAGTTGGAGATTTGTAACTGAAAGCACATCTCTGTCTGCTCTCCTCGCGAGAAACAAAGAATCTAACTCTCTTGTCTTTCCTGTGTTTGTTTAATAGGTATTTAGACCTGACACAGACACACAGGTGGCATTAAATACACAGAGGGTAATCACAGAAACGAGACACACCTGGGAATAATCAAGGGGAGAACAGGACAACACAGAGACTCAGAGACACAGGAAACTCAAAATTAACACACAGAAAACACAGAACATGACATAAATTATATTGCATGTCTACCAGCATGCAGACCTCTGTATTATTTGCTCACAACTTGCAGGAATATCTCGACATGCAAAAATAGCCACACACATCAGGACTTGTTTACATTTTCTCTTTTAGCTTTGGTTGATATCTTCTATTTGATGTGATAAAAAGCTTTTCACTTCCTCACCAGTTGTGTATGTGGTCAGTGTGTATGTGCAACAGTGCATGTTTGTTGATGTTTGAAATTAACTTCTTGCCTCCAGGGAAAAGTAGACTGCTGAAAGCGATTAGTTCACATCAGCGACTTTTTAAGACTGTGTCACACACCCACACATACTCCAACACGAATTATGGTGTACAAGGACGAGACCGATGATTTGGAATAGATACACATTTGAAGCATTTCTTGGGCTCTTGTGCAAACATCTGACATGGCATTTTGCAGCTTCTTGTGGTTTAAGAATTTTAACCACAAGAAGTGGAAATGATGAAAGAGGAGGGATGGATTGAACAATAGCTGGGGAAGAAATACGGGAAGATAGAGACTGAAAGTTTAAAAGGGTACAAAGGGAAGAACGAGAGATCAAACATAAAAAATAAAGAACATGCTTAGACTGCATGTGTGTTAGGTATTATTATAGGTGGCATTTCGACATTGTGTGGAGAAAAAGCTAAGAGAAAAAAAATAGTGAGAAAACTAGAGTGCATTAACATTTGTTTTTTAAAATCTGCTGTCTTCTACAATGTCAATATTTTTATTGACATGGAAACATGTTTTTTTATAATACCAATGCTTTATAGTAAATCCTAAGTAATTAACATCAGTCATTACAAAACACATTCAAAGCGCAGCACAAAGGTTACAAAATTAGAGGCCTTTCAAGATCAATTACATAATATTTTATTTATTAATTACATTCTTATAAAAGGCAAAAAATAAATATGAGAAAACATTTTGATATAACCTTCTTTTAAAAAAATACCTCAAAGCACGATTTGTTTTCAATTATATTTACTTGTTGCAGCTTTTTATTTGTGAATTTTCTGAGCGTCCTCTGTTCCCTTGAGTATTGGGGTTGACGATGTTAGAGCAGGAGCTTGCACAAATTGAAAGACTGATGAAACTGCAGCTTCAAAAGTTGAAAGACTTAGACTTAGACTTAGACTTAGAGACTTACACTGACTTTATTGTCATTTTGCATGCACAGGGTGTATACAGAACGAAATTACGTTGCATACAGCTCAGGACATTGTTTTGAGCTTTCAATGTTGTGAGGTCTGCGACAGACTGGCGACCTGTCCAGGGTGTACCCCGCCTCTCGCCCGGAACGTAGCTGGAGATGGGCACCAGCAACCCTCCCGACCCCATTAGGGACAAGGGTGAACAGAAAATGGATGGATGGATGGATGGATGTTGTGAGGTTACTCCAGAATAAATTAAAATACAGTATAAAATATGAATATGAATATAAATATAGAATATAAAGTGCAGGAATGACAGTAAAATATAAGTTATTTAGCTCTGTACATGTGCAAGGTATAAAGTGGAGACCAGATTTTAAGTGCAGTCCAATTAAGAGTTCAGCAGTCTGATGGCAAGTGGGAAAAAGCTGTTTCGGAACCTGGTGGACCTGCACCGGATGCTGCGGAACCTCTTTCCAGAGGGCAGCAGGGAGAACAGTCCATGGTGGGGGTGTGAGGGGTCACTGATGATGTTTCGGCCTCGGGACACGCAGCGCTGGGATGAAATGTCCTGGATGGAGGGAAGGGGGGCCCCGATGATCCTTTCTGCTGTCCGCACCACTCTCCTCACGTTCTTCCAGTCGGAGGCGCTGCAGCTTCCACACCACACAGAGAGGCAGCTGGTCAGAATGATCTCTATGGTGCTTCTGTAGAACGTCTTGAGGATGGGCGGGGGCAGGTGTGCTCTTCTCATCCTCCGCAGGAAATACAAACGTTTCTGTGCCCTCTTGGCCAGAGACGTGGTGTTCACAGTCCAGGTGAGGTCGTTAGTGATGTGCACCCCCAGGAATTTGGTGCTGCTGACCACCTCCACAGCCAGCGTGGCTGGGCCGGTTCTTCCTGAAGTCGACAATCATCTCCTTCGTCTTGTCAACGTTCAGGATCAGGCTGTTGTCTCTGCACCAGTCCACCAGCTGCTCCACCTCCTCTCTGTAGTCCAGGTCGTTGTCGTCTCTGATGAGGCCCACCACCGTTGTGTCATCCGCGAACTTCACGATGTGGTTGGTGGCGAACCTGGGGACGCAGTCGTGTGTCATCAGAGTGAACAGCAGAGGGCTCAGGACGCAGCCCTGAGGGGAGCCTGTGCTGAGGGTGATGACATCGGAGGTGTGTTGTCCGATCCGGACTGACTGAGGTCTGTCGGTGAGGAAGTCTAGCAGCCAGTTGCGCAGGGGGGTGCTGAAGCCCAGGTGTCCCAGTTTTCCTGCCAGATGCTGTGGGATGATTGTGTTGAACGCTGAGCTGAAGTCCAGGAACAACATCCGCACATGAGTGTTCTTCTCCTCCAGGTGAGCCAGGCTCAGGTGTAGGGTGGAGGAGATAGCGTCCTCAGTGGAGCGGTTTCGGCGGTAGGCAAACTGGAACGGGTCGAATGTGGAGGGGAGTCTGGAGACGATGTGTTCTTTTACCAGCCTTTCAAAGCACTTCATCATGATGGGAGTCAGTGCCACAGGCCGGTAATCGTTGAAAGAGGTGACTTGAGGTTTCTTTGGCACCGGAATGATGGAGGCAGTTTTGAGACAGGCTGGCACTGTGGCTTGGTCCAGTGAGGTGTTAAAAATGTCTGTCAGGACACCAGCCAGCTGACCTGCACATTCCCTGAACACCCGCCCAGGTATGTTGTCGGGGCCTGGGGCCTTCCGTGGGTTGACTCTTTTCAGAGTCTTCAACACATCGGCTGTGTCCAGGCAGAGTGCCTCCTCTTCCTGGTGGGGAACAGTTTTCTTTGCCGGAGTACTGCTCAGTGCCTCGAACCTCCCAAAGAAGTTATTGAGAGGTTCGAGGTTCGAGAAAAGACAGCATATATAGACTTAAACAACAATGGTCAAGACAAAGCAGGCAAAACATTTTATCAAGTTGAGTACAAGAAGCCAAACCAACCATAAAAGGCAAGGAAAACCTACTCTGAAGTAAAGCAAAAATTACTCACAATTTGAAATAAAAAACAAGACTGTCTTAAATAAAGAATATCCTATCAAAAACATTCAGATTAATATTGACAAGTAAGGTGTAGTTAGTAGTTTATCTATTTCGTACAGTGACTCTTAAAAGTGTACACACTGCCAATGTGATGGCAGTGTCAGAAGGTGGAGAAGGTGTTAGCCTCTCTAACCTGAATCAGCAGGACTCACAGATGAAGTATTCTACACTTTCACTTTATCTCACATGACCCATACATGCCATCTCAAAAACAACATGGCATGAGTTCTTACTTAGCACAGCATTACAACAAAAGAAAAGGGAAAAGGGCACCTCTTGTGGTGCTACTACTCATCTATTGGAACTAAAGTAAAATTACCTGCTACAAAGTGTACTTACCCATGATACCTAGAAGTATAAAAAGCAATGGTAGAATGAAATTGTGGGCTTGTCTGAACTGCTTTCTTTTTACTGCTGGACCAACTTGTGTTTATACCTGCAAGATTGCCAGTAAATACTTTCGCATAAATATTCACTCTTGCTAGTGGAGCAATTTGATCGGAGCATGCATCAAAAGTCGGACGCAATTGGTGTGTTTTGGGCCTGATGTTTAAAAACCAAAACTAGTTAGTAAGAGTCAACTCAATTCTGTCATTGTGGAGTTAAAAATAATTTGGAATAAGATTATTTTAACATCCGTCCTCATCATGTGGAAGGACTATTCTTACTTACCCTTCTATAAACAGTCACAATATCAGCAATTCTAGCATGATACAGCATAGCAAGCATGTGTGTTACCAATAGTATAAACATGCCTCTACTGCACATGTGGGACACTTTCAGGTAGTTTGCCAGTTCACACTGGAGAACACATATAGGTCGCATATATTTGGAAGTGTGAACAGCCACAGCAAAAAAATCCAATTTGACAAAAAATTGGATTTGGGTCACTTCAGGCTGCAGTGTGAGCGCAGCTATAAACAGGATTCTGCCTTCAAGCAAAATTTTGATCTGAGGAAAAAATTCTTTCAGCTGGTTGCGTTCTGGGGTTTTGGGAGACTGATCTTATGTTCATCCGTTTAGGGTTTAAAAGAAGGTTATTTATGTTTCCAAACATTCCCATTTATTTTTTTATTCATCTCAATTTCCCCCTTAAAAAAATCTGTTTTCTATGTCTTTAGATATTCTTGACTCAAACCTCAATTCTGCTGGTAGTTTATGAGGAAATAAGTTGTGGTTTATAGGAGAAACAGATGCAAGTAAGCAAGAAAGTTACAGTGGCATTTATATAACCTGCTTAAGCACAGTGTTTTATATTAGGTATCTTTTATGAATAAGTCCCAAGCATACCGTTGGGAACTACAAGGTTCCTGTTATTAAAAGATGGTTGTTAAAGGTAGAATCCTGGCCTTTTGTGCTGCAGCTTGTTCACTGAGCCAGCACTCATATGTAGTCTTTACTACCTCACTGTTCTGCAGCTTGTGCATGGTATAATCCCCTTTGCATGAGCGACAGTCCCATGTTGAGGGAATTGACTATGCTTTTTAATAGATGTAATAAAAAACAACCACGTAGGTTTTAATCCGTCTTTTTTTCTTTTAGAAGTGCAAAACAAAACATAATTTAAAATCACCTGGCAACATAAATTTAACCTGCGCTGAGCTCAAGAGTGGGTAGGTGCTGGAAGTCTACAGGGAAAAGTGAGTTTGTGGGATTTCCAACATCTGCAGTTACAGACGTGCTCAGTCAATGGTCAGGGGCGCAACTACATACTTTCCGAGGTGTATGCAAACATGTCATGGGCGCAAAGCCCCTTACCCCCAATGACATAAACTTGTACAACTCATCTTTAATTAAAGTATCAATAATAATAAATGGATATATATGTGAATAAATTGCTGCCTACAGGGCAATTAAAAAAGAATGAAACAAAAAACAGGGCAATATTTAATCATTTAATATATTTGAGCCAAAGAGCCACTTCTGTTAGCCTGTGTCTAGAACCGCCTATGGGCTGCATGTCTGAGGCATTTTGTTAGCATGTTTTCTATCATTCTTATAGCTTGATAGGAAGCCTGATCCAAACTGGCAACCCACATTAATAAAATAGTGAAATAATATTGATCACAAAACATTGTATTTATAAAAGATATCAACATGCTTCCTACACAATCCTAACAAACGTTTTTAATGTTCTCTTCGCAATATTTATTTATTTACTATTAATCTATTTGTATGATTTGTTCTTTAAATTGCCATTTAGTAGGCTATATTATTTTCGGTCTCAGGAAATGACTGAGGGATGAAGAGACTGATGTCTGATTCTTTAAGTTCTGATGTCTCGGTGTTCCTTTCCTGACCCATTCTGTTTGATATCAAACAACCCACTGTGCCCCCTGAATATCGCCGACCCATTTTTTAATGCCCCTATTAAACGTCACTGGGATTGTTATTGTTGTAATTAGATGTGTGCCGATGAATAGGCCAACTATCATAATCGGCTGATTTCTGTGAAAAAGTGGTTGATCGGCGATCGCTGAACACGGTCTCGTTTGGCCGATCACACAAACCGATCACTTGTGACTCACTTCACAGCCTGCATGTGCAGCTGATCTCCTCTTTCCTTTACTGCAAGAAAAAAAGACATTCGAAACGATCAGACTGCAGGAAAAGCAGCACACAACTACTAATACTCACCCAGAAGAGCATGATGGTCAAAGCTAAACAAATAACAAAATAATTAAAGTCTTTGAGCTAACAGTGTAATACACTGGTTCTGCTCTGCTGCTATGCGCTACTGGTAGTTATATGTGACAGACTTAGCGCCGTTCAACCTTCACCCAGCAGTAAACTCTCACACCGAACAGCTGCTTAAAGCTGCAGCGTGCAAACAAACAAAAATTTTCCCTTAAAATTACAATAATAATCAATCTCCTCTGCCTCCTCCCGGTGTTCTGCAGAATTACTCCACTTGGTCAGAAACAGCTAATCAGAACCAGCATTAATCAGCTAATCATCCTATCAGGAAGTTTTGATTTAGTTACTCAGGATTGTTTTTTTTTTATTATTTTTTTTGGCTCTAGTGGCCTCCATCTGACAATGAACTAACAGGAAAGTGGGCAATGAGAGAAGGGGGAAGACATGTGGCTAAGGTCACCAGGCTGGAAATCAAACCCACCACCAAGGACCAAGGACTCCCCATGTGGGCCGTGCTCAACCCCAGCACCACCACAGCACCCCAGGATTGTTTAATTTGATGCAACCTGCATTTGATTTTGAATGAATGTTTCCTTTTTTCTTGAGACTACTTGATATAGGCAGTGTTGTGGGATTTATTTGACTCATGTATAATTTAGGGTACTGAGATCCTTACTGTTATTTTATTAATTGCAGGTTTTTCTGTTGTCCTTTTGACTGACTAGCTGCTGCATTGTGCCTGCAAGTACTTTGCATGTTTATGTCTAAATTAGGTGAATTTATTACCAGATTTTTTCTTAATTTTGCCAGATCATATAGTAGTATTTATACCTAAAGCAAAAAGTTAACAGTCAATCCAGGTGAACGGTGATCGGCAATGATTTGTAGTGATCCCACGATGGGTGATCGGAATCGGCAGCAAAAATCCTGATCAGAGTATCGCTAGTGTTAAGCCTAACAAAGGTTTTGCAAGGATGATGATAACCAGATGTTTTAGCCAATATTTATTTTTAAAAAATCTAAATTCAAAGGGGTTCAAAGAGTTCTACTTGGCCAGTTTGAGTCCCTGAAGGTCATGCACAATGATGAGAATGTTTATCAGTCCTATAACTGTAACACTTTTTCAGCTGTGACTCACACAGTTGGGCTTCCATTAATGTTTGAGTGCAGAAAAACTGCAGGCATTACCTTCTTTCTTCCTGGAGTCTACTGCACTACATTAGGCAGTACTTGTTATACAAACATCACCTGTTTCTTTATGCAATACAGGGAGAGAGAGGTTGCAGTCATCGCATGTATGCTGAAAAGGCTGCCTGATGGGGAAAAAACAGATGCAAATAAAATCTAACTCGACTAGAATTTAACATTCTAGTAGAATTTTTCTTACATTGACTGAACATAGGATAATTGTTTTTTCTCAGATAAACTGTATTTTCCCAGCAGAAGCAAGAATAAATTTATTTGCAACAGTTTCCCATTATTTCTTCTGGCCTGGTGATGAGAATAAGAATGATCTAGGACTTTCAGTTTGGTCCCATTTTTTAAAAGACTGTTAGCTGAATCAAAAACATTTTCTGGTAATAGGCTTGTTTGGATAGATCAGTGTTGTATTCTGGGTTTTGATATCAACTGTATAAATGTGGAAAATTGGATACTTTGACAGGCATCTGCATCCATCTCTGCAGGAGAGGAGAAGAGAGAAACTTCGTTTGCTGGAAAAATTGGCAGGTTGGTTTCAAATCAGCGGCTTCCATGGGAATGGACTTTGAATCTAAGTTTGTCTCCACTCTGGAATTGGGAAACCAAGATGTGCCCTCGTCTTAGGGTTAACAAACTTAGGAGTCTTAAAATCCGCACTCTGGAAGAGACCTCAGGGGTATAAGAGCCCATTTAAGAGGCAAAAGGTCAAAATGCAGGCAAGCTGAAACAAGAAGCCGAGACACGAACAAGTCAGCAACTTAACTTTCTGGCAAGAAATGAAGGCAGTGAACTGGTGCGAGAAGTTCATCGCTGACGGAATGAAGCACAGCTGGGGAGAGATCCAGTGACTGTGGGGCCAGAGAAATCAGAAAAGGTGTGCTGTCATGTGGTGAAAGGAGTCTGAGCACTAGGGGTGGAAAGTTGGAGGAGTTCAATTTTGTGAAAATGAAGTTGGAGAAATGAACAAGACATAGGAGAGATGAGCAAAGCCTGCAGAAGGGTGCCGTGGGGAAACAAGAAGCAAAGCAGAGAGGTGTATATCCACTCTCATGCTTTCTGTATAATAATATTAAATCAGTTATATGAGCAAACACTTGATGGAGATAAGGACTGAATGGTCAGTTTGGCAATCTTCAGTAAGCCCCACACAGCTAGCCCCACACATTAAATTACATGCAATGTTCATTTTTGCTGGAATGGTTTCAGTTTTATTATAATTTTGAATCCCACACTGAATTGTTGCTGCTCAATTGTATTGCAGTATACTGGTAAGCAAGTGCTGCAAGTGAGAAGAAACATTGATTAAAAAGTATTTCTATGGGTGTTATGGTGGTGCAAGGGTAGAATACAACCCATATAACGAGGCCTTAGTCCTCGATGTGGCTGTTGCAGGTTCAATTCCTGGACTGATGACCTTTACTGCATGTCTTCCCCCTATCTTATTACCCACTTGACCAAACTCAAATAAAGGCCACTAGAGCCAACAAAACCTAAAAAAAAACAAAAATTCTATTTGAGGACGATTCTATGACATGTACCTATTTTTTTTTATAGCTTGACATTTTCTTTTAGCTGTGTATTTTTCTGTGTTGTATTTATTGCCAAGGATTTGGACAATCAAGGAAATGACACACACCAAGGATTCCATTGCTCACATGGACACAAAAGCTGTAAATGGCTGGGCAATGTAAATAAACTAAAAATTGGAGTATAGCCATTTTTTATACTTGTTTATGAGCCTGCTGCTTTTTTATTAAATGTAATATAATGTCAGATTTTTGTATATTTTTGTCCAGCAGCTTACTTACTAAAAGAGTATAATAGATTCATTTGCTAAACTACAGAATAGTAATTGTTAGAGATACACAAATATGATAATTTGGGCCGATGTTGGTAGGATATATCATGTTGTTGCGCAACACCCCCCTTTCTTTCTCTACTCTCTCACTCTCGTACTTCCTCTTCTGAGAGGGGAGATGTGCTACCAGCTCTTCTTCTAACGGGTTAATTGAGTTTTCTAAATCTGCTGGGATTTACCCTGTCCAGAACTGAAGTAAACTCTGTTTAAGCTGGTTTCGAGAAACGATTCGCCTGGTTTTCTGACGGCCTACATCCAGGTGTCCCACCCTTCTTCCCTCTGTGAATTAGCCAGACTGAGCAGCCTACAGCCAACTAGTTTCACAGAGCACACCTGTTAACGGTCGCTCGTTCTCTATTTTACAACTTGCATTTGTTATTGAACCAGGTAGGTTTTATTGACTCGGGCGAGTCCCAAGGATGATGTTTTACATTTGGGCTACCAGCAACCTAAAAACATTTTCCACTTTTTCCTCTCCAGAATCAAACATCACAGCTATTTTACAACCATCAAAGAACTTTAAGGTGATTCATTAACTGAATGTCCACAACATCTTTTAGATTTTCTTTATGCTAAATATTTTATTAGTAAGGCATTTTTGCAAGGGTCAGTACAGCTTAATTCAGTAGCAGAAATAATCAAATAAGTAAAATCAGTCATCTAGTCTATCTTTCCCTACTGCTGACACTGAGAACTAAAAAAGGGAACCTTTGAGAGAGACGGACGGAGTTTGACGTTTCGAACCCCAGACCTGGCCTGATGATGAAGAAGGTGTTGCAGCAGGAGGAAGATGTTGATCGGCGAAGGCAGGGATCTCTGTAGGTCTGATGAGCTTCTTCTCCGTATGGATGGTGAGGTCACACAGGACTTGGTGCTGGCAGGAAAAAAGGCACCAATTCTTCTTCTTTGTCTTTGCCTTTGTCTTTGTCTTCATCTTTGTCTTTGGGGTCTGAACCCAGCCGATGAGAGAAGTGCAATTCGAAGCCACAGGTTGCGGGGCTGACGGGTTGGTCCCCATGAGCAGGACAGTCTTCAGCTCTGTGGCCCCGGCTCTTCTTCAGCTGCAGAGTTCTTTGTCCATCTCGATCTTGGCTCGAAGCTGCCCGGAGGATACAACCAAAGGTTCCTCTTTTGCACCCACCTTTTATAGGGTTTATCCACCCTTTTGGTGCGTTTGCATTGGCTAGTACTGTTGCTGTGCTTGTTTAATTGGCTGACTGCTTAGACAGATGATCTCATATCCATCACTGTCTTACAGACATTATGTCCTGATGTCTGTGTTAATGTCTCAGGGTTGCTCAACCTCCTGTGTCCGTTGCCTGCACGACATTTTCTCTGAAACGTTTCACCTTTCACCTACCATCTACCTCCAACATATCAGCGATGTTTAATTGCATTTACACCTTTTACACCATTTCAAGTTCAATGTCAAAATCACATTTATATCACATTTATTTTCTTTAGCTTCTCTGATTTAGCATTCATTTATAATTTTATAACCATAACTTATTAATTACTCGCATTATAATCCTAATGTGAGTTATTACAGATGTTTTCTAAAATGAATCCAAGAATAATCAATGATTCTAATTATTTGATACCAAAGTTACAGTTACTTGTTTTTCTTGTAAGTGTTCCCACAAATGTAAGTGTAAGTATTATTACAAGTAAACCAATATTAATATAAGTATTTTACTTTGAATCTTATCAAATTACTCAAAATGTTTAGATTTCATTCTTTAAACTTTCATGCTTTAAAATAAGGAATAGTCTCAACTATTTTTATAAATCTACAGGCTGGAAACTTACTTCCTCTTTTTCCAGGAAACCTGCTTTTCCTGTTTAATGACTCTCTCTGACTGACTATGATTTCTTATGATTAGATAGAAAAAAGTAGAATTAAAGCAAAGTTTGCATGAGACAAAAACAACACACACAACCAGATTTATTTTATTGACACTTAAGTCTACTGTTGGGCCTAGATGTCACTTGAGTGATTCATTTTAAAGATAACTTTATTTATTATTACTGTTAAACTAAAATCTCCAGCATGGGGAAGTGGGATGAGCTCGGATTTTCTTGACAATCAATACTGCTGTTATGGCAGTACTTACCAATATTTTACTTACCAATAAGTACCAATAAAATTTTCTTTCAGCTCCCTGAATAGATAATAAAACTGTGTAAAGTTTGTACTCCAAATGTCTTCTTTCAGATTAAATAAAATCTGTATCACTCTCTCAAAAGCAAAGTTATTGAATCCTGCTCTCAAATTGAAAATGTAAGGTCTTGATATTTGACATTGAAATTCCTGCATATGTAGGGGCACTCAACAACAAATAAACAAAAACAATGTGGTTTTAATTCAGCATTTATTTAACTACCATTCGAAGAATGCCTCTTGCTGCACATTGTCAGAATAGTAGACTGCCAGGCTAAAGTGCAATAACAGCATAGGATATAGTTATCAAAATTCTATTCATTTCCTAGTACAAGTATCATAATTACTAGAGCGGAACAACACTATTCTGATCAAATATTTGTTTGGCAGAAGTTTATACAACCTACCTTTATTATTCCTAATGCATCATTTAGGGCACATGAGTGTATCTTTTCACTTAATGAGCATTCAAAATTATTTCCAACCAGATACTCTGGCTTGTGGATGTTTGCAAGAGGTTTATTAATAAATAAATAGATTAAACACCAGTTTGACTTTGACAAAAATTTGTTGCGTAAATTGTAGCTTATTAACTCGTGTAGTGTTAACACAAATAGTAACACAAAAATTGCTTGCCTAGTTTTCTCAGGCAATATTTCATCTGCTTCTTTGTCTTTGATCAAACAGTGACTTCTTCTATCTCTCGTGGCTGAACCTCATTAGCATCTTTCACACCTGTAGCATGTCTTCATTAGCATCGTTTGTCCCCCCCACCATGTGTTCTTAGGCTAAAATGAGTCTTCATGTGGCTAAGCTCGGCAAAGCAAAGAACACAAGCATCATCTCACATTATCCAAGTTGCTAAATAAAACACACAAAGGGTAACATTGATTAATATAGTAGCTAATAATTTGCTAGATTATAATTGGGAATAATTTATTTCCCTGCCTTCAAAATACATTTAAGATTAAAGGCTAACCTTACAGTTATGGAGTTTGATAACTTTACCATTAACTTCCAGCAAGCTACCATTAACTTGAATTACTGAAAGTTAGTGATGGGCCAGATGACACCGAAACCTCGGTACATGCGCCGAGCAAACAAGATGAAACCCTGTGTCGGTGCTTTTATTTATATTGTAGGTGAAGCGTAGGATTTGCTCCCAGGTTTTGTCTTACTGTAACCGGAGCTCTTCCACAATGCTGAGGCATCATCGCGTGAGGGGGATGAACTGGTTAACACTCCATGATAAACCCTGGTGTTTGAAGAAACAGGCGATTGAACTGGACCTTCAACTCAACCATTTCAGGTTTGTCATGACTGTTAATTGTGTTTTGCATTTTAATTTTCTTGCAGATCGCTCCATGTAATTACAATGAATTAGTAACAGATGCAATTAAAGTTTTTTCTCCGATGACAACCTGTGGCAGCAGCTGAACATGGAAGTCGAAGAGAGCAAGGCCAATTCAAATGTCTCCACCAATGCCGTTATCAAGGTACAAAGATGTGTGGAGTAAAAATTGTTTTATTTCTTTTAACAATTTTATTTAATTATTTTACTCATTTAACCACATTAGTTTTGTTCAACCTTGTTAGAGTATGGAGGCTAGAGAATCTCTGCAGAACCAGTTAGATAGGTTTCTTGTTGACCTCTCCCTGCAGCAATTGCAGCAGGATGATAGCGACAGCAAGGCACCAGAATTTGTTAACAGACTAGAACAGATAGTTTAGATAGAAGTTCTGAGGCTTAAGAAGTTTCTCTATGGAAAATCACCAGCTCAGAGTTTTAAGAGTTTGATGCACCTGCTGGATACTCTGATTTGACAATGTTCTTGTTATGCAAAATTGTTCCATTAGCAAACCTGATTTTTTGGAAACTCACATATTTGAACAAGAAGATGTTTATCATCCAAGGAGTTAACTGACCCTCCAGTGAGATTACGTGGCTTGTATATTGTTCAGCTGAAACTGGAATGACTGCATTGTGTAACATGAGTTCTATATATTGTGAGAGCTTGCAGCTCCAAATCAGAACTCAGAGGAGCTTGCTGCTGTGTTTGTTCTCCATCTGCAGACGAAATAAAGCTTTGCTCTTTGCCATTTGCCAGAGTCTCAGCCTGATCTGTTATTACACAAGATTTTTGTCCACAGATGCATCTCCGAGGAAAACCCTCCAAGACCACAGGATCTACTACAATGCTGGGTAGTGCAAGTTTATACAAACTTGCAATTAAATTTCCATGTATGCTGTCATCATCAGTGCCCTGTGAAAGAATGTTCTCAAAAGCAGTGACATTTGCAACAGCATCACAGTGTTGACACAGTTTGGGAAATGTGCCACACATCCAATGAGGGCTCATCTGCCCATCACTACTGAAAGATAACTTTACCAAGAAAAAGAAATGTAGTCAATGTTTTCTACTCAAAGAAAGCTTAAAATTAATAAGATACATATAAACCTCATACAAGGCCGGCTATGTGCTGGGATAAAAGGGGGCAGTGCCCCTCAAACAAATGTCTTGCCCCCTTATATGAAACTTGCCACAATTAATGGAACATCTCCGTTATCTGAGGTTCTGCTGTGCATCGTGCAGAGCAGACTGCGATCTCCTCCTATCTGTCGTTTTCTTCTTTTTTTTATAGCAGTTAGCAAGCAACGTATTGATGTGTGTTACCACCATCTACTGGAGTGGAGTGTGGACTGGGATGCTACATATATATTACCCCCACCCCCCCAAAAAATAATAATAATAAAAAGAAATTAATATATATGTATACACTACAGACCAAAGGTTTGGACACACCTTTTAATTCAATGAGTTTCCTTTATTTTCATAACTATTGACTTTGTAGATTCACACTGAAGGCATCAAAACTATGAATAACACATGTGGAAATATGCACTAAACAAAAAAGTGTAAAACAACTGAAAATACTCTGTAGTGGCGATTGTTTGTCAAACCAAACATCCAATAAAAAGTTCCATCCGCCACTATGAGGTACTGGGGTCCAGATTCTTCACGCAGGCACAAGAAGTTTAATGTCCAAACTTGTTGATTATCTTGGTTGCTTTTATTTTCCTTTTCAGCAAAACACTTATAACGTTCAAACTTTCCTTTGTTACTCCTGTCTACTTCTGTTGCTCTGTCGCTCTGTTGCTCTGTTACTCTGTTGCTCTGTTGCTCTGTTGCTCTGGTAAAAACCATAGGCCCCAAACTCAAATGCCTGCTGGTCCTTTACCAGGCCCCTACACTTATAGAAAGTGGATTGATCTACCTCACTTTCTGTCTTTAGAAAACGAATAAATAAGAACAAATAATAAAAACAAAAGATAAATAGAACTGACAATTATTAACCTGCAAATAATACAAAAACTAGAAATGTAAAAATAAACTAACAAAATTCAAATGCATAAAGAAATAAAGAATAAATAGCTCCAACATTCCGGCCCCTAATTGTTAATACTGTCACAATTACTTAAAAGGAAAAAGGAGCTATTCCCTCAAACATCTCCTTAATTCCTCAGGGTGATGCTTCCAGCAGCAAAAGAAGTTTGGTCACAGGTCTTTCCAAAACACTGGTCTTGAACCTTTCCATCTGCTTTTCCAGTTCTTTCTTTTGGTTTTCTGGATCATTTTTATTCAGGTTTGCAGCAGCAAACTCTTTCCTTTTTTGTTGCAGCAACATCAAGATGTTTTTCAACTTTAAAAGCCAAGCAACAGAGGTTTTAAGCTTTGTCCAAGCTGAAAAATAATGAATCAGATAGTTTGTAGCATTTTGTGATTCATTCACAATAACACTCACTGTTAGGTTCCTTTTGACCTCTGGGTCATCTGCAGGAATTACATGGTGATCCACCTCCAGTTTAGGCCATTCCTCTTCTGATCTGTGGAGAAATTCAGGCCCATTTATCCATCTCCTGCATTTGAGGAACTCCTCAGCTTTCATGCCTCTGGGTGCATCATCTGCAGGATTCTCCTTGGAGGAAACATATCTCCACTGATTCACATCTGTTGCCTCTTGGATGACAGAGATCCTGTTTGCAACAAAGGTGTGAAATCTTCTGGTTTCACTGGAGATGTATTTTAGTACAGTTGTACTATCAGTCCAGAAAACAGGTTCTTCCAACTGTATTTGCAGCTCTTTTTGCAGCAATTTATTCACTCGGACAGCCAGAACAGCAGCTGTCAATTCCAACCTGGGGATTGTCGTTTGCTTCATAGGAGCAACTCTTGCTTTTCCTAAAATGAAAGTAACATGTGAGATGTTCTTCTTTTCCAGTTTTAAATATGACACTGTTCCATAGCCATCTTGACTTGTGTCAGAGAAATGATGAAGTTGTGCTTTGTCTGGTTTTCTGATGCAGCTTGGTTTGATGCAACGGTCCACTTTAAAACTGGATATCAGCTGGAGATCCTTCAGCCAATCAAGCCACTTCCTAGAAATGGAGTGGGGAATAACTTCATCCCACTTCAAATTTTGTCGACAAAGTTCTTGTAGCAACAGTTTAGCTGGCATACTGAAGGGAGCCAGGATTCCCAAAGGATCATACAGTGAGCTAACCACAGACAAAATGCCCCTTCTGATGTGTGGGCGGTCCTGTACAGACGTTCTGAACTTGAACTCATCTGTTTCAATGCTCCACTGTAAACCCAGTACTCTCTCAACTGGAAGTTGATCTTTGTCCAAATCCAGATTCTTAATTTATTTTGCTCTCCGTTCCTCTGGGATTGACATGAGCACTGTGCGACTGTTGCTGACCCATTTTGAAAGCATGAATCCTCCTTTAGAGCAGAGCTCTGTCAGCCTCTTCACCATCTGCACTGCATCTTCTTCTGTGGGAACAGATTTTAAACAGTCATCCACATAAAAGTTATTTTTGATTGTATCAACCACTTCAGCTGGAAACTGTTGTGCGTTATCATCAGCAGTTCTTTGCAGAGCATAATTTGCACAGCTGGGTGAAGACACTGCTCCAAATAAATGAACCAACATCCTAAACTCCTGTGCAGGTTTTGAAGTGTCACCATGATGCCACCACAGGAAACGGAGAAAGTTGACATGTTTTTCAGAAACATAAACTTGGTGAAACATGGCATCAATGTCGGCCATTAGTGCAACAGGTTCTTTTCTAAATCTGATGAGAACTCCAACCAGAGAGTTTGTGAGGTCAGGTCCTTGTAGAAGCTGACAGTTCAGTGATGCTCCTTTATAAGTTGATCCACAATCAAATACAACTCTTAACTTGCCTTTTGTGGGATGATGCACTCCATGATGAGGAATGTACCACAGTTGTCCATCACCCTTCTGTAGCTCATCTGCTGGTACGGCTTCAGCATGTCCTTGTTGCAGCATGTTGTTTACACAGGCAGTATATTCCTCCTTGTACTGAGCATCCTTTTCAAATCTCCTCCTGAGACTCTGGAGGCGTTGCTCTGCAACACAGATGTTATTTGGCAAGCTGGGACTTTCACTCCTGAAAGGTAAGTCAATATGATAATGACTTTCAACAAGTTTTGTTGAGTTATTAACAATGTTCATGAAATGCAGATCCTCTCTGGACATTTCAGTTTTCTCCTCTGAGAATCTTTCGTTAAAATCATGATTGTACTGTTTAACCAGCATTTCTTTAAGATGCTCAACAGAGATCCTGTTGGCTGTTACAGCAGTGCAGACATTTTTATTTCTGCTGTTGCTTCCAGTGCGTAGAGGACCATTTATGACCCAGCCAACTTTAGTTTTTACAACATAAGGCCCACCATCCACACTGTTTATCACCTCCCAGGGCTCTAAAACATTTGAAGCATCAGTTCCTATCAGTAGTTCCACATCTGCATTTATGTTATGAAGCTTAACAGGTTTAAGATGAGGCCACTGATCAATGTCCTTTTGTTGGGAAATATTCAATGTAGAAACTGGCATGATACTTTGAGTCAAAACATCTGGCAACGCTATGAAGTCATTTGTTTTCAATTCAGATACTTCCAAACCAGACAAAATTTGTACATTAACAATCTTATTTTATTCATTGTTCTCAGCAGAATATTTGTCTTTTTGCCCTTTAAGTTCAGACTTTTTGCCAGAGTTTCTGTACAGAACGTACCTGAACTTCCTGGATCAAGAAATGCATATGTTTGTACAACTTTGTTGCTCTTTTGACTTTTAACTTTAACTGCAACAATAGAAAAAACAGCATCATCATTATGACCGGCCCCAATATGCCCACATGCCTGAGTGGTTGCAGTTGAAAAGTTGACATGAGACCTTGTTGTCTGTTGGGTTTGTTCTGAAGAGGCTCCTGGCTCCTTTTGCTCTATGTGAAGAACCTCTGGATGCTTTTGATGACACACGTTGCAGTCCAAACGACTCCTGCAGTCTTTGCTTGTGTGACCAACTTTCAGACAACCGAAACAAATCCCCTTTTGTTTAAGGAAGGTCAACTTGTCCCGATGCATTTTAGCTTTAAACTGCATACAGTTTTCCAATAGATGATTTCTTTGTAAACAAAACAAGCAGTTGTGAAGAACAGTAGACTTGATCTTGTTTTCAGTTGAGTGAATTCTGGCTTCTGGAATTGTGCTGACATTAGTGGCAAAACTGCTCCCTTTTTTCCTTTGCTTGCTGGAACTTGAAACTTTAGAGTTGCCCCCAGTTTGTGGCTCTTGGATGTTGCCAAACACTGGATCTGATGCTACTTTTACTTTTTTTATTATAAAAACAACCAGATCAGTAAACAATGCTCTGTGGCCATTTTGTTCCTGCAGCTCATAAGCAGTAACTCTCCATTTTTCCCTCAGTTTGTATGGAAGTTTCAGGACGATCGTTCTCATATTTGAAGGTAAGTCCAATTCTTTCATATAAACAATTTGTTGTGTTAAATTTGAACATCCTTGAAGGAAAAGAGAGAATGATTGAAGACTTTTCACTTCATCACCTTTGATTGGTGTCCAACTCATAATTTTCTCCATATATGCAGAAGCAATTTTATTTTCATTTCCAAAATGTTCTTCAAGAAGATATTTGGCTTTGGAATAACCTTGATCAGGAGGTAAGTGCTGACAACTATGCACCAGATCTTTAGGCTGCCCCCTAGTGAACTACTCTAAGAAGTGCAAACAGTCGTTCCAGTTGTCAGTTTTAGCTTCCACTCCGTTTTCAAAGGCGTTCATAAATGATCTGTACTGCAAGGGGTCCCCATCAAACACAGGGATGTTTCTAGATGGGAGAACAGACGATAAGTTTTGTTTTACAAGAAGGCAGTTATGTCATTTTGTCTCTGCATGATGTTCACAATATCATTCTGACAGTTCTCAGTCAAAGAGGGAGATTGCAATTGCTGTGTTGCTTGAGTTGAAGAATCAATTTTTACTCTCATCTGATTCATTTGAAGCTGTTTCTGCCTCTGTTTAGGTCTGAAGACAGGAGAGTCAGATGAAAAATCTGCTCTTTCTTTCGGAACAAACTCATCAGCGCCAGGATTTAGCAGAGGCGTGTCCTTTACTTGGGCTCTTTCAAAATAAGAGTTCATTCCATCGGATCGTTGAGAACCAGCAACTGAGTTTATGTTCAAAACATTAAGTTTTGCATTAGTTGCTGCCAACTCTGTTTCCACGTCAAATTTTTCCTTTTCTTTTCTCAGTTTTTCCTCTTGAGCTTCGATCAGATGTTTTTTGTCCAACGCGGCCAATCTCTCCATGAGCGCTGCCTTTTCAGCCGCAGCTTTAATGCGTGCGGAAGAGGTAGATGAAGTCCGAGACTGCTGTGAAGATGTTTTTGAACGTGGCGTCAGTTGCCATGTCAACTGTTTGAGATTCCCTCCATTTTTACGTCACCGCGCTGTCTGATTGGCTACCTGTCACATTGAAGCTGCGATAATCAGGCCAAGACAAATGTTGAATATGCCCAATTTTAGACTGGATATATTCAACACACCACCACGTAACACACCACACACTGCAGGACGCTGTAAGATTGTCGTAAAGGGAAAATCGAGGCAAAGAAAAACCCAACAAAACAAACAAACAAATAAACAACAAAGGTTTTATCGGGAACACCAACAGAAGCATTATCTGACGGTCACCCCCTGCCCCCCGCAGTAAAATTGCCAAGTCTTGACCGGTCCGTGGTAATAAAAAGGTTGGGGACCACTGCTGTAAAGCCACATGTCAGTTCTATCTTCTTCCACTGTTTCTGCCATCTTTCCTTAACCTTTTGTTTAATAATTGATTTGATTTCTCCTTTACTGAACAGTACCAATATATCAATAAAACTGTTTTGTTTCTTGTTTTGCATATTTGTCTGCCAACTCATTTTCTTTTATTCCTACATGTGATAATATCCATGTAAAAATAACTAATAAACCCATTACCTGAATTATATAAATTAATAACTGAATCTCTAACAAAATGTCTGGTCTGCTAATACAATGATTATTTTTCAATGAATATAATGATGAACTTGAATCAGAACATATTATACTTCTTAGTGGATGAACTTCCTCAATCCATTCTAAAGCTAAAATGATCCCCATAATATCTCCTGTATAAACTGAGACTCTATCAGTAATTCTTTTACAGTTTTTAATACTAAACTCTGGAACAATCAATGACACCCCATTATTGCCATTTGATTTTTTTGAGGCATCTGTATAAACTTGGACGTATCCATAGTACTTAGTATCTAAATATGACTGTACTGAAAGGTTTTCTTTTTTCCCTTTCTCCAACAAAGTAAAATTAACACTATTAGGAAATAGTGAACTGGTGAAGCAGGAACTGTTTGATATTTATGAGATAAATCAAAGTCTTTTCTAATGTTTTCTATAGCCCAGCCAAAAGAATTCAATTTCTTTTTTTCTTTTTCGCAACTAGGTTTTAAAATGTCTTGACATGGATGATTTCCATTGGGACCTTTTAACTGACACCAATAAGTTGGAGTTAACTGTAACCTTCTGAGATGAAGTGGCATCGCTCCCATTTCTACTAATAAAGCTGACGGAGTTGTTCTGATGGCACCTGTATCTAATTTTCGAGTAATGTTGCTGATGCTGATCCAAAAGCTATACTGCCTGTGTATATTGTTTTCAATGCTTTTTTCTCAGCACACCACTTACTCCCCACCAAACACGTCATTACATTTAAAACTCTCTTACACCTACTACTTTTTGAATATGAACTTTCCAAGTAAGTTTTTCATCCAGCCATAAACCCAAAAGCTTAAATTGCTTTACCCTTTCTAACTCATGCAGTGGAAGGACACTTTCTTCCTTGTAAAAAATAGTTCTTGCTTTGTCTCTAGATATTTTGAATCCCTCTTTAAAGAACCAGTCTTCTATTTTATTAATTGCCTGTTGTATCTTTTTAACAATGAAATTTAAGTTTTTACCCCTCTTCCAGATTGCTCCATCATCAGCAAATGAAGAAAACTCAATTCCTCTCTCCAAATTGTCAAACATATCATTAATTATAATAGAAAAGAAGAGAGCACTCATATTTCCCTGTGGCATACCATTTTTAACAAATTTCTTTTCTGACAAATTTCCTACTCTTTCTTGTATTGATCTATCTTTTGAACTTTAACAAAATTTTTAACCAAAATGTTTGCCTTCTCCTCCTCTGTCACAGCAATAACATTTTCATGTTTCAGAACTGGATATCCGTATTCTCTTCTACTCCTATTCATTTGTTTTATCATCCCCGAACTTTTTAAATTTTTGTTTCCCTGCCTAGAGAATTACAAAATGTGGTGGGATGGTGTTCCACCCTCCCCATTCTGCACAGCACGTGCAGCCAGAAGCGCACCGCTGATCAATACAAGTGGGCGGGGCAGGTGGCTTTATAGTTGAGCAGGCCGCTGCAAGGTGTGTGTGTGTGTTGGGGTTTAACCAGTGAAAGAGGACTTGGAGCAGCACGGGAAAAACAAAACACATAGAAATATATCGGATTTGGAAAAGGCGGATTTGAGCATAAACTGGTATGTAAATGGTTTGGTTGGAAATGGAGATAGAAAATGAGGAAGACATGGATTTTGAAGGGTGGATGCCAGTGGGGAGAGGAAGAGGGAGAGGACGTGGAAGAAATAAAATAGATGAAGAAAAGGGAATTGGTGATATTCAAGGTAGTAAACAAGAACTGGAAGGAAGTAGTTCAGAAGAAGAACGGATAGTTAGGAGGAAAGTTGTGAGGGAGGAATTTAAAATAATATTAAAACTTAAGAACAGGGAAGAACAGGATAACATCAGCCCCATTGTGGTGTCAAGAGAAATAAAAAAGAAAATTGGAGATGTTAAAATGGTAAAAAGTTTTGAGAGATGGAAACCTACTGGTAGTTTGTAAAAATGAAGAACTTAAGAATAAGACTTTAAATGTGGATAATATCTGTAAAAAAAAACCAAACTGTGTTGGAGAAAAAAATCATGGGAGAAAATAAAAAAATTAGAGGAGTGATTTATGGGACCCCTCTAGATGAAAATCTCAATAAGATTGTAGGTGCAAAGGTGAATAACTTGAAGAGATTGTCAAAAACAATAAGTGGAGAAAAAGTAGGAAGTTTGTCAATCCTCATTGAATTTGAAGAAAAGGAGTTGCCACAAAACATCAAAATAGGCTATCTCAGTTTTCAGGTCAGACCTTATCTCCACCACTTCATTGTCTCAAATGTCAAAGGTATGGACACATAGCAGCAGTTTGTAAAGGGAAGCAGAGATGTCCAAAATGTGGTGAAGATCATAAGTTAGAAGAATGTAAAGAAGTACAAGAAAAATTTTGTAACTGTGGAGGGCAACATAGAGGATGTCAAGTAAGGAAGAAGGCAAAAGAAATCATACAGATTAAAATGGCTAAAAACATAGGCTATGCAGAAGCAGTTAAAAATGTGAAGAAACAGAAAACAAGAAAGAGTGAACAAACAGGGAGTCAAATTCCACAGCAAGGCAAAATACAGTCAGAAGAAAATATCACAATATTAGTAGAAAAAACTAATATTATTCGTAGCATATGTTATCAACTGCACTGACCAAGCCAAGCATAAACTGAGAAGATTAAAATATTAGTGAGCAGAGCTGAAAAGTCTTTGGGGTTTAAAGAGGTATCATGGGAAAAAATAAACAAAAAGTTGGAGGTAGATGGGAGACCAGGACCATCAGGTGAAAGTAGTACTGTACATGTTAATGTTACAATGGAATGCAAGAAGATTAATTGCTATCGAACAGGAACTTAAAGGTTATATTGATAGTCTTGAAGAACAATCAGAAATTATTTGTGTTCAGGTAACATGGAAACATTAGATTTTATGAACAGAGGATATGATAGTGTAAGAAGAGATCAACAGGAGGTAGGTGGAGGAAGATGTGAAATATTTATAAAGCAATGGATACAATATCAAATATTAGGGAAAGGGAAAGAACTTGAATATATAGTAATTGAATATATAGATATGGGATATATAGATATGGGAACAAGAAGGTAAATTCAAAATAATAAATATTTATAATCCATGTAAAACATTATCAATTGAAATAATTAAATGAAGGAGTTAACTGAACCACAATATTTGGAAGGAAAAGTAATTTGGTGTGGTGATTTTAATGCAAATAGTACATTGTGGGGTAAATGTAATGATAAAAATGGACAAGTTATAGAAGAATTTATGGAAATGAAAAATCTTGTATGTATTAATGATGGGAGGGGAACAAGAATCAATGTAAAAATAGGGATAGAATCAGTTATTGATTTAACAATTGTCTCAAATGTTTTAGCTACTATTTGTTAGTGGTTCAATGATAAAAATTCAACAATAGGTAGTGATTTTTATCCCATGGATAACAATAAGAGTAGGATTATATTTAAATAATAAGAATATAAAGGTCAATATAAAATAGAATTTTAATAAGGCAGACTGGATTAAATTTAGATACTTGAGTCAAGTAAACTTATGAAAATTAGATATGAGAATGGATATAAATGATGTAAATTTAAAAATTTGTAAGATAATTCAGAAGCAGCAGATAATTCTATAAAGAAAGCAGGGTGTAAAAATGATAAGAAAATGGTACCATGCTGGACAAATGGATATAAAGAAGCAATAAAGTTAAGAAATAAAGCATTTGAGGTACTAAAAGGTAATCCGATTTATAAGAATTTAATTGATTATAAAAGAAAGCAAGCAATGGTAAGGAGAACTATTAAGAATGCAAAAAGAGAATATTGGAGAAATTTTTGTAGCATAATAGGGAAAGAAACAAAAATGGAAAAAATTTAGAAAATAATTAAAAGAATGAATTGCATAAAGAGAGAGTTTGAATATACTATATTAAGAATATATAATATAAATATAATAAAAGATGTAGATAAAGTTAAAATATTGGCAAGGACATTTAGTAAAATTCACAGTTCAAGTAATATTAGTGAAGAAGGAAGAAAAGGAAGAGAAAATACAAAGTTTAAATATAAAGATTTATTAAAGAGTGTTGAAGAAACAAATAATTTGTTGAATGTTGAGTTTACAAAAGCCGAATTGAATTATGCACTTAGGAAGACAAAAAATACAGCACCAGGTAAAGATCAAATTTGGTATAGAATGATAAGACAACTCAGTGAAGAATCAAAAGATATAATATTGCAATTATATAATAAAATTTGGGAGGAGGGACAATTACCGTTGAACTGGAAGAAATCAATTATAGCACCAATAGCTAAACCAGGAAAAGATAACTCAAACCCTGAAAATTACAGACCAATAGCTTGAACATCAAATCTATGTAAAATAATGGAAAAAATGATTAGCAATAGACTAGTATATTATTTAAATAATAAAGGATATATGTCAAAATATCAAAGAGGTTTTCGAAAAGTACTAATGATCTAACGCTATGTCTAGAGCATGAAATTAGAAGAGCACAATAAAGAAAGTGTAGTGGCAGTATTTTTTGATACAGAAAAGGCATATGATATGATGTGGGTTGAGGGATTATTAATTCAATTATATACGTTGGGCATTAAAGGGAAAATATTTAAACAGATTAAAGACTTTTAACAAATAGGAAATTACAAGTTAGAATTGGTGAAGTGATCTCAGGAAAATATATAGTAGAAAATGGAACTTCGTAGGGGAGTATAAGTCCGTTACTGTTCTCAATTATGATAAATGGTGTATTTAAAGATATTGGAAACGAAATGGGATGTTAAATTTTCGCAGATAATGGAGCTGTTTGGAAAAGAGGGAAAAATGTAGATTTCCTTGTAAATAAATTACAAGAGGTTATTATTGAAATAGAGAAATGGGCGTTGCAATTGGGATTTAGGTTTTCAGTTGAAAAAACAAAAGTAATGATATTTGATCAGAAATAAATAAACAAGGAAATATAATAAAAAATATATAACCAAGAATTAGAGCAAGCAAAGTGTATACATTTTTTAGGACTATGGTTTAATGAAAAACTAGTAGTTCCATTATTTCTTGCGCGGCCCGGTATCAATTGGTCCGCGGCCCTGTACCAATTGATCTGAGGACCGGTACCGGTCTGCCGCCCAGTGGTTGGGGACCACTGGTGTATAGCATTCACTCTTGTCCATTAACATTAAAGGTATTCGTTGCACTCTTGTGCCTTCTACATCTTTCCACCTTGCATTATAAGATGGAGAGCATACACAGATCACTGGTCTTAACTGAGCTGCAAGATAGTAGTCCTGTAGATTGGGAAGACCCAGTCCACCTTTCTCTTTCTTTAACTGCAGCATTCTGTACCTCACCCTTGCCTTTTTTTCTCTGCCAAATATATTGAGATAATCTGTCCTGCTCTATGAATCGCCTTTCTGATATCTGAATAGGTAAATATTGAAATGGATATAGGAGAATGTTCATTCTGACCGACTCCACTCTGGAATATAAAATTGAGAAAAGGATCACACTCCATCTCTGCATGTCTGATTTCAGATTATGGGTCTATAGTTGACATCAAAAATCCTGGAAAGATCCTTGGGCAGTGTGACCCCTAAATATTTTATGGATTCTGCTTCCCAATTCCAATTGTACAAGCTCTGTGGATTATAGTTTTAGCGTTAAAACCTGAGTCTTGGTAATGTTTATCTTGTAACCCAATAATAACCCGTATTCCTCAACCCCATAAGTACGGGTATGTTGGGAACCGGGGTTTTTGGTCTTCTTTGTGGGTTTTGTTTTTTTCCTGTTCGCCTGCTGCTTCATCCTTCATCCACCAGATGGTGGCAGAGGCTGCTGAAGGGGCATGCCTGCAGTTCAGCGCACCTGTGTTTCATCATTCTATTATCCTGGAGTTAAGAGGAGCAGACTGCCAGCATTTCAGCACCTGAGCGTTTGCCAGTAATGGTACTCTGAGCCCCCCTGAGATAACTCTCTGTGTTTTCCCGAGTAGTGTCTATTAGTAATTGGGGCCTGCCATGCAAAGCAATGGCAGGAACCTATTACTATTGTCGGAGAGAAGCGTCTCTTTAATTGGGGCCTGCCCATAGCAATGCATAGGGATGTAATCCCTATGCATTGCATGGCAGGCACCTATTGTTCTACACCTCAAAATAACTGCCGCTTCCTACTACCGTTAATGCGGCTCATACCGCTGCGTGCCCCCTCACAATATATATATCAAAACGTGAGGCTCAATCCCGTGAGGGGAGCTATTACTTTTGTTGGCATTTCGAGTAACTGTGGCGACATAATTAACAAAAAACGAGCCAAATTTAACTCAAAACAAAAGTCTAACTGACACAAAACAGTGTCAGTTAGACTCAAAATAGACATAGAATTTAGTCTGCCTCTCTGAACTGCTCTTTAGAACTACAATGACTGAAGGTTAGAACTACAACATGGCGGACACTGAGTGCCTACAAAAGAGGTCTGAGCTGAATGTCAGAACTACAACATGGTGGAACTGTCAGTTACTACAGAGGAGGACTGAGCTGGCCTTTAGAACTACTTGTGTTTTGGGCATTATATAACTGATTTTACCCAACCATTGTTACACATGGGATTAGTGTGGCAATTTAAAATGAAGCTTACTGAAAATTTCAAAATAAAAGCCTTGAATATTTTTACATCATGTAGTTGCTCTTTTTGGCTTTATTTGACTTTTTCATCCAAAGCACTGTTACACATGATATTAGTTTAGCTCTTTGAAATGAAGCATACTGAAAATTTCAAAATAAAAGCCTTGAATATTTTTACATCAGATAATTGCTCTTTTTGGCTTTACGTGACTTTTTTATCCAAAGCACTGTTACACATGGGATTAGTGTGGCAATTTAAAATTAAGCTTAACAAAAATTTCAAAAATAAAAGCCTTGACAATTTTTACATCAGATAATTGCTCTTTTGAGCATTATATAACTGATTTAACCCAGCAATTGTTACACATGGGATTAGTTTGGCACTTTGAAATGAAGCTTAACAAAAATTTCAAAATAAAAGCCTTGAGAAATCTTACATTAGGTAATTGCTCTTTTGAGCAATAAATAACTGATTTAACCCAATGACTATTAGACATGGGATTAGTTTGGACCTTTGAAATTAAGCTTAACAAAAATTTCATAATAAAAGCCTCAACATGCCCCTGAGGTTAGTGCACCGCCGCAGGCGGTGCAATAATATTATTCTGCATTATCTTTTTCTCTCAGGTCAGGGAACTGCCTTGCGCAGCAAGGCAGTTCATTAGCATTAGCATTTTAGCTTATATAAGCTATAAGCTATTTATTTGACTTATTAGCCATGTTTAGTCTACTGAATGGAGTAAGTCCATTATAGAAAACATCCTAGTGATGTCCCACATGCTACTGACAGCAATCACGCTAGCATTAGCATTTCTGCTAATTTTAGCTGATACAATGAAGCCTAGGCGCAAATTCAAACTGGAAGATTCTTTTATCCCCACCGGGACCCGTTAATTGAAGCGACCTGCCCACAATCGTCGACCTATCAACGCTGGACCAAGCCACGTCACGTCCAATCACCGACCAAGTCCCAGCTGATAAGGACCTTCATCCATGGTGTCCTTCGCTCTCCAGCCGAGCTCAACCCACCACCACCCCTTCTCCTCCATTCGCCCGGTCCTGAGGCCCGCACCCTTCTTCAACCTCCACCACCAGTGCCGGGCCCCGGGGGATGACGTTCCTAACAGCATCGGGGATGCTCATCTGAAGCCTATCGCTAACGCTGCGATAACCGTTATCCCCAGCCGGGGCCCGAGCGCCAAAGACTTTAAATTCTGTTTGTCAATAAACTCTTCTAATTGTCTTCTCATCTCCGTCTGAGTCTCTCCAGATTGAACTTACTTTATCATACTGAATGGTGCAAGTCCATGTTAGTAAACATTCTTGTCAATCTCCACATGCTATTGATTACTTTGCAGCTTTCTTTAGCATCAATGCTAATTTCTAGCATCAGAACGCTGGGTCCAAACCGACGGGCACACTTTGGCAGGCCCCGGTTAAATTTCTTCAGGAATTTTCTAGTTGGGGCCTGCCATGCAATGGCAGGAACCTATTACTCTACACCCAACAAGCGTCTCTTTAATATTATTGGGGCCTGCCATGCAATGGCAGGAACCTATTACTCTACACCCAACAAGCGTCTCTTTATTATTGGGGCCTGCCATGCAAAGCAATGGCAGGAACCTATTACTATTGTCGGAGAGAAGCGTCTCTTTACGTATCATTGGGGCCTGCCATGCAAAGCAATGACAGGAACCTATTACTATTGTCGGAGAGAAGCGTCTCTTTACGTATTATTCTTTATTTTTCTTCCGTAACCGTTAATGCGGCTCATACCGCTTGGTGCACACCTACAAATGAGGTATCAAAATGTGCAGAAAATTCACGCCATTGGAGCTATTACTTCTGGTGGGATTTGGGCTTAACGTGGCGACATAATTCGCAAAAAACTATGAAAAAAAACCCATTATAAGTCAATGGGAAAAATCCTAGAAATACCCTATTTTTGAGGATTTGCTGTGTCGTCACAAATTCACCTAGAAATGCCATTCAAATTTCATTTTGTAGATACGTCTGTGATCTCTTCGAAAGTGAAGACGGCTCGTCGATACCAGTTACGGTTTGTCCACAATTTGCCTCTAAGCGACCCAAAGTTTCTCATTTTTCCTCAAATTAGAGTGACAGCCGACCTCGGTTCAGATCTGGGCACAACATTTCTTTCTCTCATCGCTGTAAATGCTCTGAGTGAGGTACAGATATGAATCTCGGGACTATCGCAGAAGACCCATAGGCCTCTCATACGCTCCAAACGCTTTTCGAATATGTATTACGGTTCCCGAGCAGGAAGGATTTGTTTCCAATGCTGTTTTTCAGTAAAACGTGTTTGCTCAAACACACATTTGTGTGTTTCAGAGCTCAGAGCTCACAGCTCACACCTGCTGAGACCATTATTTACCATAGCAACGGAACTCAAGAGGCTATTGGCTGGTGGTTAGGACTACAAATACGCATCGTTGTAGTTCTATCTATCCTCAGTTGAAACAGATCAGGACTGAACTGGCCTTTAGAACTAATTGCTGCTATGGGCTGTATATAACTGATTTAACTCAGTAACTGTTACACATGGGATTAGCTTGGCCCTTTGAAATGAAGTTTAACAAACATTTCCAATTAAAAGCCTTGAATATTTTTACATCAACTACTTGTGTTTTGAGCATTAAATAACTGATTTTATCCAATGACTGTTATTCATGGGTTTAGGTTGGCCCTTTGAAATGAAGTTTAACAAAAATTCCATAATAAAAGCCTTGAATATTTTTACATCAACTACTTTTGTTTTGAGCATTATATAACTGATTTTATCCAATGACTGTTATTCATGGGATTAGGCTGGCCCTTTGAAATGAAGTTTAACAAAAATTCCAAAATAAAAGCCTTTAATATTTTTACATCAACTACTTCCGTTTTCAGCATTATATAACTGATTTAACCCAATGACTATTACACATGGGATTAGTTTGGCCCTATGAAATGAAGCTTAACATTTCAAAATAAAAGCCTTGAATATTTTTACATCAACTACTTGTGTTTTGCGCATTATATAACTATTTTAACCCAATGACTATTACACATGGGATTAGTTTGGCCCTTTGAAATGAAGTTTAACAAAAATTCCAAAATAAAAGCCTTGAATATTTTTACATCAACTACTTGTGTTTTGAGCATTATATAACTGATTTTATCCAATGACTATTACACATGGGATTAGGTTGGTACTTTGAAATGAAGTTTAACAAAAATTCCAAAATAAAAGCCTTGAATATTTTTACATCAACTACTTGTGTTTTGAGCATTATATAACTGATTTTATCCAATGACTGTTATTCATGGGATTAGGTTGGCCCTTTGAAATGAAGCATACTGAAAATTTCAAAATAAAAGCCTTGAATATTTTTACATCATGTAATTGCTCTTTTTTGGCTTTATTTGACTTTTTCATCCAAAGCACTCTTACACGTGGTATTAGTTCAGAACTTTAAAATGAAGCATACTGAAAATTTCAAAATAAAAGCCTTGAATATTTTTACATCATGTAATTGCTCTTTTTGGCTTTATTTGACTTTTTCATCCAAAGCACTGTTACACATGGTATTAGTTTGGCCCTTTGAAATGAAGCATACTGAAATTTCAAAATAAAAGCCTTGAATATTTTTACATCATGTAATTGCTCTTTTTGGCTTTATTTGACTTTTTCATCCAAAGCACTGTTACACATGGTATTAGTTTGTCCCTTTGAAATGAAGCATACTGAAAATTTCAAAATAAAAGCCTTGAATATTTTTACATCATGTAATTGCTCTTTTTGGCCGTATATGACTTTTTCATCCAAAGCACTGTTACACATGGTATTAGTTTGGCCCTTTGAAATGAAGTTTAACAAAACTTCCAAAATAAAAGCCTTGACAACATTTTAAATCATACTGAATGGTGCACGTCCGCCTCACTTAACGTTCTTGCGGTTCTCCGCGTGCCACTGATTACGTTGCGGCGTTCTTTAGCGTCGATGCCGATTTGTGGCGTGACGACGCCGGGCCCAAGCCCGACGGGCGCGCCTTGGCAGGCTCCGGCTAAATTTCTTCCGAAATTTTCTAGTTTACTGTTGTTGCTTCCCTCTCTCAGGTGTTTCCTCGTGAATACGTGGATACTCCCTGTGAAGACCTTGTTCTGGGTTTCTGGATTTTTCCCCCTCATGACGCTGTGGATCGTTACCCACTGGTTGCCTGAGTCTCACCTTCACCTCGTCAGATTGATCATCAGCTGTTCCTGGATTCTCCAGTTGGCAGTCGGACCGCTCCTCTGTTTCCCTCCACGCCTGAACTTACCTGTCTGCCCTCCACCACAGCCTCCACATCATCACCCGGAACCAACTCGACCGAGCCCACACTCTGGAACATAGATCACGTCAAAAACACACACAAAGGAACCAAAACCCCAAACCTACAGTCTCCCCTCTCCTTGAAGGAAATTATCGTCACTACAAATAAGATCAGTCTAATTTATCTTGCAGTTCCCATTTCCGACAACCTTAAACTCACCATCTCCTTTCTCTGTCCTTTAGTGTGCAGATGACTCTGTGAGCCTGCCCCAAGGATCATACTCTCTCAACCCGTCTTGTCATATTGTTTAAATAAAACATTATTTAACTGATTCCTGTTCTCCTGGTGGTGTTCTTCATGTGGGTAAAGAAACTGGAACCCAAATGACGGGGTAGAGTTTGAGCTGGGTTTGTTATTAATGAATCATCCACGAACAATGACAGCTTTTGTTCCCCAGATGTGAACTCCATCCATGTCTGTCCTCTGCCTTAAACACCAACTAAGCGGCTCTATGAAAAGGACGAAGAGGAGCAGCAAAACACAGCATCTCTGCCTTGTACCTCTTTCCAAAGCAAAGGGATCAGATAGATCTCTGCTAATTTTTATCCTAGGGGATGGTTTATTGTATAAAGCTGCAATTACATCAATTATGGTCTGGTGGAACCCAAACCTGGACATAACTTGTAAAAGACCATCTGACTGAGTCAAAAACCTTCTCTGCATCCAAACTCTGTACAAGGGTCTCTATTTTTTTTGTTGAACTGTATGATTTAAAATATGCAAGGTTTTTTCTGATGTCCTGTGTCTCTCTGAGGAAGCCTGTTTGGTCCTTATGGATTATCACTGTCAAGATGTTTTCCAATCTCTGTGAAATTATGGCAGTAAATTTATAATCAATATTTAGCATGCTTATTGGGCGGTAGTTTCCCCATTTCAATTTATCCTTTCCCTCTTTAAACATTTGTGAAATAATTGCATTTCTCCATGAATGGGGGATTATTTTCTTTTCCAGTACATTATTGAAAACTCTTAGAACAGGGACTAACTGATCTTGCATTTCTCTGTACCACTCGGAGGTAAGCACATCCATTCCTGGAGATTTCCCCCCTTTCAACTTTCTAATCACTGATCTTAGTTCTGCTTTAGTTATCTCCGATATTCATTGTTCGTTTTGCTTGCATGTAATGTTGGGCAGAGAGCCTGGAAAGAAATGTCTCCAAAGCATTTGTGAATCTTTTCTAGGCTTGTTTCTAAACTATTTGTATGTATATTTTGTATTTTGTAGTATTACCAAGTAAAATCAGCTTGTTTTCGTAATGGATATTAAAATTACCAATTATTAGTGAGTTAATGAAATAAGATCAGAAAAATTCTTGGTTCGACTGCTGGAGGGAGTGGTGATTTGTAAAAACACAAAGACAACTAAATAATGCAAAATTAGTGAAGTGTATTAAACAATATTTACAATAACATACAGACACGTTTTTCAAATAGTTCATGAAATATGACTTGTTTGGGTTTTTTTCCCTTTTCCAAAACATTTAAAAGTTCAGCTCCTTGGTGGAGATGAGAGGGATGATGGAAAAGTATCCAATTAGTCCAGTCCAGAGTGAAGGCGAAAGTGTGGCTGTGGGCTTGAATACCTTCTACCAGACTGGAAGGAGTTGATTCGATGTGTGGTTAGCTCACCAGTCTGGTCCAATTAGCAACAGACAGAATCCAGGATCTGGAATGGGATCTGAAACAGGAACCTGGCCTGTGTAAAACAAACCTGATAATCAACCCTGGATTTTGTCAATATCAAAAATCATTCTATAATAATCTTTACATGTGTAACATAGCTAAAATGAGGATGAGCCATGAGGATCTTACGAGGTAACATGTCTCTGCTATGTGATAAATATTTATGCATTTTATAAAATATGTTTATGGTTTTTGTTTTTTCCATTTTATTGAAATATGTTTAATCTAGGTTACGCTAGTCCTGCTATTATATTGTGTTTGTCGTGTTTTAGAAGTGTTTAGTACTTGAGAAAGTGTGCTGGGAATTTCCCACGCAGTAACATTACGGCTCCTTTTTGGAGGAGCTTGTTTTATGCCAGAGACTGACCTTACCTCGACGCCCATTGTGTGAAATGCAGGTATGTTTTACGAAATCTCTTTATTATTGTAGCAAATGGTTAACATTAAGACTGACTTTTATATAAAAAGTTTTATATAAAGATCAGTTCATTTATGTTTTTGCATTTTTCCAAAATGTACGTTTATATAAACTACAACAAAAATATGGCATCCAGTAAATAAAACGTCACCATTTTATTTTATTTTTCAGAACATTTTAATTAATTGCTTTATTTTCTTTGAGAAGGACACTCACTGGTTGTTCTTTTATTGTAAAAAAGAAAAAGAATTACTATGCGATTCAATATCACTGTAATTTTCAATGATTTTATTCTGGTTACTAGTATTTATGGGTAATCCTCAGAGCCATGAAGATCACTGACGAGGAGCTTGTTTTATGCCAGCCTGACCTTACCTCGATGCCCATTGTGTGAAATGCAGATGGAGACTAAAGAAACAACTGATGCCACAGCTTGAGCAGCCCCTTGTCATTCATTCCCACACCAGGAGAAGCCACTAGAGCCACGTAGGTCACACATGTACATGTCTTTTCTTTCTTATCATCACTATAGTAAATAAGTTTATATTATAGAGATAATGAAACTCATATGAGTACTCAATATTCATTTTTTAACTTCTCAACATTTTAGCATACAATAGAAATAGTATTTTACCATTCCAAGTATTTTCAGTTTAAATGCATCAAGGTAACAAAACATGCTCAGCTCAACCCAGTTTACACTGGCAGAGCCCAAGCAATAACCAGCATGCTAGCTCCCAAATAAACAAGTACTCAGCAGTTCCCACTTGTCAAACCGTGTGATCAGTTGGTCCTTTCCCTCCATACATCCACTAATCCCAGTTGATTCATTATATTTCTCATTCTTTTACTTGTATTTTTTGAGTTTGCTTTTCCATTTGATGAATCCAGATTTGGGTTTAACCTAACATTAAAATCCTTGGCACAGATCATTACATCCTGACTTTTTGTTACTGCTAATTCAAGTATTTGCTTGGAAAATGCCCAGTCGCTACCAGGTGGAGCATAGACATTAACAAGACTTATCAGGATGCCATCTATTATTCCTGCAATTAAAATATAATGACCCTCCATGTCTTTATGTTCTGCAACATGTCATAGTGCAGGGAACTTGATATTAAAATCACAATCCCTCTTTGTTTCCCCCGAGCCATGGGATGAAAAATAGACAGATTTAAAACCCATCTTGTTCACCTTGGCATGTTCAGAATCATCTAGATGGGATTCCTGCAGCATCGCTATTTGAACTTTATCTTTCCTGAGTTTAGATAAAACTCTCCATCTCTTAATCAGGTTATTTATGTCATTTATATTAAACGAAACCACCTTTAATTGTGTTCTCCCCATTTAGGTGATTTTCTCGCCCATTTCACTAATGACCCTGAAAATACCCCTTCCACTCACTAGAAGTAGTATAAACAGAATGTTGAACCAGAAACAAATGTGCAAACAAGCACCATGAAAAAACAAAACATGTTCAGCTTCCAATGCAGGAGTCTGTTAACTTGATCCTCTTGGTAGAAGCTCAGAAGGGAAAAACCTCCCATATTGTTAAGGAGAGCCCTTACAGGTGACAGCAGCCCAAATAAGAGTGTACCCCGAACAAACCTTTTAAAATCCCATCAACCTTAAATCAGCACTCTGTACACTCATCTCTGAGAGAAAAATCCAAGGAGGAAAAATGACGAATCCTTCAGTTCTCAGGATGCTGTTGGAGATGTTCTTCTGAAAGCCTGGAGCCTCTCTTAATAATTTTCTCCTCTTGAAGCCGAAGGAGCCTTTCTGTTTTCTCCCCTCCTTTCTGCTCCAGGACAGCCTCTCAATCTGCTCCCTCAGGGAAGCCGGAGATCTGATTACTTTTACTTTGTAGCCCTTTTTAGTCATATCCTTGGTGGCTTCCTCTATGGTGTTGTAGGGTCTAGGCTCTTCTTTGTGTTTCCCTCGCAGCCTTGCAGGGAAGAGTGTCTGAAACAGAACATTGAACGTTCTCTTTCAGGACCCTCCGGACCTCGGTATACTCTCTGCTCTTTCTGAGAATGGCTGGTAGGTAGTCATGGTCCAGATTTATTTGTTTGGGATTTCAGATAAATCCCTTATGTTCTCCAGGTCCACCAGTTTATCCTCCAGACTCATGTGTAACTTTGTTACCTCTGCTACTGTGATGGATTGAAATTTGGTTATTTTAGAGATAAATTTATTCTTTTGATGTTAAGAGGTTGTAATTCTTTACCAGCAGTAAAGCATTACATGAAGATGTTAATGTCTAACTGATGTAATGGACAGATGCAACCAGCAGGGGGAGTCCAGCGCTTGTGCTAGCTATATTGAAGAGCACCGGAACTTCCTCCTTAGATAATAATATACGGTGGAGCAGAAGCACAGTGTCCGGCTCTTTTATTAAAATATCCCCCTACTTCAGGGCATTTACACTACCATTTTCTCTGTGTTTTGGGTTCGCTCCTCTGTCTTCTCCAGCCGCTCCTCTACTTCACTAATCCTTGCATTCGCTTTTCATATTTCCTCTTTAATAATCGAAAGTTGTTCCATGGTTTCCTGGCGGAACCCTCTCAGTTCTTCTAATAAAATTTCCAGCCTAGTCATTCTGTCCTACTAGCTTAAGGCTACGATACGGTAGCTGTACCTGTTCATGACACTTTTCGTTCTCCCTCTTCTAATTATATTGTTGTTATGGCTTCGTTGCCATCTTACCCGCACTAACTGGTTTTCATTAGGCAATAATACTGAGCTGAATGGGAGTAATTTAATCATTTCTCCTGTTGTCTCAGTAGCCTCACTATCGACCCGCCATCTTTACGGTGTTCCAGCCAGAAGTCCAATGGGTACTTTTTAGAAATATAATTTAACTGTATCCTAATTTTTTTGTAACTTCATACCTTAGGGCAGTGGTCCCCAACCTTTTTAGTGCTGCGGACCGGCCGAGAACACATGATTCCTTAAGAAAATGTATATCTTTTGTTATATTTTTTGGTCCCCCCCATCTTCATTACCTCTTGTGATTTCTACATTCTCATTAATTTCACTGGAGCGCAGTAGTCATGAAGGAGGTAGGTAGTCATCATTGAAAAGGCTTAATGAAATTCCTCATAACTGTCTTGGCTGAACGGAGCTACCGCAGTTGGCCCACTAGATGTCTTTTACCCAGAATGCATTTGGCGTCAATAACTTATGTGACATTTGTGTGACAATATTTAATTAAAATTTCTAAAAACTAAAATGCCTACCGTATTACTACTGTATTGTTTTTACATGTAAAATAAATATCTCTCAAATAAAATTGATTGCTACAGCTAATCATGGATCTTTTTAAGGTGTGCTGATTGGAGCCCAGCACTGGACGATCAATGTCATGTTGGATGTGTTCTACTTGTAATATTTACCTGTGTTTTTATGATGTACAGAAGTTTGAACTGCCAAAAGTGCTATACATTTAAACTTGATTGATTGGTTAAATGACTGAAGCTGAATATTAAAGCCAGGCTGTGTCTGTAGTTTGGCTAGGTTTAGGGATCAGTGGACAAAAAGTGTGTATGGTTGGGGTTAAGGAATTGATGATGGAATATTAGAGTTGCTGTCAGCATTAATATGTTATTGTTTTTCATAGTATAATTGTGTGAATAAATGAAAATAAAAGGAGCTTTGTAGGGCTGCACAGTGGTGCAGTTGGTAGCACTGTTGCCTTACATCAAGAAGGTCCTGGGTTTGATTCCCAGCCAGGGTCTTTCTGCATGTTCTCCCTGGGTTAGGGTTAGGGTCCATGGGTGGGTTCTCTCCGGGTACTCCGGCTTCCTCCCACAGTCCAAAAACATGACTGCCAGGTTAAGCGGTCTCTCTAAATTCTTCCTAGGTGTGAGTGTGTGTGTGCATGGTTGTTTGTCTCTGTGTTGCTCTGCGACAGACTGGACAGGTGTCCAGTGTGTACCCTGCCTCTTGCCCGGAACGTAGCTGGAGATAGGCACCAGCATCCCGACCCCACTAGGGACAAAGGGTGAACAGAAAATGGATGGATGGAGGAGCTTTGTGATTCATGGGGCTTCTTTCATTCTGTTTTGGTAATATACAACACCTCCAGACTGAAGTAAGCATCTCAATAAGCTGCTCCACACATTACGATGGCAGTGAAAATGTAAAAGAAGTTTAAGTTTTGTCTGATGAAACCTCTGTCCATTTGGCTCCAGGATTGAGTCAGTGCACCTTTGTGTATCGGAAAAGATTAAACTAGTCACATGCATGTGCAATATGCAATATGTCTTGCTTGATCAATAGTCAAGCTAGGCATCAATAATGAGTTCTTTTATAAAAATAGCCACCCTTAAACACACGTACGCACCCCCATACACACACATATGTCCGTTATGCATAACTGCAAACACAAACGCATGCCTGCACCAACCATTTATACTCAAGTTCTCTCTTAAACAAAACTGCTCTTCATTAAAGAACTCCTAACCTCTCCACACAGAGATAAAGGGTAATTACGTGGCTATCGCCTATTCAAACGTCTCATTTTTCTGAGTGCAGGGACCGCAGATAAGGTTGCTTAATTAACTTAAGTGTTTCTGTTCCATCACCTCTCATATAGTCGCCCTCTAACTGCTGATGGGAGAGCAGAGGAGGGCTCCATTATGCAGCCTTATTCAATCATTGCCATTGTCTCATCTACTCAGTTTCACAGTGGAAGTTTATTCATGAAATACTTTTGAAGTAGATCAAGGGAAAAGAGGGTTATAAATTGAAATAATGTTAGAAACAGTGTTTGGGAAGGTATGTCCTCAAAAATTTGTCTGCGTTTGATTGATGGTCTTCTTGGTCTTGGACAGTCTTGTCTTGGTCTCAGAAGAACCAATTTTGATTCCATCAGTTGCTTTTGTTCAGAATTTTAAAATGTTTTTTACTGATTTTACTGAAACATTTCTTGTTTCAATAACAAGACATGTATGACAAGACAACATACAACACATGTATGTTGTGTCTTCCATGAGTCAGTACGTAACATAAAGCGGGGCCTCAGCCAGGATCTTTTTCTTCTGACATATTGTGTTAGTTCTCTGCTTTGTGACTAATTTCTGTTTGGTTTGAAGAATCAGCCATGGAAACTCCATTTGATTTTGGTCGGTTTGTAATAAACCCACCAAAGTATTCATAGTGGCTGACCTAATCTTGCTTGATTAAGATTACCTGCTCAAGCTGAAGGGGCATTGTGAGATTCCTTTGCTGAAGAACATCCTTCAGCAAAAATTTTTTTGCTAACGAACATCCTTAAGAAGGCAACAAGTCAGTGTAGCCTTGTTGAAGCTAAATTAACTGGGTTATGGTTAATTGAGGCATGTGTGGTCAGCCACACACTTTTTGAGCTGGTTGAAGTGTTGGAGTTGGGCCCGCGTTCATCCAAGTCCTCTGAGTTGATACTTCTTGGTGTGATACAGAGTCTGTGCCTCATCACTGCACCTCAGCTGGTAGCTTCAGAGGACTCCCGAAGATTCAGTTGGAAGCCAACTTCAGCAGTTGCTTCGTCCAAACTATGATAAACCTGATAGTGGATCTCTGAGTCCACATACAGTAGAGCACATTCTCCATTTTTCACTTATTTCGCTGAGATAAAGCGTTTTTGGACTTTGAGCTGCAATTCTCATGAAACACAAGATTTAGACCTGGTTCCAGTTCCAAACAACCAGAACTGCTGTTTGTCAGCTTTTCTGAGCTGTTCCACAGCAAAAAAGGCTGAACATTGAATGTAGAACTGCGAATTCACACATTCTCCAATTTTCACTTCTGTTGCTGATGTAGTTGAGTTAATTTTATTTATTTATTTATTTTTTTTATGAACCTTCTCAAAACAATTGACCTGTCTGTTTTGGCTTTTGTACTGCGGCAGGCTATTTCTGTTTTGTACTGCTTTTATTTTTGGTTCCTACTGTAAATATTGTTCTGGGAGGACGGTTATTAGTGTTGCACAAAGTAAAGTTCCGTGATGTAGCTGCAGCAGCAGCTACATCACAGAGTGTGTTAAAAAACTTTGAGATTGGTTAAAATTAAATTGTTACATTTATAAAGTTTGTCTAAAGTTTTCCCTATAAATGTGTTTGTTGGGCTGAAAGGCTGTGACTGTAACTGTGTCTGCCATACCCAGAGGCTGAGTGTGTCCCACACTGTTTTGTAGGTACAGTATGTGACGTATATACAGTTTTCTGTTGTAGTTTTATCTTTTAATATAATTTAATTAAAAAAAATTAATTAAAAGAAAAGAATTAAAAGGCAAATATGACGGTACGCCAGGATGACAACATGTATAAAGGCACATCTCAGTCTATTATGGAAAAGTTTTGGTTGATCAATTTTAAGAATGACCTGAACATATGATAAACTTCCATTAAACACACAAGTAATCAGATATTTTGTTATCTAAATTTTATGTAAGAAAATAAATATGTTATTTTATTACCGATTAGGAAATATGCATGCTTTTATATAAAGTAAGAAATTTAAGTTTTGTATTATTTTTTCGATTTTTATTTATATTAGGTTGTATTATGAATTAAAATGTGTAGAATTGATGTTGATTTGTACGTGATTTTATTTTTCTTTACTCCATTTTTTGTTAATATATAAAAAAGAGAAGTTGCCCAAATGAGCTGCTGGGCTGTGATTGTAACTGTGTCTGCCATACCCGGAGGCCGAGTGCGTCACACACTGCTGTGTAGGAATATACCAATGTAGATTCTGATTCCTGTGTGATCCTTTTCACAACTGTTACACTGAGATAAAGCTTTTTTGGACTCAGAGCTGCAATTGTCATGAAACAAAAGATTTAGACTTGGTTCCAGCTTCAAACCACCAGAACTACTGCATCCCAGCATTTCCATTCTGTTTCAAAGCTAATATGGGTGAGTGTAGTGCTGAAAATTCACATATTGTCACTTTTTCACTTCTCTCGCTGAGAAAACGCTTTTTTGGTCTCTAACATTCTAACATTCAAAACTCATGAAACTCAAAATTTAGACTTTGTTCCAGCTTCAAACCACCAGAACTACTGCATCTCAGCATTTCTATGCTATTCCAAAGCTAGTAAGGCTGAAAATTGAACGCAGTGCTGAAAATTCACATATTGTCACTTTTTCACTTCTCTCGCTGATAAAACGCTTTTTTGGTCTCTAACATTCAAAACTCATGAAACTCAAAATTTAGACTTTGTTCCAGCTTCAAACCACCAGAACTACTGCATCTCAGCATTTCTATGCTGTTCCAAAGCTTATAAGGCTGAAAATTGAACGCAGTGCTGAAAATTCACATATTGTCACTTTTTCACTTCTCTCGCTGAGAAAACGCTTTTTTGGTCTCTAACATTCAAAACTCATGAAACTCAAAATTTAGACTTTGTTCCAGCTTCAAACCACCAGAACTACTGCATCTCAGCATTTCTATGCTATTCCAAAGCTAGTAAGGCTGAAAATTGAACGCAGTGCTGAAAATTCACATATTGTCACTTTTTCACTTCTCTCGCTGAGATAACGCTTTTTTGGTCTCTAATATTCAAAACTCATGAAACTCAAAATTTAGACTTTGTTCCAGCTTCAAACCACCAGAACTACTGCATCTCAGCATTTCTATGCTGTTCCAAAGCTAGTAAGGCTGAAAATTGAACGCAGTGCTGAAAATTCACATATTGTCACTTTTTCACTTCTCTCGCTGAGAAAACGCTTTTTTGGTCTCTAACATTCAAAACTCATGAAACTCAAAATTTAGACTTTGTTCCAGCTTCAAACTACCAGAACTACTGCATCTCAGCATTTCTATGCTGTTCCAAAGCTTATAAGGCTGAAAATTGAACGCAGTGCTGAAAATTCACATATTGTCACTTTTTCACTTCTCTCGCTGAGAAAACGCTTTTTTGGTCTCTAACATTCAAAACTCATGAAACTCAAAATTTAGACTTTGTTCCAGCTTCAAACCACCAGAACTACTGCATCTCAGCATTTCTATGCTGTTCCAAAGCTTATAAGGCTGAAAATTGAACGCAGTGCTGAAATTCACATATTGTCACTTTTTCACTTCTCTCGCTGAGATAACGCTTTTTTGGTCTCTAACATTCAAAACTCATGAAACTCAAAATTTAGACTTTGTTCCAGCTTCAAACCACCAGAACTACTGCATCTCAGCATTTCTATGCTGTTCCAAAGCTTATAAGGCTGAAAATTGAACGCAGTGCTGAAAATTCACATATTGTCACTTTTTCACTTCTCTCGCTGAGAAAACGCTTTTTTGGTCTCTAACATTCAAAACTCATGAAACTCAAAATTTAGACTTTGTTCCAGCTTCAAACCACCAGAACTACTGCATCTCAGCATTTCTATGCTGTTCCAAAGCTTATAAGGCTGAAAATTGAACGCAGTGCTGAAAATTCACATATTGTCACTTTTTCACTTCTCTCGCTGAGAAAACGCTTTTTTGGTCTCTAACATTCAAAACTCATGAAACTCAAAATTTAGACTTTGTTCCAGCTTCAAACCACCAGAACTACTGCATCTCAGCATTTCTATGCTGTTCCAAAGCTTATAAGGCTGAAAATTGAACGCAGTGCTGAAAATTCACATATTGTCACTTTTTCACTTCTCTCGCTGAGAAAACGCTTTTTTGGTCTCTAACATTCAAAACTCATGAAACTCAAAATTTAGACTTTGTTCCAGCTTCAAACCACCAGAACTACTGCATCTCAGCATTTCTATGCTAGTTCCAAAGCTTATAAGGCTGAAAATTGAACGCAGTGCTGAAAATTCACATATTGTCACTTTTTCACTTCTCTCGCTGAGATAACGCTTTTTTGGTCTCTAACATTCAAAACTCATGAAACTCAAAATTTAGACTTTGTTCCAGCTTCAAACCACCAGAACTACTGCATCTCAGCATTTCTATGCTGTTCCAAAGCTTATAAGGCTGAAAATTGAACGCAGTGCTGAAAATTCACATATTGTCACTTTTTCACTTCTCTCGCTGAGAAAACGCTTTTTTGGTCTCTAACATTCAAAACTCATGAAACTCAAAATTTAGACTTTGTTCCAGCTTCAAACCACCAGAACTACTGCATCTCAGCATTTCTATGCTGTTCCAAAGCTTATAAGGCTGAAAATTGAACGCAGTGCTGAAAATTCACATATTGTCACTTTTTCACTTCTCTCGCTGAGAAAACGCTTTTTTGGTCTCTAACATTCAAAACTCATGAAACTCAAAATTTAGACTTTGTTCCAGCTTCAAACCACCAGAACTACTGCATCTCAGCATTTCTATGCTGTTCCAAAGCTTATAAGGCTGAAAATTGAACGCAGTGCTGAAAATTCACATATTGTCACTTTTTCACTTCTCTCGCTGAGATAACGCTTTTTTGGTCTCTAACATTCAAAACTCATGAAACTCAAAATTTAGACTTTGTTCCAGCTTCAAACCACCAGAACTACTGCATCTCAGCATTTCTATGCTGTTCCAAAGCTTATAAGGCTGAAAATTGAACGCAGTGCTGAAAATTCACATATTGTCACTTTTTCACTTCTCTCGCTGAGATAACGCTTTTTTGGTCTCTAACATTCAAAACTCATGAAACTCAAAATTTAGACTTTGTTCCAGCTTCAAACCACCAGAACTACTGCATCTCAGCATTTCTATGCTGTTCCAAAGCTTATAAGGCTGAAAATTGAACGCAGTGCTGAAAATTCACATATTGTCACTTTTTCACTTCTCTCGCTGAGAAAACGCTTTTTTGGTCTCTAACATTCAAAACTCATGAAACTCAAAATTTAGACTTTGTTCCAGCTTCAAACCACCAGAACTACTGCATCTCAGCATTTCTATGCTGTTCCAAAGCTTATAAGGCTGAAAATTGAACGCAGTGCTGAAAATTCACATATTGTCACTTTTTCACCTCTCTCGCTGAGAAAACGCTTTTTTGGTCTCTAACATTCAAAACTCATGAAACTCAAAATTTAGACTTTGTTCCAGCTTCAAACCACCAGAACTACTGCATCTCAGCATTTCTATGCTGTTCCAAAGCTTATAAGGCTGAAAATTGAACGCAGTGCTGAAAATTCACATATTGTCACTTTTTCACTTCTCTCGCTGAGATAACGCTTTTTTGGTCTCTAACATTCAAAACTCATGAAACTCAAAATTTAGACTTTGTTCCAGCTTCAAACCACCAGAACTACTGCATCTCAGCATTTCTATGCTGTTCCAAAGCTTATAAGGCTGAAAATTGAACGCAGTGCTGAAAATTCACATATTGTCACTTTTTCACTTCTCTCGCTGAGAAAACGCTTTTTTGGTCTCTAACATTCAAAACTCATGAAACTCAAAATTTAGACTTTGTTCCAGCTTCAAACCACCAGAACTACTGCATCTCAGCATTTCTATGCTGTTCCAAAGCTTATAAGGCTGAAAATTGAACGCAGTGCTGAAAATTCACATATTGTCACTTTTTCACTTCTCTCGCTGAGAAAACGCTTTTTTGGTCTCTAACATTCAAAACTCATGAAACTCAAAATTTAGACTTTGTTCCAGCTTCAAACCACCAGAACTACTGCATCTCAGCATTTCTATGCTGTTCCAAAGCTTATAAGGCTGAAAATTGAACGCAGTGCTGAAAATTCACATATTGTCACTTTTTCACTTCTCTCGCTGAGAAAACGCTTTTTTGGTCTCTAACATTCAAAACTCATGAAACTCAAAATTTAGACTTTGTTCCAGCTTCAAACCACCAGAACTACTGCATCTCAGCATTTCTATGCTGTTCCAAAGCTTATAAGGCTGAAAATTGAACGCAGTGCTGAAAATTCACATATTGTCACTTTTTCACTTCTCTCGCTGAGAAAACGCTTTTTTGGTCTCTAACATTCAAAACTCATGAAACTCAAAATTTAGACTTTGTTCCAGCTTCAAACCACCAGAACTACTGCATCTCAGCATTTCTATGCTGTTCCAAAGCTTATAAGGCTGAAAATTGAACGCAGTGCTGAAAATTCACATATTGTCACTTTTTCACTTCTCTCGCTGAGAAAACGCTTTTTTGGTCTCTAACATTCAAAACTCATGAAACTCAAAATTTAGACTTTGTTCCAGCTTCAAACCACCAGAACTACTGCATCTCAGCATTTCTATGCTGTTCCAAAGCTTATAAGGCTGAAAATTGAACGCAGTGCTGAAAATTCACATATTGTCACTTTTTCACTTCTCTCGCTGAGAAAACGCTTTTTTGGTCTCTAACATTCAAAACTCATGAAACTCAAAATTTAGACTTTGTTCCAGCTTCAAACCACCAGAACTACTGCATCTCAGCATTTCTATGCTGTTCCAAAGCTTATAAGGCTGAAAATTGAACGCAGTGCTGAAAATTCACATATTGTCACTTTTTCACTTCTCTCGCTGAGAAAACGCTTTTTTGGTCTCTAACATTCAAAACTCATGAAACTCAAAATTTAGACTTTGTTCCAGCTTCAAACCACCAGAACTACTGCATCTCAGCATTTCTATGCTGTTCCAAAGCTTATAAGGCTGAAAATTGAACGCAGTGCTGAAAATTCACATATTGTCACTTTTTCACTTCTCTCGCTGAGAAAACGCTTTTTTGGTCTCTAACATTCAAAACTCATGAAACTCAAAATTTAGACTTTGTTCCAGCTTCAAACCACCAGAACTACTGCATCTCAGCATTTCTATGCTGTTCCAAAGCTTATAAGGCTGAAAATTGAACGCAGTGCTGAAAATTCACATATTGTCACTTTTTCACTTCTCTCGCTGAGAAAACGCTTTTTTGGTCTCTAACATTCAAAACTCATGAAACTCAAAATTTAGACTTTGTTCCAGCTTCAAACCACCAGAACTACTGCATCTCAGCATTTCTATGCTGTTCCAAAGCTTATAAGGCTGAAAATTGAACGCAGTGCTGAAAATTCACATATTGTCACTTTTTCACTTCTCTCGCTGAGAAAACGCTTTTTTGGTCTCTAACATTCAAAACTCATGAAACTCAAAATTTAGACTTTGTTCCAGCTTCAAACCACCAGAACTACTGCATCTCAGCATTTCTATGCTGTTCCAAAGCTTATAAGGCTGAAAATTGAACGCAGTGCTGAAAATTCACATATTGTCACTTTTTCACTTCTCTCGCTGAGAAAACGCTTTTTTGGTCTCTAACATTCAAAACTCATGAAACTCAAAATTTAGACTTTGTTCCAGCTTCAAACCACCAGAACTACTGCATCTCAGCATTTCTATGCTGTTCCAAAGCTTATAAGGCTGAAAATTGAACGCAGTGCTGAAAATTCACATATTGTCACTTTTTCACTTCTCTCGCTGAGAAAACGCTTTTTTGGTCTCTAACATTCAAAACTCATGAAACTCAAAATTTAGACTTTGTTCCAGCTTCAAACCACCAGAACTACTGCATCTCAGCATTTCTATGCTGTTCCAAAGCTTATAAGGCTGAAAATTGAACGCAGTGCTGAAAATTCACATATTGTCACTTTTTCACTTCTCTCGCTGAGAAAACGCTTTTTTGGTCTCTAACATTCAAAACTCATGAAACTCAAAATTTAGACTTTGTTCCAGCTTCAAACCACCAGAACTACTGCATCTCAGCATTTCTATGCTGTTCCAAAGCTTATAAGGCTGAAAATTGAACGCAGTGCTGAAAATTCACATATTGTCACTTTTTCACTTCTCTCGCTGAGAAAACGCTTTTTTGGTCTCTAACATTCAAAACTCATGAAACTCAAAATTTAGACTTTGTTCCAGCTTCAAACCACCAGAACTACTGCATCTCAGCATTTCTATGCTGTTCCAAAGCTTATAAGGCTGAAAATTGAACGCAGTGCTGAAAATTCACATATTGTCACTTTTTCACTTCTCTCGCTGAGAAAACGCTTTTTTGGTCTCTAACATTCAAAACTCATGAAACTCAAAATTTAGACTTTGTTCCAGCTTCAAACCACCAGAACTACTGCATCTCAGCATTTCTATGCTGTTCCAAAGCTTATAAGGCTGAAAATTGAACGCAGTGCTGAAAATTCACATATTGTCACTTTTTCACTTCTCTCGCTGAGAAAACGCTTTTTTGGTCTCTAACATTCAAAACTCATGAAACTCAAAATTTAGACTTTGTTCCAGCTTCAAACCACCAGAACTACTGCATCTCAGCATTTCTATGCTGTTCCAAAGCTTATAAGGCTGAAAATTGAACGCAGTGCTGAAAATTCACATATTGTCACTTTTTCACTTCTCTCGCTGAGAAAACGCTTTTTTGGTCTCTAACATTCAAAACTCATGAAACTCAAAATTTAGACTTTGTTCCAGCTTCAAACCACCAGAACTACTGCATCTCAGCATTTCTATGCTGTTCCAAAGCTTATAAGGCTGAAAATTGAACGCAGTGCTGAAAATTCACATATTGTCACTTTTTCACTTCTCTCGCTGAGAAAACGCTTTTTTGGTCTCTAACATTCAAAACTCATGAAACTCAAAATTTAGACTTTGTTCCAGCTTCAAACCACCAGAACTACTGCATCTCAGCATTTCTATGCTGTTCCAAAGCTTATAAGGCTGAAAATTGAACGCAGTGCTGAAAATTCACATATTGTCACTTTTTCACTTCTCTCGCTGAGAAAACGCTTTTTTGGTCTCTAACATTCAAAACTCATGAAACTCAAAATTTAGACTTTGTTCCAGCTTCAAACCACCAGAACTACTGCATCTCAGCATTTCTATGCTGTTCCAAAGCTTATAAGGCTGAAAATTGAACGCAGTGCTGAAAATTCACATATTGTCACTTTTTCACTTCTCTCGCTGAGAAAACGCTTTTTTGGTCTCTAACATTCAAAACTCATGAAACTCAAAATTTAGACTTTGTTCCAGCTTCAAACCACCAGAACTACTGCATCTCAGCATTTCTATGCTGTTCCAAAGCTTATAAGGCTGAAAATTGAACGCAGTGCTGAAAATTCACATATTGTCACTTTTTCACTTCTCTCGCTGAGAAAACGCTTTTTTGGTCTCTAACATTCAAAACTCATGAAACTCAAAATTTAGACTTTGTTCCAGCTTCAAACCACCAGAACTACTGCATCTCAGCATTTCTATGCTGTTCCAAAGCTTATAAGGCTGAAAATTGAACGCAGTGCTGAAAATTCACATATTGTCACTTTTTCACTTCTCTCGCTGAGAAAACGCTTTTTTGGTCTCTAACATTCAAAACTCATGAAACTCAAAATTTAGACTTTGTTCCAGCTTCAAACCACCAGAACTACTGCATCTCAGCATTTCTATGCTGTTCCAAAGCTTATAAGGCTGAAAATTGAACGCAGTGCTGAAAATTCACATATTGTCACTTTTTCACTTCTCTCGCTGAGAAAACGCTTTTTTGGTCTCTAACATTCAAAACTCATGAAACTCAAAATTTAGACTTTGTTCCAGCTTCAAACCACCAGAACTACTGCATCTCAGCATTTCTATGCTGTTCCAAAGCTTATAAGGCTGAAAATTGAACGCAGTGCTGAAAATTCACATATTGTCACTTTTTCACTTCTCTCGCTGAGAAAACGCTTTTTTGGTCTCTAACATTCAAAACTCATGAAACTCAAAATTTAGACTTTGTTCCAGCTTCAAACCACCAGAACTACTGCATCTCAGCATTTCTATGCTGTTCCAAAGCTTATAAGGCTGAAAATTGAACGCAGTGCTGAAAATTCACATATTGTCACTTTTTCACTTCTCTCGCTGAGAAAACGCTTTTTTGGTCTCTAACATTCAAAACTCATGAAACTCAAAATTTAGACTTTGTTCCAGCTTCAAACCACCAGAACTACTGCATCTCAGCATTTCTATGCTGTTCCAAAGCTTATAAGGCTGAAAATTGAACGCAGTGCTGAAAATTCACATATTGTCACTTTTTCACTTCTCTCGCTGAGAAAACGCTTTTTTGGTCTCTAACATTCAAAACTCATGAAACTCAAAATTTAGACTTTGTTCCAGCTTCAAACCACCAGAACTACTGCATCTCAGCATTTCTATGCTGTTCCAAAGCTTATAAGGCTGAAAATTGAACGCAGTGCTGAAAATTCACATATTGTCACTTTTTCACTTCTCTCGCTGAGAAAACGCTTTTTTGGTCTCTAACATTCAAAACTCATGAAACTCAAAATTTAGACTTTGTTCCAGCTTCAAACCACCAGAACTACTGCATCTCAGCATTTCTATGCTGTTCCAAAGCTTATAAGGCTGAAAATTGAACGCAGTGCTGAAAATTCACATATTGTCACTTTTTCACTTCTCTCGCTGAGAAAACGCTTTTTTGGTCTCTAACATTCAAAACTCATGAAACTCAAAATTTAGACTTTGTTCCAGCTTCAAACCACCAGAACTACTGCATCTCAGCATTTCTATGCTGTTCCAAAGCTTATAAGGCTGAAAATTGAACGCAGTGCTGAAAATTCACATATTGTCACTTTTTCACTTCTCTCGCTGAGAAAACGCTTTTTTGGTCTCTAACATTCAAAACTCATGAAACTCAAAATTTAGACTTTGTTCCAGCTTCAAACCACCAGAACTACTGCATCTCAGCATTTCTATGCTGTTCCAAAGCTTATAAGGCTGAAAATTGAACGCAGTGCTGAAAATTCACATATTGTCACTTTTTCACTTCTCTCGCTGAGAAAACGCTTTTTTGGTCTCTAACATTCAAAACTCATGAAACTCAAAATTTAGACTTTGTTCCAGCTTCAAACCACCAGAACTACTGCATCTCAGCATTTCTATGCTGTTCCAAAGCTTATAAGGCTGAAAATTGAACGCAGTGCTGAAAATTCACATATTGTCACTTTTTCACTTCTCTCGCTGAGAAAACGCTTTTTTGGTCTCTAACATTCAAAACTCATGAAACTCAAAATTTAGACTTTGTTCCAGCTTCAAACCACCAGAACTACTGCATCTCAGCATTTCTATGCTGTTCCAAAGCTTATAAGGCTGAAAATTGAACGCAGTGCTGAAAATTCACATATTGTCACTTTTTCACTTCTCTCGCTGAGAAAACGCTTTTTTGGTCTCTAACATTCAAAACTCATGAAACTCAAAATTTAGACTTTGTTCCAGCTTCAAACCACCAGAACTACTGCATCTCAGCATTTCTATGCTGTTCCAAAGCTTATAAGGCTGAAAATTGAACGCAGTGCTGAAAATTCACATATTGTCACTTTTTCACTTCTCTCGCTGAGAAAACGCTTTTTTGGTCTCTAACATTCAAAACTCATGAAACTCAAAATTTAGACTTTGTTCCAGCTTCAAACCACCAGAACTACTGCATCTCAGCATTTCTATGCTGTTCCAAAGCTTATAAGGCTGAAAATTGAACGCAGTGCTGAAAATTCACATATTGTCACTTTTTCACTTCTCTCGCTGAGAAAACGCTTTTTTGGTCTCTAACATTCAAAACTCATGAAACTCAAAATTTAGACTTTGTTCCAGCTTCAAACCACCAGAACTACTGCATCTCAGCATTTCTATGCTGTTCCAAAGCTTATAAGGCTGAAAATTGAACGCAGTGCTGAAAATTCACATATTGTCACTTTTTCACTTCTCTCGCTGAGAAAACGCTTTTTTGGTCTCTAACATTCAAAACTCATGAAACTCAAAATTTAGACTTTGTTCCAGCTTCAAACCACCAGAACTACTGCATCTCAGCATTTCTATGCTGTTCCAAAGCTTATAAGGCTGAAAATTGAACGCAGTGCTGAAAATTCACATATTGTCACTTTTTCACTTCTCTCGCTGAGAAAACGCTTTTTTGGTCTCTAACATTCAAAACTCATGAAACTCAAAATTTAGACTTTGTTCCAGCTTCAAACCACCAGAACTACTGCATCTCAGCATTTCTATGCAGTTCCAAAGCTTATAAGGCTGAAAATTGAACGCAGTGCTGAAAATTCACATATTGTCACTTTTTCACTTCTCTCGCTGAGAAAACGCTTTTTTGGTCTCTAACATTCAAAACTCATGAAACTCAAAATTTAGACTTTGTTCCAGCTTCAAACCACCAGAACTACTGCATCTCAGCATTTCTATGCTGTTCCAAAGCTTATAAGGCTGAAAATTGAACGCAGTGCTGAAAATTCACATATTGTCACTTTTTCACTTCTCTCGCTGAGAAAACGCTTTTTTGGTCTCTAACATTCAAAACTCATGAAACTCAAAATTTAGACTTTGTTCCAGCTTCAAACCACCAGAACTACTGCATCTCAGCATTTCTATGCTGTTCCAAAGCTTATAAGGCTGAAAATTGAACGCAGTGCTGAAAATTCACATATTGTCACTTTTTCACTTCTCTCGCTGAGAAAACGCTTTTTTGGTCTCTAACATTCAAAACTCATGAAACTCAAAATTTAGACTTTGTTCCAGCTTCAAACCACCAGAACTACTGCATCTCAGCATTTCTATGCTGTTCCAAAGCTTATAAGGCTGAAAATTGAACGCAGTGCTGAAAATTCACATATTGTCACTTTTTCACTTCTCTCGCTGAGAAAACGCTTTTTTGGTCTCTAACATTCAAAACTCATGAAACTCAAAATTTAGACTTTGTTCCAGCTTCAAACCACCAGAACTACTGCATCTCAGCATTTCTATGCTGTTCCAAAGCTTATAAGGCTGAAAATTGAACGCAGTGCTGAAAATTCACATATTGTCACTTTTTCACTTCTCTCGCTGAGAAAACGCTTTTTTGGTCTCTAACATTCAAAACTCATGAAACTCAAAATTTAGACTTTGTTCCAGCTTCAAACCACCAGAACTACTGCATCTCAGCATTTCTATGCTGTTCCAAAGCTTATAAGGCTGAAAATTGAACGCAGTGCTGAAAATTCACATATTGTCACTTTTTCACTTCTCTCGCTGAGAAAACGCTTTTTTGGTCTCTAACATTCAAAACTCATGAAACTCAAAATTTAGACTTTGTTCCAGCTTCAAACCACCAGAACTACTGCATCTCAGCATTTCTATGCTGTTCCAAAGCTTATAAGGCTGAAAATTGAACGCAGTGCTGAAAATTCACATATTGTCACTTTTTCACTTCTCTCGCTGAGAAAACGCTTTTTTGGTCTCTAACATTCAAAACTCATGAAACTCAAAATTTAGACTTTGTTCCAGCTTCAAACCACCAGAACTACTGCATCTCAGCATTTCTATGCTGTTCCAAAGCTTATAAGGCTGAAAATTGAACGCAGTGCTGAAAATTCACATATTGTCACTTTTTCACTTCTCTCGCTGAGAAAACGCTTTTTTGGTCTCTAACATTCAAAACTCATGAAACTCAAAATTTAGACTTTGTTCCAGCTTCAAACCACCAGAACTACTGCATCTCAGCATTTCTATGCTGTTCCAAAGCTTATAAGGCTGAAAATTGAACGCAGTGCTGAAAATTCACATATTGTCACTTTTTCACTTCTCTCGCTGAGAAAACGCTTTTTTGGTCTCTAACATTCAAAACTCATGAAACTCAAAATTTAGACTTTGTTCCAGCTTCAAACCACCAGAACTACTGCATCTCAGCATTTCTATGCTGTTCCAAAGCTTATAAGGCTGAAAATTGAACGCAGTGCTGACAATTCACATATTGTCACTTTTTCACCTCTCTCGCTGAGAAAACGCTTTTTTGGTCTCTAACATTCCAACATTCAAAACTCATGAAACTCAAAATTTAAGACTTTGTTCCAGCTTCAAACACCCAGAACTACTGCATCTCCGCATTTCTATGCTATTTCCAAGCTAGTCAGGCTGAAAATTGGAACGCATGTGCTGAAATTCACCATAATTGTCACTTTTTCTTCTCTCGCTGAGAAACGCTTTTTTGGTC